>NC_138763.1:76792954-77218593 GCF_965113315.1 Podarcis vaucheri | reverse complement strand
TCCTCAGAGGGCAGATAGTTCTTACACATCCAAAGAGCTTTGTTTTTAGTTATGTAAACAAGAGAAGAATGCCGTCAGTTTTAATTGCGGGGTGGGGGGACTGCCTCAGCTTTCAGAAGTTTGGGCAACTCTCTTCTACTATCAAATTTCAAATATTATTTTTTAACAAACTATTCTTCTCTACATTACTGGATGCATTTGAATACTTAATGGTGGAAGCAGTCTTTATCACTAAAAGTTAGTGAAATATTCGCTTCTGCTTAACAAACATTAAAAAACAGTTTCAGTTCTTTTTCCATTAACAAATAAATTCCACTGGTTTCATAAATATGTTCAAATCTTACAGCAAAAAGAAATGTGAACTATACACAGCTACGTTTTAAAACATTACCTGAAATCTTAAAACACCAAAAACAAACAGGAAAAGGCTGTACTGAAAGGGGAAGCATCTCTAAGCCCCAACGGTACTAACAGCAAAAAATGGTATAAAGTGGTTCTTATATTAACATCCTATTTTTTTTTTATGCATTCACTCAATCCTTTACTGCTTGCACATTAACACTTCAGTTGTGACGCACAACTGATTTACAGTACTTTTCAGGTTGCCCATTATGTATCTAGCTTGATTTTCAGTATCTAAACTGCCCTTGCAATGACAATCAAAAACTATTTAAGTGTTCATTTTACAGATATTTTTGAAAGCTATTAAAAGGCCGACTGCCAACAACTTGCTATAGAAATGCTGTACCCTTCTATATTCTTCAGTAAGCTTTTCAGAACTATCTGTACTTCTGTATTACATATAAAACCATTTATATATAAACCTCTGGTCAATGCAATATTTAGACTCTTAAAGAAAGTATTGCCAATTGTAATTGTTTATTACCAAGATAACCCCTTTGAACTTGCACACATCTAAGGCTTTAGTTTACATGAAGTACACATCTTTAATGTGAAGATTTGCATCTGAGGCCATTCACTGAAATCAGCATCAATAAGCTCCTCTAGTCACATTGCAAATAATTTTGGCATTTCCCCCAGAAGTTTCTGCCTCCTAACATAGTATGTACCAATACTGAACTTTAAATTATCCCAAGTATATCCACAACTTATAAAGAGGCTTGTTTCATCATGATAAAAACAAGTGAAGAAATGAATCTTTATCACTTGCTTATTACACTTTTCCCCCATGTGAATCCAGATCAGGTGACCCAATCAAGCCTCATTAAACATACTATTTGAATGAACACACCAGTTAATATCAAACTTGAGAAGTCATAGATCGGAAGACTTTCTCTGTTAGTAAAAAAGGAGATTTAATTCAGCATCCTGTTAATGCGTTTCATCATCAAGATACTTATCAAGACACTTATCAAGCTGTTAACATTATTTTGAAAGGGCTATCCAGACAAATAAGCTTTCATTAAATCCATTATATGTGGTCACTTTCACAGCACTTTGTAAACAAAATTTCACCCAGACTTTGGGGGAGCCTACCAGAAAAGCAGAGAGCAGCTACACAGGTTCCCTATGGCAGGAGATTACATCCTGATATAGGGAGCTTGCTGGGGAGAGGTATCCCTGTCAGACTCATTCTTATTAGAATTACACTACTAGGGAGCAAAAAAATCATTTGTTCATTTTACTGGCATCAAAGACGAATCTTCATTTGTTCAAAGAGTATCGTGTCTAGTTCTAGGATGCACCAGGGACTCCTTCCTAATGGTTTGGTCACTATTCTCCAAGAAATACACAGGAAGCCAAACTTCTATAGATTCCACAAGTTTGCCTCTTGATTTATAGGATAAGCTGGATGCCAAAAAGACAAACTCACCAAGTTTTCAAAATTTCAGAGCCATGGAGAATGCTATTACTATGCTTTAGAGTAAACCCTTAAGTCAAAGGTTTTCGAGTATCAGAATAGATTCAAAATGAGTGAAATGTTCCAGTATGATAGTCAGTTCTCAAATAAGTATTCAAATTTAAGAACTGAATAAAGCAAACTAATCAGCAACTTCAACTAAAGAGATAGTATTTTACCTAGCTGATGAAAGTCAGTGATTGCCTAGGAATGTCCATTCCACAATGAACTAGACCAGTTCTGCTACATAACTGGTTCCCCTATGTAGTCTGGTCCCTTAGAACATACCACTATTGTCAATGTCACACAATATGTTTGTGAACAGCTTGTGTCTACAATAGACAACAAATATTGTGTTCAGTATATATTTGGCTTGACTTATAGATGCTCACAAAACTAAGCTAGTGTATTTTGCCACAGTACCTAATATTCATTATTGAAGCCCAGCCTCGCACCAGTACTTGTGTTGTGTCAGCTCCCATGCGTCTTCATCAGGACTGTGCTTAGTAATGTAAAATAAACATCATAGCAGCCTATTTGTCAAACTATTTTGGACAACTAAATCCCGTTAGATGTCACCTGGAGGCACTCAAGTACAATTTTCACCTTGGCACACCGTACAAACTACATACAAAGTCAAATTTCAAAAGAAAGGCTATGGCTAATTTTCATGATCTCTGAAGCAACTCTGCTTACAGAGGCTGTAATCCTGACTCTACCATAAACCATGGAATTTTGCTAAGACTGATTAATTTCTTTCAAAGAACCACAGCCATTTTAGACAGGCAATCCTACTTCAAATCTCTGAAAGTGCCCATTCTGATTTAGACATTATATATTTGGTCCCACACAAATAGGTTTGATTCTCTTTAATTAGAGAAAGGAAAACCATATCTAGCATTGCCCCAATGTAATGTCATTGTTGGATCCAATGAACCATTTGCGCAGCAATAACAGGACTGATGTGACTCAATGGAAGCATTCAAATGTTAGGTTTGAACAGGGCTTTGGCAACACAGTAACTAGACTTTTGACTGCCACCTCACACAAAACCAATGAAGGTGGTTCCAGCAATTCTGCCGCAGAATGTAAGTACATAAGCAAACCTATGCAGTACCATATGGCACCTTTTTTTGCCATGGCTTTCCTCTCAGTGCAGCATTTTATTTCCCCCCATATTACAAGTCAATGGCAACCATTCAGTGATCCGAGAGAGAATAAAGAATAAAACTTGATCCCACTGGTATGTTTTGTGACTGCTCTATGCCCTGTTTTTCTGAGTCACCCTAGATCTGGCTTTGCTATATAAAATGAGCCACTGTGGATGAGTGGATAGAATGTCAGACTGGGACCCAGAAGACCAGGGTTCAAATCCCCACTGTGGCCATGAAGCTCACCGGGTGGCATTGGGCTACTCACTCACTGCCTCTCACTCTAATCACTCACAGGGTTGTTGTGGGGATTGGGGTGAGAGAACCATGTACAGGTGGCAACCATTTTGCACATGTCCAACAGATGGCCAACATACATGCAGCTTTCAGGCCTGGAGGGGGGCAGAATGGGTTTATGTGTGACCACTGACATGCCAATGACCTAGAACACAATGCCTGTGCAAATGGGAGTTACTTGTATAACCACTTAGAGCTCCTTGGAAGAAAAAAGTGGGGTACAGAATAGAGTAATAGAATGGACATCTAGCCCAATGGGCATCAAGTCCAAAGCACAGAAAAGCAATTTATAAAAACGATAGAAAGATCATATATAAAGGTGTGCAATATCTGAAGTCCACCATTCATCTAGCTCCACACTTCTATTCCTCGCTGCACCCACACATAATGCCTTGCTTGCTTTTCATTGCTCCCACCAACTTGCCAGCATTCAAAATTCGTCAGGTGCATTTTGATGTCTCCATCATCTGGAGCTGCATGCCTGGGAATCCTTGGATCTTGACTCTTTTCTACCTGTTATATTTTATCTGCACAATCAGAATGAATTTCAGCAACCAAAAAGCCATATTGAGAAATTTGGTTTTAGGACTACCTGGCCCCAAAACGGCAACTAGGGCTATCCATTTTGGTGATGGCAACCCTGGTTTAAGGAGCCTTTTGGCACTTAGCTTATGTATCTGAGATTCTAACGCTGCAACTTACACGGGCACCCTGTTCATTCCGAGCCACGCTTCGGGCAGCCACCATCTCCAACGCCATCCTTCCGCTCAGGTGCGAATACAAAAAATCACAACCCAGCCATTCCAACAGAAGGCGGCGGCGACGACACAACAACTTTGTGCAATAGACGTGCATGGCGGCAGCAGGCGGAGCAGAGAAGAAGGGAGCCCATTCCCTCTCCAAAACATGTGGCGAGCAAAACGAAAATAAAGTCGGCTGCCAGCAGGGGCCCATTGGCGTGGCTGCTGCCCAGGACCCAATACCGAGAAGGCCCGGTTCAGATTCGGAGATGCAATCCTGCGCGCACTCAACTCGGCAGGACCTACTTTGGAGTAGGCGCAGGATCGAGCTGTCTGCCAGAGCGAAAAGCAGCAGCTCGCGCGTGGGGAAAAGCGCGCAGGCGAGAAAAGGGGACGGAGGCGCGGAAAAGCCCTCCCAGCTGGGCCTCCACCCCGGAGCCCTCCCAAGGCGAGGCCCTCCCAAGCCCCACCTGAGGTGGGCCCGGCCGGCGCCTCGCCTCCACCAACTCCCAGGTGAAGAGGCGAGCGGCGGGCCTCGCTGGGGACGGAGCGAGGGTGCCTCGCGTGGGGGGAAGGCCAAGGGGGTCGAGCCCCGCTTGCTCCCGTAACGCCCTGCCCGGCCCTCCCGCACTCACGATGGTGACGCTGGCCTTGCGTAGGTCGCGGTTCTCCTCCTGCAGCGCTTTGCACTTGAGCTTGTAGGTCTCCAGCTCGATCTTGAGCACCTTGTTCTCCTGCTGCAGCGACGCCAGGCGGTTCGTCAGCTCCTCCAGCCGGAACGGCGAGATCACGATGCCGCCCGCCTTGCTGCCCCCCGAGGAGCCAGGCCCCGCCGGGCAGCCGGGCAGAGACACCCCCGGACCGCCGCCGCTGCCCCCCGCGCCGTCCGTGTCGCTCTCGCTGGCACTGTCGGCCATGCCCGGCCCTGGGGAGGCGGCGGCTCCTGCTGCTGCTGTTGCACACACCTCAGCGCGCCTTCCTGCTCGTCTGCCCGCCTCTCCGGCAGCTGCTGCTGCTGCGAGGCACGGAGGCGGGGTCGGCGGCCGAAGCTCACCGCCTGGGCCGAGCAAGCGACGAGAGGCTGGCGCACGCTCCGTCCGCGACCAATATGCCGCTCTCGCTCGGCTCCAAGAAGGGAGCTGCCCGCTTCCCCCGGCGGGCCCACAGCGACGCCGGCCGCGGCCTAGGGATACTGCAACGGATACAGCCAATTTCCATGGCTGCCTGGGCGGAGACAGCGCCGCCGCCGACGCCGCCTCCCTGGGCGGAACCGCAACCTGCACGCCAAAAAAAGAAAGGCGTCGTCCATAGTCTCTAGGTAAAGCAGCGCCGCCGCCGCCGCCGCCTCAGGTGAGCTTCGGGCGGCACGGCCTTCAGGCCCACCAGAACTTGCAGCCCGAGTTATATATATGAGAAAGTAAGTCGCCCACCCCCGGTTGGAATGGCTTCTGAGGGGAAGGTGCGCGGCGTTGCCTTGCTAGGCGCTCCAAGGCCTTGTGTACAAGCAGCTACTTCGGGGTAACTGCCCTGCCACGGGTTGCGTGACTTAGGGGTGGTAAAGTTACCTCACGACTAAAGCAAAAGCCCATGGCAACATACCCAAGTTTTATTTCAGATGGCACTTTTGACACACAAGAGCCTGCTTTGTCAAGAGTAAGCAGTGGAAATGAGTGGGGTCCCATGTGAGGGAGAAGACTTGCAGGCCGCTATGGCAAAATGAATGCACTACTACTACTACTACTACTACTACTACTTTATAAGCCGCCTTTCTGACTGGGTTACCCCAGCCATTCTGGGTGGCTTCCAACAAATTAAAACACAGTAAGACATCAAACATTAAAAACTTCCCTACTATACAAGGCTGCCCACAGAGGGCAGTTATTTGTTTCATTGATATCGGATGGGATACACTCTTCAGCAAAACTTGCTTTCAGCCCTGCCTTCTCTACAACACAGTCCCCGCTCATGTTTGCAGTGGAGGCATGTTTCAATGAGTTCTCTGGTTTTCCCCACATAAATGCACACATGGCCTCATTGAACACAGTGAATCTTCTGAGTAAACTTTGCATAAGAGCCCACTGCTAGTCTACTGCTGTGCTTGAGTTTTACGACAGGATTCGGTTACGAAAGAAACATCTAAAAAGGAGTCTCATAGTAGCCTGAAAGTCATGCCTTCTTTTCTTCAAGATCCCAGTTCCAGATTAGACTCCCCCATTTTTGGTTTTGAAAAAACAAATCCAGCGTAGAATGCAAGCCTTTGCAGAATTAGGCATGCCTACATTTGCTCATTTGAAAGGCTTATTCTTCTTTGGTGATCACTCATAGCTGAGTAAGATTGTCTTCCATTAACACGGTTTTAACAATGAGTCCGTAAATGAATGTGGAGTCCTGCCTTCTTACTTGTAACCAGACCTAAATTTAGATTCACCAAATCTAAGCAGCATTGTGGACTTGTTTTTTCTTAAGTTCAGTTTGTTTTGTAATGCTATGACTTGATAACATCTCAATCCTTTCTAGATGTAAGGGAGAACGAGGTTGTTATCTTGGTCAAGGTTCTGCAGAGTAGGTGTGGTAGTGGGTAATATGAAAGAGCCAGTGTGGAAACTCAGATCTTGCAGCATTCCTTCCACTTAGTTCATGCTAAGCTCCTTGAGCACTGGCTTTTGTTTGTCATACCGCTATTTATTTATCTTTTGGTTGCTGCACACAGGGTTCTGCTATGGTGCAAATAACTTTATTTTCCCCTGGTGGTACTCTTAAATTACAGCTAGATTGTCCCCAGTCTTCTTAGATCTGGGGCAGGGGGTGGTAACATGGTGCCCATAGGCATAGTGGCATCTTTGAGGTCTTCTCCTGGTGCCCTTGAAACCTCTGAGCCGACCCCAAGTCCCCACTCACTTCTCCCTCAGTTGTAAGATGGTGAGGGTGCTGTTTTTATCCCTTGAAATGTACAGAGCTGAAGGAGGAAGTTGGAAGAGAGACACCCTTTCCCACTTCCTCTTTCAGCTCTATGTGCTTTTCAAGGCTCAGTTTAATTCTTTTGGATCTCAGTTTAACCATGAACCTAGAAAGCTTGGCCCCTGATCTAAGGGGATGCTGTATGTGTGATATGGCATAATAGTGATGCAAGGTTCTCTAAACCTGCAGATGGCAGCCAGTGAAGTGGAGCAGGAGGGGTAAAGAAACTCAACCGTCTGATGAATTATTGTTGAATGTTGAGAGATCTTAGTGTTACTTGAGAAAGATGAGCAAGAGGCATGAGGCTGCTGTTTTCTGTAGCAGCCCTTTGTGTCTGCTGCAGCATCATGTTGGCTTCGTTTCAGTTACTATATTATTAAGGGGCTAACTATGTGTTCCACTAAATGGCATTATTAGTGAACATGTGGGTTTTTAAAAGTTAAATTTCAGCTGTGGAGATGGCAATTTGCAGTAGAAAAAAATATGTTACAATTGGCACCAATGTCTAATGCTAATTGCTACATACAGTGAATGGGACAATTTTTATAGAAATCATGAATAGGGAAGAATATCATAGAATTGTAGAGTTGGAAGCTCCTACGAGGATTATCTAGTCCAACCTCCTGCAATGCAGGAATCTTTAACCCAATGTGGGGCTTGAACCCACGACCCTGAGATTAAACCCTTTGTGCTCTACTGACTGAGCTTTTATAAATCTCTCTTCCCCACTTACTGTGATACTTATGAAAATTCCACCCCAACACTTGGGCTGCTATTTAACTTAAGCACATGCACACAATTGTGATTGCTGATCATGCCATTAATGTAACATTTTAGTTGTGAAATTTGTATCCTGCCCTTTCAAAGAAGCCTGGGGAAACATGAAGGTAGGCTTATGCGAGCCAGTTGGGTGTTCTCTCCTGGGAGTAGGGTGCTGACTGTTGAAGAGACTCCTTTCTGCTCCTTCTTAAGGACATGGATAGTTAATAAGAAATAGGAGAAGTCAGGTGCTGGAATAGCATACACAAGCAGCCCACTGTACATTTCACATATATGAGCAGTCTTGGGAAGTGTCTAAACAATCCCCCCCCCCATATTCAAATGGAAGGTATGGTTGTGCTCTGTGACCTTTGCTGTTATTTCAAAGGGAGGAAGAGGATCCAACTTTCTGTTCAAATGAACTTTGTTTTTTTATCATCACATACCACTTGAGATGGTTGCCTGAGCAAAAGATCCTGTTTCCATGGAAGGAAAGAAAGGTGTGTCCTCTCACCATGTTGATAAATTAACTTGTGATGCAGTTGGTGCTCCATGCAGATGCCCTTATGTAAGAACGGCCATACATATGGGTGAAATATTTTGTGCTTTGGTGCATACAAGTATCTCTGTACGCCCTATTAGTGGGATAAAATCTATTATTAGGCATGTGCAGGAGTCAATGCTTTAGTTTTATTTTCCATTCTTCTCCATGGGAATTCTCAAGCTGGCTTTTGATGTTTCCTTATCCCCACATGGTGATGGCTAACAAGAGTGTCTCCCATTTAAAAAAGAAATAACAGGTGGGCTTCAGATGGACATAGCACAGACACACACAGCTGAAATTATAGGATAGTCATCCCACATCCTAAGAAGTTTTGGTATATGGTGATGCTTGCCTGCCTGATTAGAGGTATCACTTGAATTTGAGGGAAGGGCAAAATAAGACAAAAAGAAACACTTGTTAAGGGTACAAAACACACATTACTCATGAAAGTGGTGACAATTGTGATAGGGCATGTTGGCCAGTTTTTCTCTTCTTTAGGTGGCCAGCATCAGCATGAGGTCACAATCAGTGTGATGGTGTGATAGTTTTTGTAAGATGTTGCTATTGTTTGCTTGTCATATTGTAACACTGTGAGGCATCTTAGGGAAGTGTTAAACAGCTGCATAATGTTGAAACTGAAAAGGTACAGATAACTAATCTTATGTTCTCTGGCATATTGTGGGAGGAAGCAATGTGACAAAAAACTGTTGTGTGAAGGAGCACTTGGCTGACTTTACTTTGTGAAAGCCTTATAATGGCAATGTCGCTTTTGGCTCCCTAAAATGTCCCACAACGCCTGCTTTCTCAAAATGAAAATTTGGCCTCTGCAAGCTGGTTCATTGTACTCCCCAAGTCACCTGTTCACAAAGCCCACGTAATTGGTAGTTATTCAATTATTTATGCAGCTGCTCTGGCTTGTAGCAAAAGTAGTAATTCTTGTAATGGCGGTGTATGTGGGATTTAATTATCTCTTACCATAATAGTTATTTGTTTGTCCTGCTCCACAAAGGTCTTCTCATTTAATCCTCATTTAATAGTTCTCTAATGGCATATTCTGTCATGTAGTTGCCCTGCTTCATCCTCCTAAGGATAAGAAATTAGACTCCTGTGCACACTTATGCCCAAGTAAGCCTCATTGAGGGGCATGGGTGGCGCTGTGGTCTAAACCACAGAGCCTAGGGTTTGCCGATCAGTAGGTCGCTGGTTCGAATCCCCACAATGGGGTGAGCTCCCATTGTTTGGTCCCAGCTCCTGCCCACCTAGCAGTTCGAAAGCACGTCAAAGTGCAAATAGATAAATAGGTACCGCTCCGGCGGGAAGGTAAACAGTGTTTCTGTGTGCTGCTCTGGTTCGCCAGAAGCGGCTTAGCCATGCTGGCCACATGACCCGGAAGCTGTCTGTGGACAAACGTCAGCTCCCTCGGCCTATAGAGCGAGATGAGCATGCAATCTCAGAGTTGTCTGCAACTGGACCTAATGGTCAGGGGTACCTTTATCTTTAAGACTCATTGAACATAGCAGGACTAGCTTCTAAGTAACCAAGCATAGGATCAGCCCCCCCCCTTTAACTTTGGCATTTTGATTCATAAGCAGACAAACCTTGTAATATTTTTGGGGCAGTGGCAAGGAGACCTCCTTGAGCTGGTGTTGTATACTGACTGAGGCTGCAGTCTTACTCACCCTTACTTGGAGGCGAGGCCTGTTGCATTCAGCGGTACTTGTTTCTGAGTAGACACAGGATTGCACTGTGAGGCACTGAATACTATACTGGTATGTGTTTAATGCAGTGATGGCCAAATTTGGCCCTCCAGCTGTTTTGGGACATCATCCCTGACCACTGGTCCTGTTAGGTAGGGATGATGGGAGTTGTTGTCCCAAAACAGCTGGAGGGCCAAGTTTGGCCATCACTGGTTTAATGATTGTGAAGAATCTTGGCTGCTGACACCCCATGCATTTCAAGCACATACTCCTGCCCAAAATAATCCTGGGAACTGTACTTTACTTCTCATAGAGCTACAGTCCTCAGCACTCTAAACAACCTGCAGTTCCCATGATTCTTTGTGGTGGTGGGGAACATGTTTTAAATGTATTGAGTGTTCTCAGTCAACTTCCAGAAACTTCATTCAGCATGACCAATTGTGAGGAATGATGGTAGTTCAACATCTGGAGGGCAGTAGGTTACATCTGGAGGGCACTCTAACTTACGAGGAGTTCCATACATGCATCTATAATCAGCTTAGAGCCTCTGTCCTTGCCACATGTGAATTTTGATACTGCAGGAGATAATAAAGAAGAGAACTTGGAATGTATATTGCAGCTACAGTAGGTTTTACATTTGCATTATAGACTCATTTAAGAAGCTTTTTAAATGCCTTTTTCTCCTTAAGAGTCTGCTCCAATCACTGAAAGACCCCCTCCTTTTCTCTCTGACTTGCAATTAAATAGCTGTAAAGAGTACACTACAGATGGCATTATGGTTTTGGGAGAGCAGACAGCAGGCCCCATTTTCCTTGTAAATGCTAGCATTTTCAATTTTCAGTATTCAAATGACTCGGGAAAAATACATACTGCATCAATAAGCTTGCTCCTCAATGAATGAATATTAAAAAGGCAGAAAAATAGGAACTAAAATGTCAGCATTTGGAAGCTATCCTCTTAAGTGGTTTGGAAGAAATTGCGGCCTGTTACCTGAGATATGGAAACCATAGCCTGCATTTTGCTATGCAGTGGAACTTGAGAGGAAGATGTGGGCTGCAATGCTATACCTGCTGTCCTAGGAGTCAGCCCCGCTGAATTCAATAGGACTTACTTCTGAGCAGTGTTTTTTCCCCCCTAAGAAAATGTTTAGCCGTGCTCTCATTTTCCTACTCATATTGAAATACTGCCCCTCAATGAGACCAAACATAGATTCACAAAATGTTTAGGAGTATTCATCCCCCCCAGAAAAAAAGCACTGCTTCTGAGTAAACATGCTTAGGATTGTGCTGTTGAGTGCCTTACAAGAAGATACTTGCACTATGCTAGGTAAAAGCTAGTATTTAAATAATGCATTTAAAAAGGGAATATGTTTTGGGGAGAGGAGAGGAAGTAACAGCTTGAAACCTGAACTTTAGTATTTCCTGCAGTTATTTTTTCTTCTTTATTTATTTACTGGCCAAGGAGTGGAAGGGGGAATAGGTGCAGCCATAGAACTTCATTTGATATAGAACATTACAGCTGGGCAAGGGTAATTACTCGGTTTCGTAAAACAGGACAAGAGTCTTTTGAAGAGTGGAGTTCTACTTCTAGGCCACCAGCTATATAATTGATTAAAGCATCTTGCTTTCTGAGCAATTGATTTTTCACCTTTTAAAAATATTTTCTCTTAAAACAGTAAATATGGGGGAGGGCTGGCCAACATATCAAGTTACTAATAAAAGAGCACAGTGAGGTAAAAATAAGACCTTATGAAAAGGTTAAGAACTATTGTAACAGCATCAATCAGAGGCTGCTCTAATCAAAAAATTAATAAAGTGTGGGAATGTGTTAAGGAATACATGAAAAAAGTTGGTACTGGAGCTTAAAAATTAATATGCAAAATTTTAAAAGGTGCAAGGAGATAGGATAATATACTAAGGATGGAATAACAAATAAAGTGAGTAACGCAACAATAACAAAAATAATAGTAGGCAAAGATCGCACACAGGTGGAGGGAAGTACTGGGTTGTGGGGGAGGGAGGTGAAGGCATTGAAATTGTTAAAGATTGGCATAGGATTTAAGAGACTTAAAATAAGGAATTAAAATAAGGAAAGCAGAAAGCAGCAAGAAATATCAAGTAAAGGTATTGGAGAGGAGATCAGTGTAAATGAAAACATGAGACTTATGGTTTTGCTATATATGATTTTATTTTGAAGTTGTCTGTGGTAAAGAATGTACATTATGTGAATAAAACAATAAAAGAAAAAAAAGAAAAAAGTATTTTCTTTTTATTATGAAGTCCCTTTTTCTTTTTTGCAAGGTGCCTGTATTTTCAACTGTTACACAATAGGTGGAAATCCAGCAGGGTATTCTTCTCAACATAAAGTTGCAGACATGAAAAACCATTCACCTGCTGAATTTCTGCCTGCCATGTAGCTGTTTAAAGCACAATAACCCTCTCCCCAAAAGGTGGGAACCCCCCCCCCCAAAAAAAGGAGTGATAGAAACTTGCTTTTAAAAAAGAAATACATGAAGGTTCTGATAGACGTGATAGATTTCTTTTTCACTAGGAGCAAAATTCTGCCACTCATTGTACTGTCATAGTCATATTGATTCCTGTATCTTCTACAGAGAAACTGAAGCAACGCCAACAATCAGCAAGACTTCTGCCTTCTCCCCTTGTTGTGTCACATAAGAGCAAGGTATGTGTCAGGGTTACTTCCAGATCCTAGCTCACAGAGGATCACGCTAGCCAGCGGTTGTTGATTAAAAGTCTTTATTGAGTTACAGTCTCCATTCTTGAGCTGCTGCGTGCAACCCTACGCCTTATGCTTAGGTCGGCGAAGCTCCTTCTGAGTCTCCGCCCCTTGCGCACCAACTTAATATCCTAGCCCTGCTCCACCTTTTCCGCCTGACAGTTCTCCTCTGGGTCCCTCTGCCCCCCTGGGTCTCTCCCTTCCGGGATTCTTCTGACGCTGACCCCCCTGACTCCCCTGTCTCCTTGCGCCGGGCTTTAGGACCTGGCTCTCTTTCCGGGCTGCCTACTGCGCCACCTTCCTGTGCATTTGAACTTGGCGCGCGCGCCCAACCTTCCACTTTCCGTCTAACCGTCACTTCGCTCCCCGATGAAGGTGTGGCCACTCCTGACTCGTGCCCTCCCTCCTGTTGTGAGCTGCCAGCGCTAGTTCCCAGGCGCTCTTCCTCTTCCCTACTCTCTGGCGGTGACGTAGGTCCCGATCTCCAACTGCTCCCCTCTGAGTCCCCTCTGGCTCTTTCTTCCTGGGGTGTCCCCCTAGTCTCCCCCCTTGCCCTTGCCACTGGTGCTCCTCTTTGTGAATCTTCTGATTCACTGGACAGACTCGGAGATCTCGGGTCGTCGTCATCACTCATCCTTTCTTCTGCCTCCTCCCCCTCGCTCTCTGTTTCCTCCCTTGCCCTCGCCTCTGCTCCTGAACCCCTGACATCCATCCCCCCCTCAAAGCCCCCCCTTCCCCCCTCCCCTCCCTCCGGTGCGGGAACTGGGTGCTGCAGTGTCAAAGGGACGAATGTCGGGTACAGTTCGCTTCCCGTGGCCGGCCTCCATCCGCAGACTCCCGGTTCTTCCTCCCTGCTCTCGTCAACAACGGTCACCTCTGCTTCCATCTCCGTGCCGCCGTGCTCGAGACCCTGGTTGTCCCCGAAAAAGTCCATGTCGGTCTCTCCCTCGCTTCCTTCTGTAGGCGTAGCTCGTCCTGGACCCTCCAGCCACTTCCTGCGCCACTGCTCCTCTGGTCGATCATCCCACCAATACGAGGGTTCTGAGGCAGATCCCGAGGGTGACCCCTCCGGGGAACGGGCGTCTCGTGTCGGTTCCTCATCCGAGTCGAACCCCCGGAACGTGCTGGCTGAAAGCGTGGGCGTGAAAAGCCAGTCGTCGAAAAAGTCCGCCGGCATTGGCCTATGGGGAAAGAGGGCATGAAACTCTTCCTTGAGCAGAGGTTCATCTAGAGCGTAGCCCGGCACCCAGCTGTTGGCATTGGCCGGGGTGCCCTCCTTAGCGAGAAGGTATTCTACCCCCTCTTCCCCCCATCTGGAGTCCAAAATCTCCGTGACTTCGTTGAGGCGCACCTCCTGTGCCACTCCCCGTTGCCTGGTTCCCTCTCGGAGCGGACTCGGCGCCGTGCCGGGTTCCTGAAACCTGTGCGGTGCCTTGTAGGGAGTGAGCACCGATCTGTGGAACACCGGATGCATTCTGGAACCCTCCGGAAGCGCCAGCCTGAAAGCCACCGGGTTGACCTGCTCTTCGACTTGGTAGGGCCCCAGTTGCTTATGCCCTAGTTTCTTCTTGGCCAACGACCTGGCCGGCACTGCGTGGGCTGCTAACCAGACCCAGTCTCCCACCTGGATCTCTTCGCCAACCCTTCTGTGTTTGTCTGCCTGCACCTTGTATGCGTGTTTGGCCAGCTCCAGGTGCCGCCGCAGCTGATCGTGAACCTCTTGCAACTCCGACGCGAACGCATCTGCTGTCTGCGGCTCCCCCTCCACCAGTCTTTCCAGTCCCGGGAAGGTTCTGGGGTGCCTCCCGTTGTTGGCGAAGAACGGCGTGACCCCCGTGGACACGTGCTTCGTGTTGTTGTAGGCGAACTCGGCGAGCGGCAGGTAATCCACCCACGTCGCAGGCTGTTGATTCGCATAGCATCTCAGGTACTGCTGCATGATGGCATTGACCCGCTCCGCTTGCCCGTTGGTCTGCGGGTGTCTCGCCGACGCCAGGTTGATCTTGACGTTTAGGAAGCCCATCAGCTTCTGCCAGAAGTTCGAGATGAACTGCCGCCCGCGGTCGGACAGAATAGACCGTGGCAGACCGTGAACCTTGAACACGTGGTCTATGAACAGTTTGGCGGTTTGTTCCGCCGTGGCCACCTTCGCACACGGGATGAAATGCGCCATCTTGGAGAACAAGTCCACCACCACCAGCACGGCCGTCTTGCCCCTCGAGCTGGGCAGATCCGTGACGAAGTCCAGGGCGACTCTCTCCCATGGCTCGACCGGAGTTTGCAGCGGTTCCAACAGTCCGGCCGGCGGTCTGTGCACTGGTTTGGCCCTCTGGCAGGTGTCGCACCTCGCCACGTAGTCCGCGACCTCCCCTCTCATTCCGGGCCACCAGAAATCCCTGGCGACTAATTCCACCGTCTTCTCCTTGCCAAAGTGCCCGGCAGTGGGCGCGTCGTGCAGCTGATGCAGTACCTTGGCGCGAAGTTCGTCTCCCGGCACGTAGATGGCCCCTTTGCGGATGAGCAATCCATCTCTCAGCTGGAACCCGTTGGTCGCTGCCGTCCCCCTTCGCATCTCAGCCATCTTTGCTTGCGCGAAAGAGTCATTCTGCAATGCTTGTCGCACCGCCTCCAGGTCCACTGTTGCCGCAGCGCACGCCCACACTGTTGGCACGAAGATGTGCATGGCGGCCGCTGGCGTGGCGTCCTCCAGATACTGTGGCTTACGGGATAGCGCGTCCGCCATGATGTTGGTGTCCCCCGGGACATACTCTATTCGGAAGTCGAAATTCGCAAAGAACTCAGCCCAACGTATCTGCCTCTGGTTCAGGAACTGTGCCGTGCGCCAGTGCTCCAGATTCTTGTGGTCCGTGCAGACCTGCACCGTGTGCTTGGCTCCAATCAGGAAGTGCCTCCATGCTTTGAACGCTGCATGAATAGCCAGCAACTCCCTGTCCCAGATGGTGTAATTCTGTTCGGACTTGCTGAGCTTCCTGGAGTAAAACGCTCCGGGCCTCCAAACCCCCTGCGGGTCCTTCTGCAGCAGGACTGCTCCGACGGCCCTGTCCGAGGCGTCTGTTTCAACTCTCATCGGCCTGCTAGGATCGACATGAAGCAGCTGTTCCTCCGAGGCGAAAAGACGCTTGAGTGCCTGAAAGGACTGCTCCGCCTGCGCTGTCCAGATGAACTTCTTTTTCTTGGAACTGAGCGTGTCTGTAATGGCTGCAGTCTGCATAGCGAAGCCTTTGATGAACTTGCGATAGAAGTTCGCGAAGCCGACAAATCGTTGGACCTCCTTCCGGTTGCGTGGGCTTTTCCAATCCAACACCGCTCGAACCTTGGCGCTGTCCATGGCGAGCCCCTTGTCAGACAACCTGTATCCCAGGAAATCCACCTCCGTCACGTCGAATTGGCACTTCTCCAGCTTGGCGTAAAGCCTATGTTGCTGGAGCCTGCTCAGCACTTCCCTGACGTGTCTGTCATGCTCCTGCTGCGATTCCGAAAAGATCAGGATGTCATCCAAGAAACAGACGCACGTCTTGTAGAGGAGCCCCGCCAACACGTGATGCATGAAAGCTTGAAAAACGTGGGAGCCATTTTGCAATCCAAAAGGCATAACTCTATATTCGTAGGTGCCCAGGGGTGTGAACATGGCTGTCTTCCACTCATCTCCTTCCCGCATGCGAATCAGGTTGTACGCCCCTCGCAGGTCCAACTTGGTGAACACGCTGCCCTTGCGTACTTTCGCGAGGAGGTCGTCGATTCGGGGCATGGGGAAGTCCGACGGCTTGGTGACACTGTTCAAAATGCGGTAGTCCACCACGAGCCTTTTCTGGGGCGTGTCTCGCTTCTTCACAAAGAATACAGGACTGCCCCCCGCTGCCTGGGACTCTCGGATGAAACCGCGTTTCAAATTATGATCAATGAACTCCTTGAGTTCCTGCAGTTCGTCTTCAGACATGGAATACAGCTTCCCTTTGGGCAGCGCCGCCCCCGGCAGCAGGTCAATCTTGCAGTCATATGGTCTGTGGGGGGGTAGCTTGTCTGCCTCCTTCTCGCAGAAAACCTCCAAAAATTCTGCGTACTTGTGGGGAATCGCTTGCAGCGTGCCGAGCAGCAGCTGTGACTCCTCTTGCTCCCCTTCTTGCTGGGGCATGATGCAGTGTTCAGCACAAAAGGAAGAACCGAAGGTCAGCTGCCTCTGGTACCAAGCCAGCGTCGGGCTGTGCCTGTCCAGCCAACTCATGCCCAATACGATAGGCGTGTCTGAGAGTTGAGTGACGTTGAAGCTGATAATCTCCTTGTGATTTCCAAGCCGCAGCACCATAGGTGGCGTCTGCTTCACCACTTGCCCCCCTAACAGCTCCCTGCCATCCACCGTGACAACCTGCAGTGGTAGCGCGGCAGGCAGCAACTGTATAGCGTGCCGGTCGACAAAGTCCTGCCCTATGAAGTCTGCATTGCTTCCCGAGTCGACGGTGATTGGCACGTCCATGGTGATTCCATTGGGTAGCTGGAGCGATGCGGTGAGTCTCACTACTGGCTTGGGCGGGAGGGGGTCCATGGGCGGTAAAATCTCTGGGGACTGCTTCACTGACACGTCTGGCTGGGCCCCAGTGCCTCCTCTTCCAGCCAGACATCGTCGTTTCCCTGCTGTGGTTCTCCTTGCTGCGTTGCTGCAGTCACCATTGCTGAGGCTGCAGTGTGCTTGTGGAGCCTCCGGGGACACTCTTTCGCCAAATGGCCTGGATCCTCGCAGATGTAACACTTCCTGTTCCCTCTAGGAGGCTTCGCTTTCACTGCTGCCGGTGCTAGGGCTCTGGCTGCTGACTGATCCACGTCAATGCTTGATAAAAAACAGCCATCCATCGCTTTAATAAAGGCGTCCGCATTTTGGAGCGCAGGATCCTTATCCCTCCACAAATTGCGCAGCCATGCTTTAGCGTCTCCATGCAAATGGGACATGATGAACCCCACTTTCTCTTGTTCATCTCTAAAGTCTTTGTGCAGTAGTTGTAGTGCACACATTACGTCTGCTCTAAAATTGGGGTACTGTTGCAAATTCCCATCGAAGTGCGAGACCAGACTGCCTGTGCGTCTCCCCAACCCAATCCCCTCTGATTTGGGTGTCTGTTGCCCCTGCTTCGTAAGCACGTCCAACCTGACCTGGAGATCCCTGTAGGCGGCCGCTGCGTCCTCCTCTCTCTTCCTGGACGCCACCGCCTCGGCAGTCAGTCGTGAAACCGCGTCTCTGAGTTCCGTTATTTGCTGTTCGGCCGTCATATTGTCTACCGTTCGTGAGCTTTCTTGTAGGCACCCGCTTTCCCTCCTCTCCGCGAGGTCGTGGATGTCCACAATTTGAAGAGAAGGAGCTTACTGTCAGGGTTACTTCCAGATCCTAGCTCACAGAGGATCACGCTAGCCAGCGGTTGTTGATTAAAAGTCTTTATTGAGTTACAGTCTCCATTCTTGAGCTGCTGCGTGCAACCCTACGCCTTATGCTTAGGTCGGCGAAGCTCCTTCTGAGTCTCCGCCCCTTGCGCACCAACTTAATATCCTAGCCCTGCTCCACCTTTTCCGCCTGACAGTTCTCCTCTGGGTCCCTCTGCCCCCCTGGGTCTCTCCCTTCCGGGATTCTTCTGACGCTGACCCCCCTGACTCCCCTGTCTCCTTGCGCCGGGCTTTAGGACCTGGCTCTCTTTCCGGGCTGCCTACTGCGCCACCTTCCTGTGCATTTGAACTTGGCGCGCGCGCCCAACCTTCCACTTTCCGTCTAACCGTCACTTCGCTCCCCGATGAAGGTGTGGCCACTCCTGACTCGTGCCCTCCCTCCTGTTGTGAGCTGCCAGCGCTAGTTCCCAGGCGCTCTTCCTCTTCCCTACTCTCTGGCGGTGACGTAGGTCCCGATCTCCAACTGCTCCCCTCTGAGTCCCCTCTGGCTCTTTCTTCCTGGGGTGTCCCCCTAGTCTCCCCCCTTGCCCTTGCCACTGGTGCTCCTCTTTGTGAATCTTCTGATTCACTGGACAGACTCGGAGATCTCGGGTCGTCGTCGTCACTCATCCTTTCTTCTGCCTCCTCCCCCTCGCTCTCTGTTTCCTCCCTTGCCCTCGCCTCTGCTCCTGAACCCCTGACAGTATGTAACTTCATTGCTGGAGGGGTAAGCTTAGATGTTGCTGCTCTGGCTGATTGTAATACCTGTGAGGATCCTAGCACTGCCGTTGAAATGACTGGGATGTGCTGTAGGCCTTGAATAACCTCCATTGCTGTTGCTTGTTCTTTATCTGGCTAGGCATGCTGGTTGATTGTAGCATAAAAGGCACGTAGGCAGGTCCGCTGAAGCCTGAACCTTCTCTAGCATTCTTGACTGTGTTCCAGGAGTGGGATGCAAGGACTGTAGGAGGCATTTCCCCCAGTAATATTTTAGTTTGTTATAATGAAGGCTGATGTACATTGGCACAGTATCAGGAAAGTTTATAATCCTGAGCAGAGAGTTTGTGGAATGGTTTGAATCGTTTGATTCTAGTGTTTGTATTGTATACAGTGGTACCTCGGGTTAAGTACTTAATTCATTCCGGAGGCCCATTCTTAACCTGAAACTGTTCTTAACCTGAAGCACCACTTTAGCTAATGGGGCTTCCTGCTGCTGCTGCGCAGCCGCTGCACGATTTCTGTTCTCATCCTGAAACAAAGTTCTTAACCCAAGGTAGTACTTCTGGGTTAGCAGAGTTTGTAACCTGAAGCGTATGTAACCTGAAGCGTATGTAACCCGAGGTACCACTGTACCTGGATGAGTCTGGCAATATGTAACATGTTATTTCACTTGTTAAAAGGGAAAGTCGCAAACCATGTGTACTGGCCACATTTAAAGCAGGTTTGGAGAAAGCTAGAAAGTGGGCATTTCTTGCATTTGAAGTGTAAGCTGGGCTGAGGTGCTTTTTGATTCTAAGATACAGTTGCAACATATAGAACATAATAATTTCCATGCCCCCCAGCAAAAATAAATAAATCCTGGTGGAGACATATATTATTTTTAGTGTTAGAGATTGCCTTTATAAAAGTATTTCCACATAAATGCTCAGAACTCTCAGTGCTCACAGCACTTGTTAGGAAAGCATCTTCAGTCAGTCTTTACAGATGTACAGTGTAGATTTGGAGATTGCTGGAGTAATTTTAAGTCGCTGCAATTTACCTTTCAATTGTAGCACCAAGATGCTTGGGGATAATTTTCTTACAGTTTTCCAAGTGTTTTTGTTGCCAGCGGCCAACACTTTCTATTCATGATTGCTCTTTCTTTGACTTTTGTACAAAATACAAACCTTGCAAAAGAACTCCAGACATGGGGAAACGTTGAATAAAGTATGACCAATTAGCATTATTATACAGCTTAAAAAAAACAACCACCGCCAACCTGTGATTCATTGCATCTATATTACCCTCTTTGCTATAGGGACCAGGACTGGAAATAGTCATGTCTGGAGATGTCTAGCTGCCACCAAAAATAGCATCCTGACATTTTCTTGTCCCCTGTGCCCTGGTAATGTCTGCTACTGTGAAACCCATGTCACAATTTCTGGGTGCTGTGGTGATCTCCACCACATTCCACTTGGGCTGCCCTTTATGATGGCTTGCAGTGCACTGATGTTACATTGTATGCTCTGTTGTATTATGCTGTGTACACCCTCTTTGTTTACTCTGCATCCAGTCAGTGCTTTTTTCTGGGAGTTCTCAAGGGTACGTAGTACCAGCACCCTTTTTTCTAGAAGAAAAGCACTGCATCCAATGACCTCCCATTGCTAGTTTGGGAAGGTGTACACACAACATTAGCTACAATCTATATCTATCCTGTCATTTCCTATGAAATACTGTGTTTTGATGCATTTCCCCTCAAACTGTATTTGATCTAAATTGATAAAAAGAAAGGCCTAGCTGCATCTTAAGCTGGTATTGTGTACACAGCCATAAACTCTCTGGGGAGACAGGATTTTGCTACATGCCTGCTGTCTTGACTAGTTCCAGACTAGTGCACTATTGCCACCCAAGTTACCTACAAAAATAAATGGACAATTTTTTATATGTGGGGAGATGAAACAAATGCTTTATATTGTATAAATAACTAAAGTGATATTTAGTGTAGTTCAGCTCAGAAATAATACTTTTCAACAGAGATAGTTCACACCGTGCAGTTATTTAAGTCCTCATGTACTAATTAAATCTAGAGAACAAGTGATGTATATTCATGAGTAGAATTAATCCATGAATAGAATCAATACTTTTAAAGAGAGATAACAGTATGCTACTATGTTAACAGAATTTAAGTATTTATGATTGCAATCCAGTGGTGGTACTACACACTTACGTGCTGTGGGAAATAGTCCTTTTGTCACTGAAAAGTTGCAAATGGCTCAGTTGTACTAAATGAGCATTGATCATTTGCCTTCTATTTTCGGACTCTTATCTGTGTTGATTGCAAGTTACAAGTTGCTGGTTGGAAGCCCAAAGTTGTGCAGCATTGTATTTTTTTTATTCTTCTGGAGTTTTAAGTTCCAAATCAATATAATATGAGGATATTTAACATCATAATGACTGTTCTGGAGTACCCCAAGGATGAGCTAAGAATCTGAACACTGATTAAAAGACGTAAGGGATCAACGCTCCCCTCAGAAGTACGAGGACAATGATGGACAGAGTGGAGGAAGCTGAAGCTGTGAGCCAAGCACTTAGAGAAGCCCTGTGAAGATGTTTTATTTGCACATTTGTTTATTTGCCTATCCAACATATGGCTGGTGCATAACTTGGAGTAATGTTTCTTATTAGAAATGGTACAAGAAACACCACTTGTATCTGAAAGTGTTCCACATGTGAGTGAAAGGCAAAATACCCATTCTTCCAGTGCATCTAGTGAAATGCACTCCACAAAGAATTGATGGTTGATGTTCTCCATGCATCATCTTCAATCTGCTACTATAATCTTCCACTTTTCTGCAAGGGAGTTTGCCCATGTCTTCTCTTCATTGCTTTGCTACTGAAGGCAGGAGACAGGTTCCATCATAAGGCGAGCCACTATGACATCAGCAGCCCAACCTGACATCAGTAGCCAGTAGCATTCACTGGACAGGAATGAAAGATGGGAAGCAGGGGTGAGACCCTGAGTTAAAGGGATGACATGGAAGCAAGCAGTGTATGGAGGGAAGGTGATGAAATCAAGGAGGAATTCAAGCAGTAAGTCTGGGAAAGAAGGTGTGGAAGAAGAAGAGCTTAAGGAGACAGAAGCTGGATCAGGAGAAGCTTGGAGGCTTACAAAATGAGAAGAAGCCAATATCAGAGAAAGAGAAGAGGTGGTAGGAGTTTGAGGGAAGATGTGAAATAATGAAGCAGGCAGAGGAGGCATGAAGGCAAAGAGAAGGGAGGGACCCAGAGAAGAGAAGGTAGGGCAATGCCACTTGGGAGCAGGAAAACTTGGGCATACAGTCTCTCTTTGTAACCACATTTTCAACATGCGCCACTCCCACCATTTCCACAGGAGTATGAATAAATACCACAATATACATATAAGTGAAGAGTTTTAACACAATTTATTTTATGCTTAAATAATCAACTAGATCATCCAGTGTTTGTGTTTTCTTCATACATATTTAATTAGAGCTATTATCAATGAAACCTGTTTTCATATGAAGATAATTAACAAATTAAAGTATTTCACCAAAAACCCAAATAAAAATGCCCTTTAAAACACAGCAGCCTTAGCAACCTAATATTACACTGCTAGAATGATTACAGATGATTGGCTTACTTAAAGATTCTACATCTTAGAGCCAGTACACAATACAGTAATATTTTTACAGCGTGCTGCCAGTCTGTTAGCTAAGAATTTCTCTTCATTTCTTTTTTTATTTTATTTAAATATCCCAAACTTGTGCTGACAAGAGCACCAACCCACTTCTAAAAGCTGCAAGCATATTCCCCCTGGTATAAAGCAAGAACAGATAGCACCCCCCTCCCTATAATGCAACTACTGTATATGTTATGGTTTCTTTAAATTTCAGGTCGTTTCCATTGAAAAAATTGGCAACAGCAACAAATATTAGATGAAGGGCTTTGTGTTTACAGGTAAAGGGCACACTCCGCCAAGCACTGCTGCTGTGTAACCAGCCTTCGTTTTCAGTGGCGGTTGTGCTGGAGCCCACTGCAAGCCCCATTTAAATGCCCGGGGGGTGGGAGGGGCCTTAGCAGCTGTGCTTGGTTGATTGCACCCCCCAGAGTTTTATTTGTCACATTGCGGCCTAGTGTTTGCAAAACTGGAAAAGATTTCATCAAAATAAGGTGAATCGCATGCATCAAAATATTAGTACTCTGAAGAAAAAAAAAGTTTTTTTTCACAGAACTACAGAATTCCTCATTTTAGGAATCATTAAATTTGCAGCAGATTTTAAAGATTTTTTTAAAATCAAGCTAGCGTTTTGCATATACAAACATTATAATTGCTAAATATACAAGAATCTGTGAAGATACACCCAGAATACCCCTGCAGGTGTAGCCGTTTGAGACACTGATTTCTGTTCAACATGAATGCAATATTCCGTTTGTGAGCTAAGAATTATCAACATTTATTCTACTTCTCCTTAGAATTTATACAGTGTTATTTATTTACAGTGAAACTATTGATGTTAGTTATTTTTTTCCTTAAAAAAAGAGAAAAAAACGAAAGAGTATTTTATTACCCTGACAGTTTGGGTCCAAGAAAAATAAGGCGAGCTGTTGTGGATTTTAGTAAATTTTAGTGTCTTTCTGTGGTTTAAACCATTTTTTCAGTGTCGTTACATCCCCTCATCCTACAGGAATTCCTTTTTTCAGATGACATCAAATTGCTTCAACGAAGCTGTTCCAGTGTGGGAATCTTGTATATACACTGCATCGTTCTCCATTGCACACTCTCCAATGCTGTGAATGAAAGTGAATTTCCATGCTCTTGTAGAACTGGCTCATGCTAAATTAAATTTGTTTTGTTCGTCGCATAAAATCCATGCGATTAATGTGTGGAAGCAGCAAACACACACACACACACGCTTTATCAGTGACTTGAAAATTCCTGTTGATTTTTTCCCCCATTTCCTTGAGTTTCTCTCTAGAATACTGGCAGTAAAAGCGTATACAGTCTTGAGACAGAAGGGAGAGGGGTGAGGGAAGAAGAAGAAAAAAAACAGTACCAATATCAGAAATCTACCTTTCAAAAGCACCTAATATTTCAGTCCTAAAGATTCCTTTGGCATAAGCAGTAATGACATAATCTTTGCAATAGCGGCTTAAGTGTATGTTTTTGTGGTGTTGGCCTGCACAGGCCACCCTAAGCATGTCTTTGTTTAGAAAGGGGCGTGCTGGTGCAACATTTGATAACTTGGCATAATCACATTAAAGTTATGGTACCTGAAAGATCACCACACTCCTTTTATTCATAAATTATCACTATGCTCTGCAAGAGAGGGCCTCCTTCAGGTACCATCTGATCAAAAGTTCTGTTCCATACAATGCAGGAATCAGACCATTACTGTGGTGGCACCTACCCTTTTGGTACTCCCACAATTTAAAAGATAGGCACCATTTCTAGTGTATTTCCGTTGGCTAGCAAATACTTTCCTTTTTCAGCAAGCCTTTTAAGTAGAGATTTTTGTCCCAGTCTGTGCCTGTATTGAATCTGAAACTCTCTTAACATATGCCATTGTTGCTGGCGTGCCTCTTTATTGCTTCCTAAGACTCCATTTTTGCTCAGAGTATTAAGAGTAGAATGTCTGTGTAGCAAACTGACCATTTGCTGTTTGTATGTTATGAATACGTCGTCTTCTCCACATGCCGGACTTCCTTCTTCGTCTTCATCTTATAACCTTCTCCCTGCTTTAATGGAAAGGTACACATTCAGAAATCAGATGCCGAGGTTTCTATCAAACTGATTTCTAGCACGTCCCATGCAGCTGGAATGGGACATGTAAGAAGCTATTAAATCTGAGCACTTCAGAGACACACAAACCACAGCTCTGTAGTCAGTCTACTAAGCTGCAAAAACACAAGCTTTCAGTACCATCAGGAAACATAGGAAACATAGCCTTACAATGTTATGAATTGTATGCTAGACTGGGATACTGCCGCAGTTCAGTGATTATCAGGAAGTATCACAGGTCTACTTCCCTTAATGCAATTTTGAATTTTGAATGTTTCACCCCTCTTGAAAAGCCAGATTCCCAGATTTCCCTTTCTGGGCATCCCAAGTTGGCAGATCCTTTGGAAACAAAGCTCACTGCTCTTAAGAGAGTTCATAACAGCTCAGCTTCAACTGAAGTAGATTAGTAATGGAGAAAATGTCATGAAAGGGGGAAAGAGGAAAGCCAGTAAAAGTATTTGCTAAAGCGAAACGCATCTGCAACAAAATCTAAAAGCTGACAGTGCAGATCTCCTGTCTTTTGCCACTGAAAGACAATAACCAAAGATGCAGAGTACTGTTGAAGGAATGAAAGCTCATTGGTATTAATGAAAAAATGTGGCCTCTAAAAAGCATAGGTCTGATACAGAAGAACCAGAATTTTCACAAGTTGCTTTTTCTGAAAATTGTGAGATGCAAGTGATGGTCTCAGCCTACTCTCCCTTCTAACTACATAATGGTGTTCCATGATGCTGAACCTGGTACTCAGTTGGACAAGGAAAACCATGGTTAGACAATCCCATTTCCTCCTCATTAATGCCTGTCATTCTCCCTGGTTTTTTTTTTTTTTAAATTAATTCATTGAGAGTATTCCATTCTCCTGATGTAGAAATACATTTTTCTCACATTTTTTTCCTTTTAAATTGGCAAACCAACTTTTGCCTGCAAATGGAACATAGCCCTGCTGGCAAAGGATTGGCAGCATCAAAACATTTTGTTAGAAGAAAGTTGTGCTTTTGACAGGGTAACCAAGTAAACCGTTAGGTTAGGTCATTAACTTGTGCTGGCCAGTTTTAATGGGGGGGGGTGTCTGTGAATTAAGGGCAGACTTGTTTATTTTTTGATGCTGTTTTGCTTCTGGGGTGTTGCTGTAATTGAGAATGGCTTTAGCCTTTCTTTTTTTAAAAGAAAGCAACCTTCCCTTTTTAGGATAAGCAATACCTTTTGTTTATTAAATAGCATGGTATCTTCTTTCAACTTCTCAAAAAGGACAAGTGCTTAAGTCTGGGTATTGTGCAAACTTACTTTAAATGTAATTCATTAATTGGTTAAAAAAACAGGTGATTAATCAAGACTTTCCGTAGGGCCTTTTTAAAAAAATAGGAATTCAAAGATCATTAGAAAAGCTGACTTCAATTTGGACCTTAATAGGGGAAAATTTAGAAGAAGAAGAATCGCTTGGTGCTGAAAAGTAAAAAAACCAAAACAAAATCCTCCACAAATCTGGCATTGTTTTAGTCTGTAATCCAAATGTCAAGGATAAGAAACCTCCCTGATAGCTTTCGACTCCCATCAGTATCGGGCATTGTGCACAGTGGTCAGGATTGAGGGCAGCTATAGTCCAGAAACATCTAGAGGGCTATAGGCTCCCTATTGCTGGTTCTTGTTTCATGCTTGCACCCTCAGCTACCTGCAGTGCAATCCTAGCATAACGTTTCCTGGGAAGTCAAACCCTACTATGTCCACTGGAGGTGGGGACTACTCCTAGGTAGGTTTCCACAGGATTCCAGCCTGTGCCACAGAAAGCCCTTTTACAGCAAAAGACCACAAAGTTAGCCCCCCCCCCTGTTTTCTGTGTGTCATCCTCTGTCAAGCTAGTAAAAGAAACTGGAGGAGGTGGTAGGAGATGGGAATGGCAAAGTGTGTTCAGGCTCAGACTCGGCCATTTCAAATGGCTGTATTAAAAACCACTCCTAATGCTAACGTTTCCTACTAGAATATCAAAATGAAATACATTTCTCTCAAGAATCTGAAGGCACTGAATGAAAAACTGAAGAACCCTGCCAGCACACAACACACTATTTGTGAGACCTCGCCTTTTCTGAGTTCAAATGCACAGCTTGTCAAAAGCACAGGCACTCTTGCTTTGCATTGCTTTAATGTTAAACTGCAAGCAATCTTTAGCATTTAGAGAACAGCCCTTATTTGCTATTCCTGCACACACACGCTGGTTACCATGTCACCAGGTTTTTTCTCATGTGGGATAACAACACGCCTTAACACTTTCCGGGTAACCTGTAGGGAAGAAATATGGAAAAAAACCAAAAATCGATACTTTTTCCACCCGACTCTGAAAGGACAAAGCTAATGTAAAAAGAGTCAACAGAGAGAGGCAGAGGGAGAGGGAGAGGGAGAAAAGAATGAAAATGCAAGGTGGGATTACTTTTCGGGTGACGAGGTTGCCTTCTTCATCAGTAAACTGTTCTTCTGTAACAGATTCACCAGGAATGTTTTTTGCCTCCTCACCCTAAAGAATGTGTTACAATATTAGCCAGTTACCCATATTCCCAAATATTGGCTATTCAACACCACTCCGAGCAATAAAATCATGCCATGTTGGATTTTACTTGTCAGAAACAGCAGCTACTGATGTCCACATGGTAATGTGTCACATTTTAAAAGTCTTCTTAAACTTAGACAGAAGCCATCTGTGATGGGCTGTCATTGGAAGGAGAGT
The DNA here is from genome assembly GCF_965113315.1 of Podarcis vaucheri. NCBI lineage: Eukaryota > Metazoa > Chordata > Lepidosauria > Squamata > Lacertidae > Podarcis > Podarcis vaucheri. The sequence continues at coordinate 77,191,208 of NC_138763.1, read as the reverse complement.
TTGCCTGTAGTGGAAGTACTCTGTGTACATGCACAGGCCTATCTTGATCCGTGCCATGCTATGAAGGAACCCCCCGCCCAAAATGGGTGGGATTTACCTAACAAACCCCATCAGTGGAAGCCCTGTGCAAGGGCTTTAGCTTGTGCAACAGGGCTTTCAGTCCTTCCCCCAGCACCCCGCAAAATTTGCTAGCGGGAGTCAGGAGAACCCTCAGAACAATATGTAGGGGTGTTTCATTCTGTTTGGCAAGCTGAAATACTTGCGCTGATAGAATATTTGTAGTAGCATGGTGTTTACTTCTACTCAGAGGATTCCCCCCCCCCCAGAAAATAATGGTTTTCCTTTCTTGCTGACTATTCCAGCAGACAAAAACTAAGGTTCCATCTACCCCCATGATTCTTTTTAACTTCACATTTTGAATAGGCCTTCCCTTACACTATAGGGTTTTTTTAATAAGTCATACCAGAAATGCTGATTAGTCATTGATGGCCAGGTAATAAATTACAGAAGCAAACAAATTAGTGTGTTTAGAAAGTCAATTCTGGCATGCAGAAATAGTTCATCTTGACTACATCACTTAATACTGCAGTTGCTGTTATCATGCTTGACTACTCTTTGTGTTTGAATAATAACTGTTATGAAAAGCTGGAACAAAACAATGGGAAAGCAGTTTAGGGTAAAATCATTTTCTTTGATATGCTAACCTTAAACATTCAGAGAGGGTTTTTTTAAACAACAACAACAAAAACCAACCAACCAGCCATGAGATAACTGTCCAACACATGCATTCTGAAGTGGAACAGCCCCTAGGAAGCAGACCACATGTTCAGAAGCTGAATCTCTGCATCCTAGGGGCTGCTCTTAGAAGAAGAAAGCGAAAGAGCCCTGCAACCCATGTAGGTCTTTCTGACTGACTCTTGTTGTGTCTTCTTCCCTTTTAGATGAACTAATTTCTCACGGCATGAAGTTTCCCAGGCAACTGCCTCCACCGGTAGTGTAGCTAGGTAATCTCAGGCCCTGGGCTTCATGGTCTTGCCCTACACTTCCCTCTTTAGATGGCCATGTGTATTGGCTCAGTTGTGAAGCACACAACTAACATTCCTCACCCTCCCCACAACAATGCTTATTTATGAATAAGCACAATTTTGCTGTAGAAAATGATAATATATTTTACAGTAAACAGAATAAAGTGAGCATCTTTTTTTTAAAAAATAGAAAGATGTTGTGGTGACTGGGCATGCCTGTGCTGGCCCAGCTGCTGACACCAGGCCTGTTAGCCTGACATTTCGGACTCTATAGGGTGGGTGGGTGGGTGCTGTGTTGCAGTGCCTTTGATTTTGGCCCTGAGGTCTAGCCCTCTGCATCACTGCCAAGTGCCTGGTAGGAGCAGACAGACACTCTACAGTGTCTGCTTTCGGATAGATATTTAAGTGTTAGTCAAGAATGTGCATGAATTGCATAAATTACTGAGGACCAAAGAGAAGAGGAGAAAGATGTTGGGGGGCCATGAATATTTTTCTGCCTCCCTCCAAGAACCCATAAATTTTGCCAGTGGTGGCAAAATGGGGGAATAAACCTAAGCTAGACATATTATGTAATTAAAGTAGGTATCAGCCCACCAGATGGATAGTAATGCAAAGAACTCCCTAGCTAGTCATCTATTTATTATTCACATTTATAACCTACTCTTCTCCGCAAGGGAGCCCAGGATTGCTCAAAATAATAAAAATTACATAAAAGGTTTTTTAAAAAAACAAAACTGTAACTTATTGCAGACAGCAGCTAAAACCAGCCAATTGATCATCAGTTGAGGGAGTAGGGATAACCTTTCCCCCACAGCTGATTGTATGGATCAGCTCATGGAGGGGGGCTGTGGGTCTTGTACATGTGTGTGGTTTGTGGATGTGCAAGAGTGTGGGGTCACACCTGCCACTAGCATACAGCCCCCAGAGTGTTTCTTGGCCAACGGGGAATGCCATCCTTGGGTTGAAAAAGGCTAACCACCCCTGATTTAGACTGTTCAGAAGAATGCTATTAAAAACAAAAACTGCAAAAACATAGGATCCTACTAGATCAGGCCAACAGCCCAGCATCTTGTTCTCACAGTAACCAACCAGATCCCTGTAGGAAACCCACAAGTGGGAACAGAGCACAAGAGTGCTCACCCTGTGCTTTCCAGCAAGTGTTATTCATAAGCAGTACTACCTCAGACCGTGGAGGCAGAGAATACCCATCATGACTACTAGCCATCAATAGCTTTGTCCTCTATGAATTTGTTCAATCCTCTTTTAAAGCCATCCAACTTGGTGGCCACCGCTACCTCCTGTGGGAGGAGTTCCATAGCTGTGTGAAGTACTTTCTTTTTATCTGTCCCAAATCTTCCAACATTCAGCTTCAAAATCAGAATTAATATATCTTTCACAGTTGTTACTAGCCAAGCTATAATGGTCATAGTTGCAAAACTGCTGTTGATCCAGGTTATAATTTCACTATACTGAGCGGCATTTGTATATATTTAGTCAAAGTGCACCTATAGAGGCAAAGTCATGCTGCACACAGTGGGATTACCAAAGGAAACCCATCGTGCAATTTGGTTGTTTTCCACCACAAGTCTTAAGATTATACAAGGGGCAGCCATCAGTTATGAAATACATACCACACCAAGAGAAGGAGTATAATGTGAACACTATTAGTACTGCAGTCCAAGACCAACTCCATGCCAGTGGGAACTACAGTCATGCGATACCTTCAGAATCAAACGTCGCCGATAAACCCTTGTAGTGATTCTCTGTTCTTCATCTGAGCTTGAATCACTCTGAATCTCAATGTCACTGTCACTGTCACTCTCACTATACTCCTGATAAATGCAGTTTTTAGTACATTTTACCAGCTCATTTAAAAGACAAACATGAATCTGAGCAGGAATAGAGGGGGAAAATGGTTATACCCAACATTAGTTCATCCTGAAAAACACCATAGGGGGGATGTCTGCAATCTTGCTTTCAGGGTAGGTAATATTTCAGTTAGGAGCATTTTGCCATGTCCACAAGTGAGGTAGGCATTCTGCATTCAGAGCTGCCTTAAAAATATTTCAAAATACATCACAGTTTTGTACAGGTATAGCCTGGCATAGCCATAAATGCGTGGCAGGCTACATGCAAACCATAGTTTACTGACAGGGAGGCACACCCTTGGGGACATGTACTCCCTTCCCACTTCCGGTGCACATTTCCCCCCTCTTGTCCCTTGTTGATCTCAAGTGTGGTTTTATATTACATCAGCAAACCATTGATTGTATATCAGGGGTTGGGCACAAGACCAGGGTTTCAAATTCTGGTTAAGTGGAGACTCTTGTTTAGGAATGTTCAGGGCTACAGGGAAGGAGGAAGGGCATTGGAAGGCTCTTGTGGTTGGCTCCTCATTTGCAAACCACAGTTTGAAGAAGCAATACAAAAAGCCAAAAGACTGAAGAATATTAGCAGAAATAATTCTATGATTCTAAGTAGAAGCCCACAAGGAACTTGCGACAGAGGGTAGAGAAGAGAGTAAAGAGCATTTTAATTTTTTTGCCTTTCATCTGCTCCTGTGGCTGTCTCAACTGACTGGCGAGAGGATCCTGGAGAGCTTGGCACCACAACCCTAGTCCTTTATGTAGGCTTCCTCTTATGCTGAGTCTATGGACCTGGGTGGCCAGCAGGACTCATGGGGTGCTGGCTTCATGTCTAGAGGGTTCTCCTGATGGGGCACTAGACCTCTGAGGTCCCTTGACCAGTCTCCAAAATAGGTTTGGGGCTGAGCAAGAGCCTTGACTCCATCACAGTTTCCTTCACTGACCTAACTTTCAGTAGCTGCATGCTGCTCTCCACTGCCAACAGTGAGCAGCATGCACACACATTCCTTGGTTCAGAAAGATTTATTGAGAGTTGGGGTTTTTTAACCCATTTGGGGGCAAATGCCAGATTCTCAGAAGGGACCCTTTGCAGTTTTTTGAGCAGGCTCAAAATCACCCCCATCATTTCTTCCTGCTCCCTCACCACAATTCTGCTTCTCTGCTTTCATTTCAAGGAAAGCTTAAACCTGGGTTTAAGCGAGGCTTTTAAAGTGGCTGATGAGAGGGATGGAGTTTGCGTAAGAGAGGGGAGATCACTAAACTCTGTTGCTCTCTAAACTGAAGTTTCAGCACTGCATGGTTGGCCCTAGCTGGGAAGTTTTTTGGGAGAAATATAAAAGGGAAGCCACAGAGGGAAGTTCATTCTATATTCACAATGCTTTAGCTGAATTAAGAATGAAAACTCCCACACAAAGTAAGGCGGATGGCATTTATACCTTTTGTTCGGACGATGTTGCTCCTTCCTCTTCCTGGGCTTTTGGTCTCAGCTTGCTGTCATCGGAAGTATTCCAGCTCGTCTTTTTCATGCTGACAGGCACAGAGGTTTTAGGTGTATCGACTGCTGGTTTGCTTGCCTCTTGCAAAGATTTCTGATGCGACGTTAATGAGATGGTTTGCTGCTCAGTTCGGAGAGAACTTTGCGTTTTTGGTTTCACAGTTTCCTTGTCGCTCTGTTTTCCTAGGATCTTTGCAGACTCCTGAACGAAAGGCTTAGTCTTTGCTTCTGTTGTAGATTCTGAGTAGCTTCCATTGGTTTCCAACTTTCCTGCTTCTCCTTTGAGATATGAGGTAATAGAATCTCTACACTGGTCAGGGCTACAAGAGACAAAGCAAACATGATCAAGCACTGGAAAATAGATAAGTGTTAATTTATGTGCTGTACTTCTGTCCCACCCTTCCACCTCCAAGGAGTTCAGGGTGACATATATGGCTAAATATTTTCTTCACAAAAAACCTGTGAGGCCGGTTAGCCTGAGAATGAGAATATGCACCAAAAGCTCAATATCTACCAATGAGCTTCTATGGCTCAGAGAAAATTTGATGATGATCTGAAGGCAAAAGAAGCTCTGCTTTTTTGGTTTCTCAAACAAAGAGCAGAATAAAGTTTGTGTGTGTGTTTAACACACAATTCAGACTAGAGCTTTCCATTAAGTACAGTGGGAGGGAGTATAACTCTGCAATAAATTTTGCATTCAAAATGTCCCAGGTTTAGTCCCTTACAATTCCTCTTAAAAGGATTTCAGTAAGCAGGTGTAGGAAAAGCATTTGTCCCCAAGACCTTGGGTGGTAGCTGCCAACAGTGTGCCCGATTGTTAATAGCATAAGGAAGATTCATATATCCACATGCCAGTATGGCTAATTAGCATTTTACCAGTGCTGGTGTTGATCTTGTAGTCCTAGCTTATTTCAGGAAGCATATCCCCTTACATAATTTCCCTCCCTACCCAGAGTATTGAGATCAGCTAACAAGACCCTCCTAAAAGTATAATCACCTTTGGATTTTGCATTAACATCCAATGCAAATGCAAAAAGAGCAGGGTCAGGATTTTTTGTCACTGCTCTGGGACTTCAGTATACCCATCCTCTCTCCAGGAGGCCTGTGCAACTTTTACTTTACTTTTTTTTGAAATTGGAAAAGTGGTCAAATATTCTTCTGTTCCTTTGGGAACCAGGCTTATGTATTTCCTGCTGCCCATTCTGTTCTGAGCCTGATTTTATTGTGCACCCCCCCCCCAATCTTAACAGTGTTTGGGATTTCACTGTTTTAAATGCCATACTGTAAATTTGCCTTGAGAATATCGGTGCCTTATAATCTGGATTGCTGCTTATTTACATAAGCATTATATAGGTACTTCTAGAAATACATTGACCATGGGTTTGAGGAAAAAAGTCATGTGTTTTCAAAATGAGAATACTTGGTTAGTTAAACACTTTCATACCTGTCATCTAGTCGATCCAGCAAATCACCGCTTATTCTGCGTCCTGGTGTTGGCGGCTCCACATTGACGCTGGAGGCCTCACTCTGCCAACCTGTAATTGAAGACAGTTCCTGTTCTGCCTGCTGCACATACTTAAGAATAGACAAGACTTTTTCTTCTGTCATCTCCTCAGACTCAACTACTTCGTCAAGGTGAATGTCTTCAAACAGAGATTTAAGCTTTTCTTCCGTCATCTCATCAGTACCAGACTTTTCTCTCTCCTGCTGCTCAGTTCTCACTAAAGTTGGACTAGTCTCTTGGCTTAGCTTTTGTTTTGGTACCTCGGCATAACTACCAAGATAGCGTGGGTAATCATTAAGGTCCATTTCATCCAATTGGATCTGGCCTACATCTTTAGATGCTCCTTCTCTAGGCACTGAGAAATCGTGTTTGCCGTCTTCCAGTGAAGTGTCTTCTTCAGTCACCACTGGAGGTTCTGCTGCTGTATCATCTATGTTTCCCTGTGGAGTTACTAACACGTCACTCAGTCTACTGGGAGTTCTAAGGGGTGACTCTATGCTAGAGAAATCGCTAAAGAAATCATCTTGCTGGGAAGGGGTGGGTGGCACGAAGCGCAACCCAGTGGGAGTTTCCAGTTCCACTTGGATGGTGGGATAACCTATGGAAGACAGCACATTTGGACTGATTGCAATGAAGTATGGAGTGACATATAATCAAGCATGCAGAGTGGCCAGTTAATTATGTAAAATGGGGAAAATGTATGAAATGATAACAACACTTTAATTAGGAATGTAATAATGAATGTAACATCCTTAAAGAATGCAACAAAACCAAAGTAGATGAAATGGCTAATACAGCACAGCTTATTACTATTATTGGCCTACAGCACACATGGTTGCAATTTTTCAATTACTGGTTTTCCAGTAATTTAAGTAGTATTATATTTCTCTTCTCAATAGCAAATGGACTGAATCTGGATGGCTGCTTGCTGTCTTTTTATATCAAGAGTGGTATTTTGTGGCAAAATAACTTTTCTGCTTGTATTTGGATTTACTCAAAAAGTTTAGATGTAATGAATTATGTTATAAAGCAAGACAGCCAGGATTTCTTAAAAATTGGTGTACATTTTTATCATCCAGTTTCCAAAAGATAAAACTACTTGGCTTTATACCATTACAAATGTGAAATATCATCTGTAGATACTTCAACTTTAATCACTGCATCATGATAACGCAGTTGTTAGAAACAAATGAACCTTAAAGAGGGCAGAAAAGTATAGCATATTCTCAGTGACTGTAGAGTCAAAATCTAAAACAAAAACTACAGGATAGGGAGGATCTAGATATAAATTTCGGGAACAGTAAAACTACAGAGATGAGAGGATTGTGATGAATAAGGAGATCTTGGTGATCTTGGAGACTGAGGCGATCTTGGTGACATGGGTACAATCAGAAACACTGATTGAATAAAGAGAGAAAAGAAAAACATAAGCAACAAAAAAGAGAGAACAATAATTATCTAGAACAGGGATGGCCCGCTGGAGACCTGTGAGCCTGATCAGCCCTGAAGTAGCTCCCCAATTTTAATAAATGTGTCTTACAAACAATTGCCCAAAGGATATTGCATGTAGAATTTAGTGTATAGCTATATTAAGAGCATCCTGAAAAGGCAAAAGCAAGCTACCAATCAGCCTCATGACAGAATCTTTCTGGAAGGACATTACTTCCTCCACCCAGCAATTAATGATATTTTGCCACCCGAATGTGAATGCTCCATACCTATAGAGCCCTTACTGCTAGCTTTGCCTGATCATCCATAATGAGGTCTGCTTGCTTCTGTGAAAAGTGCTCCCAAAGCCCAGAGTAGCAGCTGGTGAATGGAGCAGCCCCCAGGAATACAGAGGTTGACCATCCCTGCTCTGGCAGTTAGACTTGAACATAGACAAATGAAATGACAGTGAACTGTAAACCATATTCTCAGAGGTAAATATTAAACTGATGAGCTGATGAAAGGCTGGGATGGGGAGAGAGATCAGCATTACATTGTGCTGCCTGGAGAGCAATGTGCACTAATGTCCCCGTGTTCTGCAACTGAATCAACTGAGAGAAAGTTAAAAGGTAGTCTGGTCTTGGTGAGGACAAGAAGCTTGAGGAAGGTTCAGAGGAGAGGAAGGATAGACAGCAACACAGAGAAGCACATTCTCTTTGTAGAAAAGATACTTGTCTCTGATTAAAAGGCACAAGCGACATTTCAAGAGAAAACTTCTTAAAATGTCCACAGAATTTTAATTTCTGCAATGCGGTGATTCAATGACCAAGAATGTTGCTTGGGGATGAATTAAGCTCATAAGCGCTGCACACAGCCAGAAAATCCTTGCAGAAGGCAGCAAAAACAGCATGTGTTTGAATAAAATACAAGAAAAAGGGAGATTCATTGTGTTTAGAAGAACATAGCTTACAAAATGAAACAAAAAAGGGAAGTATTTGGAAAGCAGCTTAATGTATCTTCAAAGTCAGAATTAGTTTTTAGCACCTGATCAGTAGTACAGATTCATTTATATATTTATCTGCTCAATAAAAGCATTTACAGTTGAAGAACAAAAATTGAAGTTAAATCTCAGCATAAATCTGGGCATTGATTAGAGTACCAGAATTTCATTATCCCATTAGGGTAATTTTAGAATGTAAAGAAACAATAAGCAGTTGTAATTTTACCAAAGGGAACGATTTCACAGTAATTTTAGACTGAGTTCAAATTAAGTTAATGGAGAGAACAACTCTGAAGTGTTCACTGATACATACCCTGATTTTTTTATATATTTGAGATAAATAAATATATATTTTATTTGAAACAGTATCATCTTGCATGGTTTATGTTATTAGATGAAAAGACTTTTCTGTGTGGATAAATATTGGTCAAAATGAAACAAATTCAGTTACCATCAACAGGATCATGGAAAACATTATTTTCATCTGCAAAGCTTCTGGTGCCTGAAATGTTTCCATAATCAAATATTGGTCCTTCCAACAAAGTTACAATGTCAATCCGATTGATTTTTGTCAATATAGAGGTTAAGGCATCAGCTGTGGAAGGAAGAACAAAATAGATGAAAAGTATTTCATAACTGAAATTTGTAACTGTCTATGAGTATGGCCAGTGGTCGCAACAGTAACATGTATAGCATGGGAATCTTTATGCATGCAATGGATTCAATCAACCAGTGCACGTTCCCAAGTGTTTAGAGACATGTGTCTCACCTTCACACTTCATGTATCTACCATAGCGAATACTGGTGTCGTAGAGTGCCAATAAAGCACAAATCAGCTCTTCGTCAATACTCTGTGTATAAGTGCATGCTACTGTAAAAATGGAATAATTCTATTGCCTTGCAGTACCTCCCATAGCCATGCCTTATCACAATCTCTAAAACAGTGGACAGCATTCTCCTCACTGCATTGTATGTGCATGTAACTACTTTGGGAAAGGGCTATGGCTCAGTAGGGGAACACATGGTTTGCACACAGAAGGTCCCAGATATCTCTGTGCAGGGCTAGAAAGACTTATGGGGAGTTGCTGCCAGTTACAGTTGGCAATGCTGGACTAGAAGGATCAATAGTCTGATTCAATATAAGGCAGTTTCATCTGTTCTCACTGTGAGAACTGTGAAATTGTGTTGTTTTAAGACTATCGAGACAAATCCAGTTCACACATGCATGCAGATTCCTTATTCCTTGACTTCTCAAAACTTGATGACCCACAGCTGAATGCATGAATTGAAATGTATGAATGAATGTATGAATTGAAAATTATATCTATAGTCTTTGATCTGTGGCATTTTATTCTAACATACTGGTTGAGGCTACAGTCATTAAGTGATAGGTCTAGTCTGTGTATGAAGTTCAGCAAAATATGGACTTCTACATACTTAAAACAATAATAGTTATGAAACTTACTTGTAGCATTTTTCCCATCTCTGGTCACCCATTTCTTTAACAACATGAAGCTCTGAGCAATCAAAGAGTTTGGGTTTTCTACCCGGATTTGATTAATTTCATCAACAGAAAAATTCAGCTCTCTTGCTAGTTCTATAACACAGGGGAAATGGAGGGGAGAGAGAGATAACAAAGTTTATTTTGAAAACTCTGTTCAGCAGGTCACACATGGAAAAACCAAGTTTGGTTCAGATTTCTGCCTTTTCAGTGTAACTTGTCATAGAAATCGGAAAGGAGAAAGTCCTCTGAGAGAGCAGGTATCATTTCATCCTGCTGTCTGAAACCTATCAGCCACTGTTTGTGGAGCTTTGGGCTGTATCCTTCCTTCACCAGTTCTACAAACCCCACCCAAGAGAGGTCAAGAGGTTACACAGTTTCTCTAGTTTCCTGCTGTGTCTAAATATAGCCTTCTCCAACCTGCTGCTCTCTAGGTTTTTTGGACTACACCTCGGTCTACAACCCTAGCCAGCATGGCCAACTGTCAGGGATGATGGGAGTTGTGTTCTAAAACATCAGCAGCAGGCTGAGGAAGTCTGTTCTAATAGGACTAAATCAGGCTTCCAGTCAGGTAGACAATCACTGATGACCTCACAATTACTATGTGGCATAGCAACACATTGGCTTCAACTCAAAGAACTGAAGCTGGTGTTTTATGCATGCACCAGGGCTTTCTTGTCTTCGCCTCCTCATGTTGTAAGTTACCCTGAAGACTCAGATAAATCTCTGGAAAGGTATATGATGTAGCAAGAGAACTGCAGTCAGAGAGAGGGAAAATGGCCAAAGCAGACACACAAAGAGTCTTCAAAGTGCAAGCAGGTACCTTCCACTCTCATACAGAATACTTTGAATCCAAGCTGTCAAATATTGTATACAAAGCTATAAAATATTTATGACATGCCTGGGGTATGTAGGAGGAAGCAGGAGAAGGCAGCAATGAGAGCTCCATTCTTTTGTCAACAGTGGACAAGAGGGGCATGTCAGGAGATCTGCCTGCTCCTTGAGCAGGACTGGTCATCTGCCTTACTGCCAAGGCAACATGGCTGCAACCGATGCCTCTCATGGCCCTGGAAGCTACACATTTTTTAGTGCCTATATTACAATACTAGTTGGTGAGAATGAAGAGAAGTCTAACTCGCTGGCTTTGCTTTGGAGAGAGGTCTTTATAAAAAGGGCCTTTGTGCTACTTCAAAAGTATTTATTTCTTACATTTCTACAGGACAGATGAGGAAGAATAAACCTTGTTAACCTCTCCCCACCCTACAATATCTGAGGCCTGTGAGGAGACAGGACCAATGCAGTGGATTCTAGAGATAATGGGGTAACAAAATTGTGAACAAAAACCCCATGCAACATGTGATGGTCTCAAGACTAAGTTTCCTGCTTGCCCACCTAATGCTATGAAGCTCGCTAGGGGTGTCCTGACCAGGTTACTATCATGTTAACTGATTGCACAGGGTGGTTGTGTGGCTGGCACATCAGACTTAGCTCCCTGAAGAAATGATGGGATACAAATGTCACAAATGCTTTATAAACACCAGTTTTATAATCTTCTTCCTCTTCTTTGGCGATCACTCATAGCCAAGTAAGATTGTATTCCATAAACCGTGTTTATGGAAATTTTATAAGGAGTACTACTAGAGCACATTTCATAAAGACCTCTTGCAATCTCGCTTGTCCACTGTATCCCTCTTTTTCTGAAGACAAAAGATGCCCTGAGAACTAAACTGCACTCTAACACACACACATATACACCCTCAGCCTGGGTATCCAAAGGAATTGCTAGTTGCAATATCATCACCACAAAATAAAATCTTACCCGTCCAACTAAGTCCCAGGTGATCGGCCACTATTGCCATCCTTATATCTGTCCGTTCACATGGACTCTGTGGACCTGTGATTTATAATTTATTGATTAAAAAGGTGCTGTGAAAGAATTCTTAGCACTAACAGCATTTTAATACATTGTACTATGTTAACTGGTGCTCAGATCAATTGCTAAAATGACTGAGTGCCCTAAAACCTACAATAAATAAATATATTTTTTGTCACAGATTTGAAAAAAAATGCCACCTTTATAAGGCCGAGTGTCAAACTACATGATGTTAATTGTGTAAATGAAACCAAACATGCCAACAATCTATCTACTCAACTGTTCAACAGTGCTTTAACTACTGGTGGGGTGGTGGAAAACAGTTCACCAGTACTTAAAGGGGGAAAAAAAGTTTTCTCTGTTTGACAAAATGAGGGGTGTTTTTTTTTGCTGTCACAAAATGAAGTCTTCTAAGACCTAAACTATTACATGAATGTATTTAGCATGCTTCACTAGCTGTCTATAGTATAGGCTTCACTTAAAGGAAGAAAGAAGAGTATAAAAGACAGCACATACAGATGACAATGACAGAATGAGAACTACAGTAAGTCACTTCACAGGCAATCACAACAGTTCATGCACTAGGATCAACAAGTTGAAAGTTTTACAAACTAGGCTTGATCTCCACGAGGTGAGCCACGAGAGCTCCAGAAACCTGACTCCCTCCATTCTCACCAGTCCTCTTACTCCTCCTCCTCCTCTCACTGTCGGACTTTTCAATCTTTGATTTTAAAGATGCTGCCTCTGTTCTCATATCTCTAGCGGGCTTCGATGTAATGGAAGGCTGGAAAACTTGAGTGGCTTCGGACAGGGACGTGTTTCTTGATGTACTGTCTTCTTCTTCATCGTCATCGGACACCTCTGACTGCAACTTTTTGTCTTCATCAGACAGGCGGTCCACAAGCTTTAAAGCCTCTCCACTAATTCCCTTAAAATATTCAATAGAATGTTTACATACCTCCCTAAGCTGACTCTGCTTTACTTTAACTGTTGCTGCTGCAGCGGTGGTGGTGGTGGTAGTAGAGGTGCTGGTGGTAGATCTTACCTTTAATGGTAATTTAGAAGGAAGCGGTTTGGCTTTGCTTCTCTCTAGCTGCTCTTGGTTTTGAACTGCTGGTGTCTTTCTAGCTATGGCTAAGTTATGCCTTTGTGTATTTTTTACAGGAATCTTAGACCTTACTTCTACATGTGGGAAAGAGCTGTTTTGTTTCCTTTTGTCAAGTTTACTATCCTGTCTGACTTTACTCACTCTGCTGGCGTGGCTACTGCTATGTGGGATAGCTTCTTTTGCTGAGGTAGCCTTTATGGGAAGTTTTGATCTCGCTCTATTCCCTACTGGCTCTGATGACTTCTGCTGTTCTCCGTGTACTTTTGGTTTACAGTGTCCTTGTGTTGCACCTGTATCATTTCCTGAAGTGTTTTTCAATTGAGTAGCTTTCTGTGTGGGACACTTAGGCTCAAAATGTTCATTTAGCACTACTTTACAGGTAACGCTATCGTTAGGTAAAGCGGATGGGTCCAAATTGTTGTTGTTATTAAAATTATCTTTTTGGAAATCATGCTTTTCTGCTTCCCTACCACTTGACTGGCTTGTAACCTCCTCTATGGCGTCATATTCTAACCCCTGAACACCTGGCGTCACAGCCTCTAGCTTATCTGTTACTTCTCCAGAGACATCTTTCTTCAGCGTCATGGCGGAAGCAGAAATTCCCATTTTAATAGGTGTGCGCAATTTGGGATCAACTTTAGAAGCATTAACAGTGGTCGATGATTTCTCCAGGGAGTTACTACCGGGTGTTGCTTCCGTACAATCTCCACTGGCCTGGGTGATGAGCTTACATTCAACTTTTGGTGTTTCTACTTCTCCCTCTACGTTTTTTCCTACAGCTTTGTCCCCTGACTGCAGCTGTGTGATGGCAGTGACTTTATTTTTATCCCCTTCCCCCTTGTCCCCTGACTTCCCTTCAGAAGTATGCTCACCAATCTGAAAAAATTGGAGTCTTTCTTCAACAAAATCCCTCTTGCTCATGTCAATTGCGCCACTGCGAGTCATCTCAAACATCTTCCCTTCGTGAAACGGGAAGGGATTGGGCTCACTAGTTGGTGTACTTTCATCAGTTGGAGTTCTGGCTGGAGTCGTATCTGGGGTTGTCGCTTGAGATCTGTCTTCTACAGCAAGGCCAAAAGGCTTAGCCTCGTCATCCCTCGATTTGGACTCAAACACTTCATCATCACCACGGTTATTGGACCAAGGGTCAAAATCTAGGCTTTTAGTAGCTACTGTCTTAAAAGGGGTTGCAAACTCTTCATCTACTTTGTAACTGAAATATGTATCAGGAAACACAGTCCTGTCAGGGTGCCTGCCTTCCAAAGTGAAAAACTGTGCCCCTGATTTTTGTTCAGTCTTATCGGCACTTTTTTCAGCTGCTGGACATTTTGATAAAAGTTTGTTTTCTTCAGGGCCAACTTTTTCTTCCTCCTCAATAACTTCCAGCTTACTTTGGCTAAAACACCGATCAGTCTGTTTCAAAATGCCTTCTGTAGCCCATATGTCTTTCTTGATTTCCACTGCTGGGCCAGCAAGTTTGGAATCACTCTCGGTTAAGCCATCATCTTCATCTTGTAGATCATACCCATCAAGGGAGTCAATTTCAGTTGCATCTGTATCATGGGAAAATTCTGCAGTGGTTGCTATGGAACACTCAGTGACAGACTGGTCATTGTTCCCATTTTGCGCAATATCGTTCTGGGGAGAATCAAGGCTAAGATCAAAATCATTAGGTTTCCCATTCTCTCTTTTCGCAGGCAATTTATGCTTGAGGCCTTCCTTCTGGCCATCTTCAAGGTCATTCAATTTAAACATGTATCTTTTAATGGGAACAGGCTGATACAGGGATTCATCATCACTGGAGTCACTAAGATCTTCTCCTGGTGGCCCAGGAGAAGGTGGCTGTACTCTTATGAGTGGTTCAGCCAGCTTATATTTGTCATGTTCATCCCGTAGGTTTACTTCTATCATCTCCATTTCACTCTCAGAGGAGTGGCGCTGCTTTTCTGATTCTGTCTGATCGGAATCTAGCGGAGGAGGAGGAGGGAACTCAATGTACGCAACCCGGTTCCCTTTGGGCCTTTTATTAGAATCTCTGTCTAAGCTACTGGGCAGCACTCTGTCAATTTTTGGTGGCTCAACAATGGCCTGTTTTACAGAGGTTGACTTAGCCTCTGCTTCCTCTTCAGACTCCTCAGAAACCTCAGGGATAGGACTGGGCTTGCCTGGTATATAAGCAATTAGTGAATCAGGCGTTTTAGATGTAAATTCGTAACTCACTTCCTCTGAGCTAGGAGTTTCAGGTGTTAATGGACTTTTCCCAGAACTATCTATAAAGGACACCTGTTCTAATGTGTCGTCTTCTGGACTGCCTTGTGGAGAAGGAAGCTGTTTCTGCTGCCTTGTGGTGTAAAAGCCCCCCCTTGTCTCTTGTACCGTCTTACTTTCCTGACTTACAATTTTTTTAATATTTCCTTGTTGCACCTCCCTTTCATATTGCCTCCCTACTTGAACAAAACTGACATAAACAGGTAAGGTTTTTATCTCTTTTGTTCCCTCAGCTGTTGCTAAAGGGGCTGATTTTGCCAAGTTATCACTATGAATAGAGTCAAAGTCCCTCGAGGGAGACTCCTTTCCTGGGCTATTTTCTAAAGAATCAGGTGATTTACTAAGGGATAGCTCAGCATCCTCCATAGGAGGACTTAATTTGATGTGCCTACTGCTAAACTGACAAAATTCTGAATACTTATTTTTAACATGCTCTGTATAATCAAAATTCCTCTCAGTTTTTTCCTTTGCCACACTAGCATGGGACACTTTAGCTGACAGTTCATGTGCTGCATGTTTTAGCTGTTCATGAACTCCATCGGGAATGCTAGCTGATAACATTCGTTTTTCTTCTGAAATTCTGACTGGAATATGGGATGCAGTCAATGGTTCTTTTTTCTTTGAGGTTTTATCCATCACTTCACTGGGGGGCTCTCCTTCTCTGACAAAATATTCTCTATAAAGGACCTTTTTGGATGGAGATTTTACAGTCACTTCCTTCACCTCCTTTGAATGGGACCCACTCGTTGACACCTTGTGCTCATGCTCTGTCACAGTGATGAATTCACTGGCTCTGCCCAGGTCTTTAGTCTCGGGGTGGTCAATGTGATTGTCTTTTACTGCATCCTGAACAAGCACATGGGACAGTTTTTCTTTTTGTGTGTTATGGGCAAATGTTCCAGGGCTTTCCCATGTCCTATAGACCTTTTTATCCCAATGCCCCTTGGCTGATGCAGTATCTGAGCTCGTACTGTACGCCAAACCTTTCAGCTTCTGCTCTGCAAAGCCTTCTGGAACATTCTTACTTGGCATTTCATTTCTGTGTCTGAGTACATCTGAAGCAGCAGCATCTTCCATCGCTTTGCCTTTACCCTGGGCACCATCTTTTAATTTGCTAGCAGGAGATTCCCTCTGTAATGTTATACTCCCATCTGCGAGGTCTACCTCTTTTGCATGCTTTTCTCTTGCATAAAACTGATAGACTGGGAGCTTGCTCTCTTGCATTTTTTTCACTGGGATTTTAGATTGAGTGTCCTGCTTCTTATCATCATGATGTAGGTCCTTATTCTTTGAGCCTATGCTCTGTTCAAACTTCAGCCTAATAGAACTGAGTTTGGATTGCTTCAGCTGGAATCCGGTTGGCGAAGCCTCGGGTGTCCTACTCTTCTGAGCTGTTCCTTTCTGCTCCATCAACTGCTTACAGTCCTCGGTCTGTTGTGTAAGAGCCCTTCTCTCGGGACTGCTAGGCAAACTAGCTGCTTTTCTTTCATCAGCTTTTGGGAAGCTCTTCCCACAATGGCCAAAGGGCCCTCCTCTAGTCCAGTCATCCTTTGAACTCTGCACCTCAGAAATCGTCACCTTTTCGGGGCTGCTGCTGGTTGAACTATGGCTAGAGTGTGCTTCTTTCCCATTCCTTTTCTGCTGCTTTTTCTCTGGAGATTGCAGTTCATCATTCAGTTTCTCTGTTTTGTCCCGGAAGAACTGTGATACTTCTGTCAGTTTTTCTTCTGCCTCCTTAACAGTCCTGTCCACCCTGTCTTCATACATCAACTTTTCTCTACCTCTGTCTAATCTGTTCTCAGTAAAGCGCATCCACATTGCGTGCTTTGGGCTACTAACATCTCCGGTATAATGTAACACTGTCACTTTATCATAATGATCATCTTTAGACATTTTACCTACACCATTTTCTGATATATCTTTAGAGATTTTGGTGAGGATTTCTTTTGGGGGGGCTGTGGCTATTTTTTCTCTGCATCGTTTATCATGCCCCTGAAAGTCTGAGCTAAGGGGTAGAACATGGTCAGTAACTGACTCCTCAGTATCAGAGTGAGACACATCTAGCTTTTCTGAGAGCAGCATTTTCTCAGCAAACCTGTAAGACTCCCCTCTTAGTTCTGACAACTCATCGTCATGGTACTCTACTGAGTGCTGACTCAGAAGCTTCAGTGTTTTGTACGAGTCATCAGACATAAGTTGGGCAGAACTAGGGCGACTGTCTTCTTCCTGAGACACGGGCGTATTTACTCTAGAAGACTCCAGATAAGAAGGTAGGGACTCTTCTGCTGTCAGTTCTTCTTCTTCTTGCTGACCTTGTTCATCTGAACAAGGAAGAGCATCATGTTTTTCCAAATCACCTCGAGGTAAGTCTTTCTGATAAACATACATTTCTTTCTCTGGGTGCTTTTTGGTTTCTCTAATAATGACTTCAGTAGGTTCAGCCTCATTACCTTTTTCGATATGGACCTCTATTATACGCTCCAGTTTGGGTTTCATTTTGCTGTCCTTCTCTGTATGTTGTGGTGAAATTTCAGTAGACTTGCTAACATCTGGTGTTACCGAAGACTTATGTTCAAACAGACCTGCCAACTCTTTGGAAGGATCGCGTCCTGACTGAAAAGCTTTCATGATATCATGAACAGACATGGTTTCTTCAATTCTTTCAGAAGAACTCTCAGTGCACGGAGGCTTATGGTAAACCATTCTGGTTGTGGTAGTTATATGAGTTTCTTCTTTTACACGGACACCTTTACCAAGAACACATTTGTGGTCTTCATCTTCATTACTGGCTTTCATTTGAAAGGCTTTCATTTTTTCTTTGATAGACCCTCCATTTGGCCTGGGTTCCAGTTCCATAAAAGTAGGTGCTGTTTTCATTGATGGCGGCTCTTCTGCTTGAGGTTCCGGAACTTCTTCTGATGAAGGTTCATAGCTACGGATCACGTGAACCACCTCAGTTCTTGTCTCTGTAATGACCGGAGGGATGGGTACATCATGGAAAAGTGGTTTCGGCCCTGTGCTCTCGGCGCTTTGTGGGGCTGAAGGAGTTTTCTCGCTTCTTGTTTCAAAGCCACTGTCAGACAAAGGACTTTTGTCTTGATCATGTTGGGAAAAGTCATCGGGAGACTCCAAAATAGTATCAGTTCCAAAAAAGGAATCTGCAATTTTACACAACTCTTTTTCTGAAGTAGAAGGCCTCATGGAGGCTGGAGGCATTTTAAGTTTGTGTTCTTGCAATGCAATGGCTGGTTTTAAAACTCTCTTTTGTCTCTCTTCGCCTTCTCTTTTCCCCTCTTCAAACTTGTACTTCAGACTTGCCAGAGAACTACTACCAATGTCATTCGTCAAATAATCGATGACTTTAGTCAAGTTATAATCCTTTTCAGATACAGCCTTCGCTTTAATTTGCACCTTTTCAGGAATAGTTATAGGAGGATATGTCATGCCTTGCCGTCTTGCTTCATCAATCTCATCTGCACTGAACTCTACCCATTCATCCTCAGAAGAGTGTCCTTTATCATTTTTTGATAGCTTGGTTGATGCTTTCTTTTCTAAACACACATCTTTTTTCAGTATCTCACTAACTTTTACTAAGTCCTCTTTTACTTTCTCAACAATTTTAAAAGGTTCTTCATCATCTATTCTACCCTCCTTTGTTAGTTCTGGCTGGAATTCCTTGTCCTCCATTACATCTGTCTGCAATATCGCTGTCATTCTTATTAGGTCCTCTTTCATCTCAGCCACATCTTTTAACATCTCCTGACTAGAAGATAAAGAAGATGGTACGGACAACTTAAGAGCAGAGGGTGCTAAAAACAAGGATGGTTTTATAGGAGATGAGGTTCGGTTAAAGTGAGGCTGTGTGCGTGTCTCTGTAGTCAATGTTTTAATAGGCGATAGCAACGCAGCTGCCGATTTTGTAAGGGAAGATGACTCTGGGAGCTTCTTTAGTGCTGGTTCAGACAAAACATTGACTACAGAATATACTGGGACTGTGATAGTTGATGAAGTTACTGACGAGGTAGTTGCTGATATTGACCCAAGAGATGTGTACAATACACCTGCAGAAGTAGTTCTTATTGACTGAAAGGCTGATGGAGTTGAAGACACATGCGACCTGAGTGGAGAAAATGGGGTTGCAGTAGTGGTTGGAAACATTTTCTCAACAGTATCAGTTGCTGCATTAACAGCACAACTTGCAGAACTGGTTGCTGCAGTGATCTTGTCTTGAAATGTGGCTGTGGCTTTAGTTCCATTGATTAAATTGGCAGGGGACGGATATTTCAAAGGTGACATGGATCCGTTAACCATGGCTACCTCTGTATGCCCGACTGTGTGTTTCACAGGGGAAGTGAGGGATGAAGCCATCGTGACCTTAGATGGTGAAACAGCATCAACTGCTGACTTAGCAGGAGACACCACTGACTTTAAAGGTGAAGATAAAAGCGGTGATGCTGATGTGATGATTGACTTAAATGGCAAACTTGAAGAGTACATGTTAATGTTCGATTTGGGGGATGCTGGAGGCGTCATGGTAATGGATGATCTCTCCAAAAGAGACCCAGCTGTAGTCACTGGAGATGTCCGAGAGGGGAATGCGGATGCCAGCCCTTTCAAACTAGTGGCTTCTGTTACTGTGGGTGCTCTGACGAAAGAACCAGAAGAGACTTGGATATTATATGGAGGCTGTGAGACCACGGTTTTTATTGGAGAGGAGATTGTCCGAAATGATCTAATTGGAGAAGCTACATCGCTAACAGATTTAATTGAAGACGTAGTGGAGGCTCCTAATGTGGATTTGATTGGTGAAGCAGAAGAAACGGACCATATAGATTTTAATGGAGAAGCTGTTGGAGTGTTAGAGGAAGAGCTTGATAGAGAAGTGAAGCCTGATTTGGAATGCCCAGGCACAGTAATTGGTGCTGTTGTCCAAGACTGATACGGTCTTGCTGAAAAGAATGGCTTGTATGAATAGGTAGCAGGTAGGGATCTTGTTGCTCCTGCACTTCGTTCAACTGTTTCTTAAATTGTTAAACCAAAATAATCAAACGTAAAAATCAACAAAAATGATTGAAAAACAGAGAGACCAGAGAAGAAAATTGGTCAGTAAACGTTGTAATATTACAAAAAAAGCAAGTACAACTGTTTGTATGAATTAGAATGAAGTAGGTAAAATCAACAGCTAAACAGGTAGGGAAAAATAGGAATGAGTCACATAATTATGGATGATCCAAAATTAAAAAAAGAAAGAAAGAAACCAACATGAAATGAAAGACAGGAAAGCACAAGGCAACCGAGTCTGCAAACAATAAAAGAACAGAAAACACATAGAAGGAAGTCCATTATGGTCCAAAGTAATAGCCACAACCAAAAATTCTTCTCTTACTTCCTATTGACTTTCTGATGTGCTAAAGTTAAGATATTAAGTATCTCAGCTCCATTTTGCCTGTTATCAGTATGTCTTTGCTTTGTGCAAGTATCAAAATTGTCCTCTGGAAAATTTCTATCATTATATCCTTTGCAGTTTCATTAATACATTTTATATTTACTGTATAGCAGTTTCGTTAACACAAAACGGTGTAAACTTGTGCAAATGACATTGAGTAGCTAAAGTCTGCTTTGAAAACCACTCCGAACTATTTCATGCAGAACCCAAAATACCTTTAAGGTGACAGGCAATTGATGTGCAAACTGTGAAGCAACGGGAATAAAGTCAAAACTTTCTCTCTCTCCCATGCACATTTTGTATATGCTTCACTCTCACAAAGCCAATAAGAGCAAGACCTTTTCTGACTCAAGGATTAAAAGAACCAAAAAGGGGGGAAAAAAGCTTTTTGCATTTGTTGGCTTTTTCATGCGGTATTCCTTTTACTTGGTAAAACTTAAAAGATAAAAAGCTTCACATGAAATGACTTTAAGAAGCATTTGTCATACATAAAAAATGGGAAATACGATTAATGAAAAAACGTGAGCAAGCAAAGCAACCAAACTTTAAATTTTATTCATGCATGGTTTATCATGTCAAAAACAAGCACATGGAATAAAACAGTTTGCATGGTGTACTATGCAAAATATACAAATGTTCAAAAATCTTTCCACAGGAGGCATTTAAAAAGAAGAGTACACTTTTTCTACAAGGTGTAGTGTCTTGGTACCTTTTGAAGACAGTTTTCCTAGCAGTTCAAGGAAAGCAAGCTCAACCTTCCCTATCACAAAATTAACAGGGGGCTTCCAGAGAGAGGGACTTTTCTGTGGTAGCACCATGGTTACCAAACTGCACCCCTGCCAAACAGGGTCATCTGATGTTGTCTTCACTGTCTTCAGTTGCCAGTTGAATCCATCTTGTCTGCCCATAGAAAGTGTCAATACTAATGGAAATTGTTAGAATATTGGCTGCTGATCTTAATGTGCTGTTTACATTTTTGAAGATTTTATTATTATTATTATTATTATTATTATTATTATTATTATTATTATCATCTATTTTATAATGTGTTTTTATAACTTGCAAGCTGCCTGGAGACCATTTAAAAAAAAAAGACGGGATATATATTTAAAAATAGCTAAGTAAATACTTAGCTGGGAATGTCAGCTCTAGGAAGCTGTAATTTGAGATTAACATCACCAGTATCTTTTAATATAGTAATGACTTTCAGAACTCCAGTCTTTTAAGTTACCAGTGGTGGCCTTCTCAGAGGAATAGCAGAAGGATTTTCCTTCTCTATTTTCAACGCCAGCTGCATGTTAAAGCAGCTCCAGGCAGGGTGTACTGAGGCAGCTCTTCCCCAACACACACACACACACACGTATTTGTTTGCTTTCCCAGCTGTGGGCTTGCTTTGATGGCAGTAGCTGGCTACATCCGAAAAACCAAATGCCATTTAATTTTCCTAGATGCCCTGGAGTGACACTACATTGGACGCTTGAGAGCACTGGGGAATGCACAATGGCAGGTGCCTTCCCAGCCACTGCCAGCAGGCAAGCCACCAGCTGGGGAACTTGGCAGACGCAGGTGAGGCCCAGGAGCTGCTTGAAGATGCTGGGCGCTTCAGTGTGTCTTCAGCTAATGCCTTTACACCAACAGCCAGTTGTGCAGTTTTTCTCCCCTCCCCCTTCCTGTAAGGGACTCCATGCAAATGGGTGTCATTATGGGGAAGCTGGCTCACATAGTCTTTGATGTAAAGAGGGGAGGCAAGGGGAGCGGCACTTGCCTGCTCCTCTGATTTGCAAGGGCCACCACTGGTCATGTTATGACCCATGGCAGAGTTCTTTTGTCACGAATGCTTAAATGGTAAAACACAGAAACACATTAAGGCACAATCTCTTCACTAGGAACTAGCATGGAAACAAAAATACGTTCTCAGCGCAGCTTTGTCTGACATTACTCTGATATTATTTCAAACAAACTTTTGCCAGTTTTTTTTAAGGCAAACAATAATTAAGTACAGAATAATCAACTGGTTCTATCCAGTAAAGAGTAAGCATTGGTAGACCAGCTTCTCTAAGAGCTGTCCATTGTACAGTGGAAAATTATGTATACATTTTCCCACTGTACAGTGAGTAGTAGTTTGAAAATTTTGTACATTGGTTCTACTTCATTTGTATTTACATTTACAACACACACATACTAACTCTGGATCAGCATGACAAGTTAAAAACCTACCTGTCGGGATGGTGGCTGATGGAAAACATGCTGAGTCCCAGTCAGGATCATATTCCCTAACTGCTCCCAAAGTTGCTATTTACTGCAGACAACATCTTTGCAGGTAAACAGCCACCAAGAGACAATTCTGATTCTGGGCCCTGATTCTGACTGAGGTTCCACCCAGCTGTTTTTCCTTTAAAATAAAGATTCAGCACATTTTTTAAAATGCATTTCTAATGTAAAATATTGTTTGGCTCTCTGCTACAGCCATGTTAGTGCCCATCTACTAACAAGCCAGGTTCAAGGTCCTTGCATTAATTTACAAAGCCCTGAACAACTTAGGTCCAGGGTTCCTCAGGGACCACACAACTTGATCACTCTAATCATCTGCAGGGATGTTGCTGGACATTCCCTAAATGTGTTAGGCTCGTTTGGGGAAAAAATGCAACAAACAAACATATAAAGAACATTTTAAAAACAGCTCATCTGTTTGGCAGTGCAAACTACTACAGTGAACAGTGAACTCTTAAGTGTGTAATTCTCTTCTACATTCCCTTCAGAATTCTCTTCAAAAGTGTTTTTGGTCTGTGTTTTGCTGGTCAATATGTTACTAACTCCATAAAACTTACTATGATTTAACCACCTCGTCTTATTAAAGGTAGAATAGCCTGTCTTCTTTTGCTATAGAAGTACCGATTAGTGATTCCACCCTAATGATCCTTTTAGTCCATGGATATTTCAAGAGACAAACTATGGTTTATTAGCCTGAATTTCCCAAGTTATCTGCACTCCAAAGGGTTCTTGGATAAATGGAGACTTTTGCTTGTTAAATCAGGCATTTTCCAATGACACCAAAACATGACATTTATAGAAAAAATGTCTCTTCTTGTGAAAGATCAGTTTACAGCATTAGTAGGTTTGTTAAGAAACTCACTCATTCCAGGCTCAGTCAGATAGCTGTAGCGCTTACGTAAAGCAAGGGACACAAAGTTCTGTCGCCGGTCTGTTTTCTCGGTCTGTAACAAAGCATACTTCCGTTTGGTACCTTTAACATACAGTTGCTGCTGTCTAGACAGGTTTCTTTCTAAACATTCCACTTTTCAAAATATTGTCCAAAGTGGCAGACAGAATATACCAATAATTCTTGTTCGTTTTTGTTTAAATGGGAAACTACTACTACTACTACTACTACTACACACACACACACACACACACACACACACACACACCCTTACATATTTTTAGATCTTCAGGAGAACTAATTGTGCCTTGGAGAAGAATATTTGCAACTAAAGTGTGCTATGAGCTTATATGGAGAGTGGAGCAGTGACTTGCACTTCTTCAGCATAGCATTTTAGCCTATCACCCTATAAAGCAAATCAGTCTCAAAGACAGGGCAACCAATGTACTTAAATTGCTAAGTCATGCCATGAAAGTGAAAGAGTATATTTTTTCACACTTCCCCTACACACACTCCCCTTTCTACGAAGGCCTCATTCATTCATATATAAACTGCTTTGAGGTTTTTATTTACAATCAAGTGGTATAATTTTAAGAATAAAATAATAAAGTAAGCTAAATTCAAATTACAGCCCAATCCACTTCTATGATTTTAAAGTTATCCCTGCTCACTGACTCAAATTCCACCCGCCCGCCCCCAAATCCCTTCTTTCTACCAAGCTTGCACCTGAAATTACATTTTACCAACATTCAAGTCTTGTAACTATGAGATGTGTGTTGTCTTTGAAGAATAGATTTACAAAGTTCTCATTTCATTGCTAAAGCTTCTTGAGCTTATTTGGAGAGAACAAACATTTTGAGGCCTAATCAGGTGCTATCCAAATCCAGGATTCAGCCTCTTGGAGCAGGCTTTGGGCACACCCATTTACTCCCTTCTCACAGACTGAAGGGCATGAGGGTTCATGTTTTGTATGATCATGGGATCTACCTGACCTTATAAGACAAGTGAGTTCTGCCCCACAGGATCAGAGATCCTTTGTTAGAACAAACATAGGATCTCCCATTCATTAGTTGTTGTCTGTTCACATTGAGGGAAGCTGGGGAAGGCTGTGGGATGCAGCATGAGCCCAAGGCCTGCTCCTAATATAATCCCAGGTAGAATCCTGGAAAGAAAGAAACTCAGTACTCTAACAGGCCTTGTGTCGTGAAAGAGATCTATGTATTCTTAAAGTGAAAGACACAGATTTTAAAGACACAAGGCATTAAGATGAATGTTGGCAAAATGTAACGCCAAAAACATTGTTAGTAATTTAGAGAACATATAAAACATGGCCAAATATCACACACTTGTTTCTTTAAGGAACCTTTGTGAGTTGCTAAGCCTTAATTTTTGTATTACAAAGCACCATCATTGTAAATCCCCCATATCATATAGCTAGCATTTTAGTAATCTTTTTTGGCACACACAAGGTTACAGTTAGACATGTAGAATATCACTATAGCTGTAACTTAGGCCAGCCAAATAAGTTCTTCAAAAATCAGTTTGTTGCAAAAGCACATATATCACAATGTACACCTACTTTAAAGGAACTACATAAAGGACAAAGATAAATAAATGAAAAGAGGAATGGACTGGGATTTTTATAAATATGCACAAATGCAGGGATGCAGATTAGAAAGCAGGTTACAATCACTAACAGATTACAACTTTCTTCAAAAACCTCTATACAGGTTGTAGATCTGTTTTTAGTAAAGTTTCTAGTTGCTAATAGTGGGGTGTTTTTAAAGATATATATTTAGTTTGGTAAGAAAATAGGACAAGTCAAAAAGTACTTTTGGGTTTTTTTGTTTAGACAACCAATGCCCATGTTATAATATCTAAAGATGCTGTCCTGGTAAGCTCAATCACATTTTAAGGCCCTATTGATTTCAGTGGGAGAACAGAACACATGCTTAACTTCCCCCCACTGAAATTAGTGCTGAACTTTGCCTGAATCATGCTTTCATCTTCCTTTACAATGTGTCTCCCAGTGAACAAGAGAGTCATAAATTTTACAGAGACAACAGTCAGAAACCATGAATCCCATGGTGCTGATCCATCTGCTTCCTCCAAGGGAGCAAGTGGCTTGCAGCTTCCAGTCAGGAGCCATTCTTCTAAAGGTAATTATTGCAGGACCACTAGGCCTGGAATACCCGAGCAAAGGATTTGCTGGATCTCAGTTGCCTATTGGGTATTGGGAGGAGGGATGGACAGGCAAGACAGTGTGGTTTGCTATATTAAAGAGGATTAAAAATACTGTCTAGCTGGAACTAAGGAAGTGGAAGGAAAATAGCTTCTCTGCCGGTCCTCACCTAGATGAATAGCAATGGGTATAATAAAGGGATCTCCTTCAAAACCTCATGCATGCATCCAGTGGTCTGTTTCTCTCTGGGTGTACAAGCTACTCCCGCAAAGAGGAGAGGGCAGAAAGCTGGGGTCTCTGTGTGAAGCAAGCATGCAAGAGCTCTCCATGATTGGTAAATGGCCAGGTGCTTTGCTGTGTGCAAAGCAGAAGACATAGTATATCTAAGGCTAGTGAAGAGTGAGGGCAGAGGGACAGAGGCTAGGCTCATATTGTTCCAAGCACATGTTATTGGCTTCATTTATTTGGTTTAGTAAATCTTTTTTGTGATACCATATATCTTTAATGGATAAGAATTCTGATTATAATAAAAAGTAAAATAAAAGACAGTGTTTATATTACCTCATCATCTTGATCTGACTCTGTTTCCTTTTGGTCCCAAGATGCATTGCAGAGACAAGGAATATTATAATGGACAGCAGGGAAAAGAATATCAGGATATGAAAAGGACCAAGTAAGGGAGCACAAAAAATGCAAGCTAATTTATAAAAGGCAAAACAAACCCAAAATGTCAACAGAATATAAATTAACAAACAAAACTTTACATCAAATGCAAATCAACACATGACATTACTAAAAGCATAAAGTATATGAACTGTAAGCTGAAGCATGAATTGTAAACGAAGGACCCGGTAATCAAAAATTGCAGAAACGCAGCACCACAGTAACAAGTCTCAAAAAGCTTTCTGCATATATGAAAACATTAAGACATAAAACAGGCTTAATCAGATTGCAAAGCATTCGCATTACTAGTGGTTCATTACAATCAGCAAAAACAAGGAGAAAAAAAAGAAATTAAACTAGTCTTAGTGATCTTACCTTTTTGTGTGCTGGCAAGGTGATATTCAAATTGCAAACAGCTGTTTGCGGCAGACCCTTTGTAGTCTTTGGTTCTTTCAGAAATGATAAACGACCACAAGGTTCTTGGCTGGTGTCTCTAATCTATATATATATAAAATGTTCACACACTGGTTTGAAATGTTTACAGTCCTTTGGGTTCCGTTAAATTTAGTTTAGCTATTAGCTCTAATTTAAAAACAAAACACGCAAAGAAACCCAAAAAGATAAGTTCCTTGAACCATACAATGGGAAGGCACCTGATGATAATCAGATCAAATGCCTTGCGCTGAAACAGGCTCTCCAAACATTAATTCTCATCTGTCCTACACATTAATCCTCCACATTATTTCTACCACAGGGTGTCACAAACACAAAGCTAAAGCAATTACA
This sequence comes from Podarcis vaucheri, assembly GCF_965113315.1. Classification (NCBI taxonomy): domain Eukaryota; kingdom Metazoa; phylum Chordata; class Lepidosauria; order Squamata; family Lacertidae; genus Podarcis; species Podarcis vaucheri. The sequence goes on along the minus strand of NC_138763.1, from coordinate 77,163,904 downwards.
AGGTGTCTGCATTATTCCAAGGACAGTTTAATAAGACTAGATGAAGTTGGCCAAAGTCTGAGATTGCATTTAATTATCTAAAGCATTTATAGCCATCCTGCCTTTCCATCATAATAAGACCGGTGACTTAAATTTTTAAAAAAGAAAACTTCTACAATAAAATCCAATAAAACCACAAAGTCAAACTGAGCCAATTGATAGTAGCAAAAAGGAAATACATTAAATTAAATAAAAACATAATTGACAGCCCAGACATGCAATATCTTATTAAACTGCCAACTAATTGCCAAGTGGTAATATGGACCTTTCCCTGGTCACCACCTAATCTTAAGCTTCATGTTAATTATGTGAAAAGGTGGCATATGAACAAACTAAATCCATCCATCCATCAACATGGAAGAAAGTGCTCTTTCTGGCAACCTAGACTTAAGGCCAGAAAGAAAAAAACCTCCCATTTTTGTCTGGAAACAAATTAAAGCGCTTAAACTAAATCAACAAGGCAACAACACAAGCCACTTGGTGGCTGCATTTTCTCCTGTTTGGGAGACAGCATTCTGAAGGTATATTGTGAACACTGGCAACCTGGCTGGATGGATAACATGGTAACTTTTTTGCATGTGGATATTGTGGTTATTTAAATACTTCTTTTAAAGAACTGCCAACTTGTACCTCCAACTATTTAGGGGGCTTTACAAACACATTTAAAATCCTAACAAAATCACAACTCAGAAGTAAAATTAAAATGCAGTTGAGCAGCAGTCCATAATATATATATATATTTTAAAGAAGCAGCTTAATAAGTGGTGGGTATTACAAAGCTTTCGAAATACTAGCAAGGAGGTAAACTGAAGCCTATCATCTTGAAGTTCATCCCAGAGCCCTGGAGCTCCTTTCTGCCAGCAACCTAATTTCCTCCGTGTACCTTAAGCAGGCCTCAAACCTGCCATTCCCAATTGGTGGGATGGGGGCTCACATCTCGTGGTAGCAATATGCCGTTGCACAGGTGAAGTGGATGGCACACCTTTTCCAAACACCACAGACAAACAGAGGCTTTGAAAAACACACACAAACACACAAAGTTTGTCATTTTTCTCATTGTGACTGCTCCAGTGCAGTGTTACTTTTACCTTGATAGAAAATGGCAGTCTATTTTCTTTGAAAGCATAAAAATTAAATACAAGCTGCTGTCCTCCTTTTGTCAAAGGGGCTAGATTCCCGTAGCAATCCACATAAATAGGCTTTCCTTCCAAAACCTGTTGGGTCAACAATAAATCTGTTAGATCTATTTCCGTGCCGAACTATTGCAATAAACAGTAAGCATCCCAACTGTTAAATTACTATTTAAACCCACAGTTAACGTTGCCTTTCAACACGGCTTCACTGCAGTGTTTTCAACAGGAAGAGATGTGTGGTATGTTCTTTGGTGTGGGGGGGAAGGTCACAGTCAAGACTACAGATATTTATTTCTAAACTGACCCTTCAACAGCCAGCTGGCAGTTTTAGCTAGGCAAAGCTCAGTTCTTTACTTCTTCTTTCTTTCTCTCCCCCCCCCTAACTGATAAAAGGACTCATGGACAATGTGAAAGTAAGTTCACCCATTCCACTACTTGTCTGTCATGCCTAGGTCTACCAGGAAGAAAGGGGGTAAGCAATGCCCCAGTTCTGGAAGACATCAGCTGAATTACACTAGCATCTTACTCCATTCAAATTAAATAAAATATTTTGAACAGATAGATTCATGTATTGGAAGCATTTGTTTAGCAAGACTGGGCATATTCTATCCATCCTTAGGCATCTATGCTCAGGCTTATTGGACTCAGGTGTAGAAAAATTAAACTGACGATAGTCATTGTTTTGATATCTCTTGATACTTTACCGACAATGCAATCTTGAATTTGTTTAGAGACGCAGGAAATTTGTAACTGTCTTGACAGCTGTGAACAGACTGGTTTTAAAGTGCCTGAAATATCTGAATTGGCCAAGCTAACTGATAAACACAGTGATGTTTACTGTATTGACAGGTTTATAGACACAATTTATTCTTTATTAGAATATGAACTGTAACTTTTAGAAAGCACCCACAAAGCCTGTAGATATACAATAGGCCTTTACTGCGGAATGATGGTATACCTCAATATCTTTACTTCTTGCAACTTCTTCGAAGTTTTCTTGCTGCTCCAAAGTTTTGTCGACTTTATCATCTGTCATGCAGAAGCAGCGCAGATTGGATTCTACCACATCATTCATTTTGGCAAAAATGACAAACTTGGCCATGTAGGGAACACATATTAATTCCCTATAAAGCTGCGTGGCCAACCCGACAGTTTCGTGAACTTGATGGCAGTCTGCTAGCCAAAATCTGGATGCACATACATAGATGTAAAGACCAATCAGTCCATCTTCATACAATGGTGATTTCCCACCATAACTTTACTGTGGTTTGAACTACCTCGCCAGCTAACAGAACCAAGTCACATTCCTGGGTTTTCTAACTTACTTTTTATTATATATACTTATAAATTATTTCTGGCAAAACTTAGAGGTGTCTGATCTGAGAACTGTCAAACAAAAAGCATGTTATAGACAGGTTCAATACAATATTTATTATTTTTTCTGGTCTGCTCATAATGTGCTGTGTTGGTTTTCTGTAATCTAGGAAAAGGGAAATCTCCACTGCTGGTGGCTGTGGTGCACACCTTGGAGGCCAGATCTGCCACCTCCTTGGCAAACAAGCACTTTTGCACATTGGTGACGTGTGTGGAAAAACAGATCTCAGTGACCAGAAGGAAGTGAATGTTGTGGAAACCGCTCCTCTGTATAATATCTAGATATCAATATTGAAAGAATGGCGGATTACTAAGGCACTGGTGCCACTCTGTTAAAAACAACAAGATGTGATTAGGAACACCAAAATCTGAGGAGAAATTCAGATGGAAGGATTTTATTTATTTTTTGGTAAATATCCCTAGTTATGAATCTGTTTTTGCTCCTCTCCTCTCCCATCAGTAAAAAAAAAGTCCTATTGAGCTAGTTATTCTAGTGTGTATCACTCAAGTTATTCTGATCTTCATAATACAACCAGCAAGCCTTCATAATTATTTGTGTTTCATTTGCTTTTACTGTACCTGGCTGAAACGTTGGTTGTGAAAGAGACACAATCATTTACAAAAGTCAGTGGAGTGGTTCCTGTGATGTCTTCCCACTGAGCTGGTGAAGTACCTCCTAGGAAATAAAAGATGAAGTCACACTTGTTTAAAGGGATCTGAATGTTTCCATAGATCTGAAATAGTGTTTTTGGACTTTGGCCAAAGCCATCTGTCTCCACCCCAGCAGCCCACTGGACAAGAAGGGGGACAGTTAAGGAGAGAGAAAGGGGTGTTGTGTGTGTGTGTGTGGAGAAAAGGGGGGGCGTGACAAAAAGAGAGAAAGGTGGTGTCCCCACATACTGCTGACTTCGGCTGATTCCATATGTGATATGGAAGATGCTCCTGGGGGAAATGCGACTCTTGAGAGAGAGGAAGAGGAAAAGTTTCCCCAATTTAGAAAATATATGTTGAATGAATGGGGATGCCCTTCCTTATGCCTTTGCCTAACCTGTTATGCTACACAGTAGCCGAAGGCTGGGTGTTGTGTCTCCTTTGTATCCATTGGTTATCCCTTCCCCTGATGGGGGTGGCACAGGAATTGTCATGGTGATTGGCTTATGGAATTTTCTTCTTCTTGGTTCCACAGTGACAATGGGGCTGAATGTTGCTTTGTTACCAAGGATTTTCTTGACTGTTTCATCTGGAACTGGTTGAGCCTGTTTTCAATATAGGAAAAAGAGATTCTAAAATCATGGGATATAAGATTCTCAAACATGCAATTTATAATTACAGTTAGGTAGCCATGTTGGTCTGCCATAGTCGAAACAAAATTTAAAAAATCCTTCCAGTAGTACCATACTTTACCTAGATGTTATTTTTCTGTAAAATTTCTGTTGCTGGTATACACCATAAATGCTACACAAATCCAGGATTTTAGGGTAAAATTCCATTACAGAGTTCTGTAAAATTCAACAAGTCCCAAACCTCGGGTTGTATTCAACTTTTACTCAGCGAGGACCTATTGAATTAATGAGCCTAAATTTGTTACAGCCATTGTTTTCAATGGGTCTACTCAAAGTTAGCTGAATACAACCCCTTTCTTCTTCTTTTTGGTATTCTTATCAATTTCAACAGTGTCATCTGGTTCACTGAAATGGGGGATCTAACTAAAATCCAACAACTGCAATGTGAAAATATCTGCTGTATGTAGGTGGATTTGCTGTAAAAATCTGGATTTCATCCAGAGGGCCGCTGTTCCCTGCTTAGCAGATGCTTATACTACAGGTCTGAATAAGGTTCATTGGGATGACCAAACGCTAAGGTGGGCAGGATAGGTAAGCTTTTAACAAGTTGCACAGAAGTGGGCATTTTGGCAGCTACAGTTTCCCATGCAGGAGGGAGAAGAGCTGCTCCTTTTATTAACAGGCCAGATTGGACAGTGCACCTCTTAGGAAGTGGTGTACTGTGTAGAGGGGAGCGTGTGGGCAGGTCCTCTGCTCACTGTCCCACCTCTGCCATTCACACATGCTGCCTATGTATGTAAGGTTTAATGCATGCAGGTAAGGAATGTGGTTGATTTCCTCATTATATCAGGAAGAGTGTGTGTGTGTGTGTGTGTGTGTACATATGTTGAACTATAGGCATATAGACAGCATTTGCATAATCCATCCTTGTGTCTACATGAAGGAATGGTGGGCAGGCTGAAGTTGCAGGCACTCATTTCCCTCAACCTGTTAAGCCAGATCTAGGGAGGTACATCATCTGATCCAGCCCCACTAAACCTTACTTCTGGTTTTCAAAAATGCAAAGAAAGGCACATCTTATTACCTGCAGGCCCACTCGTATCCGCTTAGTTAATGCTCCTTCAGGGAAGGAAGCCTGGACTCGAGGCACAGTTGTGCTGCTCAGAATGCCACCCTCTGGACCAATCTGGTTGCTTTCTTGCTTAATTCGTGAAACCACAGCAAAGTACTGAGGAAAGTCCTTCGTGACAATTCTGCAGATACGCTTCTTCTCAAGTTCCTCTGCGCTGTCCAATTCTATGCAAGGGAAAATCAGAAATGTTTATAAATATTTATAAATATTACTGATCAGGTATTGTGAGTGGGCTTTTAAAGAGTGTTTCAGCCTTGTCCAAGAAAGTCTTCGAGTTGCTTTGAATACTAATGCACATGCTGTCCTCAATGTAATGTTTTCTGGAAGAACCTCTTCCTGTTCCATTTCAAAAAAATCTGTAACGCCAAGCTAGACTTAACATCAGTTTTGTTGGATTTGAACACCCAACCTGAATAGGAATTCGGTGTAACTCAGTAATGCACAGACTGCACTGTGAATACTGATTGGACCACATGAAAGATACTATTTTTTTTACTCTTATTTACCCCTTTCTGGTTCAACATGGCTATTTCATTTTGATCTGATAAAGGGCTAAGCTAAGTAATCACCTTTAAAATCAACCTGATGCCAGAAAGGTGTATTAATGAAAGGAACAAAACATGAATCTGCATCCAAACCTTTTTTGTTTGGGGTTTTGGTTTATTGGGAGACGAGAAGTATCTCATAACTCAGTTGGTTAGATTAGCTCATGGTGGTCTGATCTGAGGAAATACCAGATGAATATAAAAAATATTATTTATGCATTTAATAAATGAATATCTCACCATTCAATGTGCAACATTTCTGGGTTATATGTTCCACTTTTAAAGGCTGGTTCCATTTTTACAGGTCTACAAATTACGTTTTGGTTCTAATATCTAGCTTTGCCAGTAGATGGTGCTGCTTTCATCAAACCCAGTAATTTTTCCCTCATAAAAGGGAAAAGATACACTGAATGGATGGTTTAATTTATCTCACCACTGAGTTAAATAACAAATAAGTCATAGTATACCCAGACCACTCCTATAAGTCAATCAAGATGGCATCACTTAGGTATGCTGCTTCCATAGGGAAGCTACCACATAGGGCTGATTCTTCAAACATTTGTCAGTTTCTCTTCCTTTCCTACACTCACAATTGCATGGAGGAAGCAATGTCTGACTTAGCATGTTCCTGCTTACTGCCACCGGCAGCAATTCAGGTGAACACAAATTTTCCAACTGAATACTTGTGAACATTTTCTAACGCTGGCATAAACAGAAATAGCAGCAAGAGGGGAAATAATGGATATTCAAACAAAAACTAGAAGTTAGAGAAATTATGCAGTGGTACCTGCAGTAATAGTTTTTAATAATAATAATAATAATATTTTTTTATTTATACCTCGCCCTCCCCAGCCAAGACCAGGCTCAGGGCGGCTAACAACCAATAATAAAAGCAAGTTGATTAAAATACAATTTAAAAGATTAAGATACAACATTAAAACAATTAGGGAGCAATCTCTTCATAGGACGAGAAAGGAAAAGGAAAGAGGGGGAGGGAATCAAATTGGCTCCAAGCCAAAGGCCAGGTGGAACAACTCTGTCTTACAGGCCCTGCGGAAAGAGATCAGATCCCGCAGGGCCCTGGTCTCAAGAGACAGAGCATTCCACCAGGCCAGGGCCAGTGTTGAGAAGGCCCTGGCTTTGGTTGAGGCTAATCTAACTTCCTTAGGGCCCGGGACCTCTGGGGTGTTGCTATATGTGGACCTTAAGGTCCTCTGTGGGGCATACCAGGAGAGGCGGTACGAGGGTCCTAGGCCGTGAAGGGCTTTAAAAGTCAAAACCAGCACCTTAAATCTGACCCTGTACTCCACCGGGAGCCAATGCAGCTGGAAAAGCACTGGGTGAATATGCTGCCATGGCAGAGACCCTGTGAGGAGCCTCGCTGCAGCATTCTGCACCCACTGGAGTTTCTGGGACAGCTTCAGGGGCAGCCCTGCGTAGAGCGAATTACAGTAGTCAAGCCTGGAGGTGACCATCGCATGGATCACTGTGGCCAGGTCGGGGCGGGAAAGGTAAGGGACCAACTGTTTGATGCGGCGAAGGTGGAAAAATGTCGCCTTGGCTGTTGCTGTAACCTGTGCCTCCATGGAAAGGGAGGCATCAAGGATTACACCCAAATTCTTAACGGAAGGCAATGGCACTAATTGGGCCCCCGCAAGAGAAGGGAATTGGTCCCTCACCCCCATACCATCCCGATCCAGCCAGAGGACCTCTGTCTTTGAAGGATTTAGTTTCAATCGGCTCCCATGAAACCATCCAGCCACAGCTTCCAAACATCTGGTCAGTATGTCAGGGATTGAGTCGGTATGGCTATCCATCAGCAGACAGAGCTGAGTGTCATCAGCATATTGGTGACAACCCAGCCCAAAGCTCCGGATAATCTGGGCAAGGGGGCGCATAAAGATGTTAAAAAGCATCGGGGAGAGGATTTTGCCCTGTGGCACTCCACACACCAAGGGGTGGCGCGATGACAACTCCCTCCCTAGTGCCACCCTCTGTCCCTGACCAGAGATAAAAGAGCACAGCCATTTATGGGCTATGCCCTGTATCCGCACATCGGCGGTGGTCCAAAAGTTCATGATCAACCATGTCAAATGCTGCTGACAAATCTAAGAGAATCAGCAGTCCCGACCCGCCTCGATCCAGTTGTCTGCGGAGATCATCTGTTAGGGCGACCAGAGCCATCTCGGTTACAAAACCAGGACGGAATCTGGACTGAAATGGATTTAAAGCCGATGTTTCCTCCAGAAACCTACCAAGCTGGTCAGCAGCTGCTCTCTCAATTACCTTACCCAGATATGGGAGATTTGAAACTGGGCGGTAATTGGATAGATCTAAAGGATCTAGTGAAGTTTTATTTAAGAGCGGACACACCATTGCTTCCTTCAGCTCCCCTGGGAATGTCCCTGTGTTAAGGAACAAATTGATAATTTCAACCAGAGTGTATTATATCCATGCCACATGGCACTGTGGTAACGCTCTTTGTATAGTCACCGCCTAATTCACCTTTAATCATTCAAAAATAAACCCAACACATGTTTCTACTTGCTATTTGCCCAGGCCAAAACAGTAACAGTGCATATATACCTTCATTCATGCCGTTCAGTATTTCAGTGAGGTTTTCATGCCTGCTGTCATACTGATGTTCCTTCCACGTTTCACCGTTTTCACTTCGAAGCACAATCAGTTCTCTTTCCTTTCCTCGCATCGATCCAAAATGAGGGATTTCCACTATGACAGGACTACACCAAATAAAAGAAGAAGAAGAAGCAATTCATATTGTACATGCGTTTTTTCAGTTTACTAAGTGCTGCTCCCTTACTCAAGAGTTGTCTGTCACACAGCTACAAGTGCGCTCATGGGGGGAAATGGTTAATAATTGGCAAAGCTGCAAAACCCTTTCCAATTCAAATTGCAAGGTTTTTTGTTTGTTTGTTTTTGTTTTCAATAATCCACTCCAATTACACACTTAGATAAGCACGCACAGGAGTGCTGACATACATCAATTTACACAGACAACAAAAACAAGTTACAAAAATGCATATAAGCAAATAAAAAGAAAGGGTTTCAGCAGGCAAGCTTAGATCCTGCACTTGGCTATGCATACATAATGCTATTTACTCAGGGCTGTGTGTACTCGGCACTTAACACACATAAACATTTGGCTGTGTCAAAGTAACCCATGTTCCGTGTCTAGAAAAGCTGAATTCTTTCAACCAGCATTAATATGCAACCTAAGCCAGTCTGGACAACTTATTTGACTCTGTACAATTTATTCTGCTTCTGCTAGTCACAGGAAGAAGGAAGAAGCAATGCCAAGGCACTGGTGCACAGGACCCGGATTGCTGGAAATCTTCTTTTTCAACACTTTGTTTTGAGACTTCACCTGATGCTCTCCACCCAGTTGCAAACTTACTTTTAAAAATTGTTTCTAAAAAGTGAAACTCAGAGTTTGAATTTTGCTTTTCTTGTGCTTGAACAACTCTGTGCATATGAAATGCTGTTTACTTAGGGCTGTGTGGAAGCTTTGACTTAAAATAAAGAAAATGAGGGGGGGGGGGAGAGAGAGAGAGAGAGAAGAGAACTGACAATTTGCACCAATTTTTTCAAATATATTCTAAAGAAAAGCTCATTTTCCCAGCCAATATATATTGTGGAAATTCGCCAGATTTGCAAGTTTTGCTCACTTTGCCTGATTTAAATATATTTAAATACGCTAAATAACTTTAAATATGTTTTAATCTTGGGAGGAGTAAGGAGGTACAGATGTAGAAGGATATAAAAAAGCACTGAAGTTCCATCCTCTTACCACTGGGCAATCTTAATTACCCATGCAATTTCAAGTCCATGTGCATGGTCATAAAGGCTAGACATTAGAAAACAACAACCAGGGAGAGCACTGAAAGTCTCAGGAAGTTGAATTTGGCACCCAGTACTATAGTCTCTACTTTTCTGCCCTTGCACAGAATCACAGAATACACACAGCCCTTTAACAATTATCAACGGGCGATGCACCAGCATAGGCAAAGACCAACTTGATTCTAAGGTGTAGAAGAGACACAGTCAGATATAAAACAAAAAACAAGCAAACATAAGTTCATTTTGCTGGCATGCCATATTTACGTTGACTTCAATGGAAAGTGTACATTTTGATCCAATGAAATCTTTCATACAAAGAATTAATGCAACTGAAAATATATATGGTCTAATTTTATAAAATAACGTGCAGCGCAATCCAATGCACGAGGAGTTCAGTGGGGAATAAGCCTGCAGAAGACTGGGCTATGAGAACCTGTATTGTGACTTCTATTTTCCTTCAGCACCATTTGTGTGAGCATGTGTTTCTTTTCAAACACTACATATACTAAAGCCCCTGGTAAATATTCATCATATAGGGACAAAACTGTAGCAGTTTTAGTCACTTACGGGAGCATCTGCATGCCAGAATGGCTTGATGTGATCTTCCTCATATGTCAAAGAAAACCTACTGGTATTAGTCTATGATTGTAGAAAAGATTGGCTCAACAACTTAACCTGGAGGATTTGAGGAAATATTTTGGTCCTTATAACTTACAATCAGTCCAGGGGCTGGGGCTGCCTGTCCACTTCCTTCTCCCTGGCCTAAGTTTGCACTTGTAGAACTTAGCAGGGAGGAGGATGGGTACAAAAGCAGAATTAGTTTGCTCCATCTGTCACTGGCTCTGGCCTACGTTGGTCTCCCTGTCTTCCACACTTTCACAATGGGCACCAATTCAAACAGCTAACTAATCGGTGGTCTAGCTCTTGGCTGCTGAATTGAGCAGCAAAGGCCTGCACAACCTCTTACCTTTTAAAACCAAACACACTTATTTGTGGTGAAGGGCCTGCTATCCCTCCTACCCGCCTCCATGTTAACAACAGAAAGAGAGATTTATTCAGCCTCTGATGGTCAGCCATACATATCTGGTGAGCTGTGCTCAGCTTGGTGGGTACAAAGTTGTGTAGGCCTCTGACAGAACCATGATCTTATGTAGCTGTATTTATCTTGGGTAGCTGGTCGGATCCATTTGCTCCCCTACTTAAATAATACACCTAGTGTTACCTGACTGTGTGCCTTCAACCAAAGATTACAAGAGCATAATTAAGTGGCCAGTGTAATAAACGAACAGGTTGTTTTCCGTGCCTTTTTTTCTTTTTTTAATAAAATGGAAATCTTTGCTCATGGGCAAGGAAAGCCTTTGAAGTATTCCATCAGAGAAACACGAGCAGTTATGGATTATGCAGCCTTAAGACATTTAAACAGACAGTATCATTAATTTCCCACAGAGGTTGTACTTAGCTCTGCTCATATATATATATATATATAGAGAGAGAGAACACCTCACCATTCTGCATAAACATCAAAGAGTAGCAGCGCTACTAGCTGAGACTTTCTTCAGCTGTTACATTTTTTTCTTTTACAAGGGAGAATCAGAAACAGTAATAGCAGTATTTTTTTAAGGCAATTTAGGATATGACCCAGCTAATCACTTTTACATCTCATTGATTTCAATGGGTGCATTAAGCCATTGTTTAAATCACCCCAATGGGATGAAAAAGTGCTCCGTTTCTGACAGATTGTGAGTTTATTTTTGTGAAGCGCCAAATATTCTAATGTTGCATTTGGTTATTGGTTCTATCATCTCAACAAGAGATGGATGATAGCAGTTTCACTTGTTTGCCTAATGTTTGTGCAGGCCTTGCAAAACAGAAAATGTTTAAGCCCATTGAAAACTATCCTATGAATACAATCTTTGCAGGCGAATATGTAAGATACTGTCTCTCTGTATAAGACGCACACAGTTTTGTGCATGAACATAAACAATACTCACAGAGAAGGTATTAGACAGGTATTGAACACAGGACTTGGAACAACATGCTACGTTAGAACCTCACAACCTCTGAAGGCAGGCAGTCAAAATAGTCAAATCTTCCCAAGTTTTTAAATATGAATATCACAGTTTTCTAATAATTGTAAATAGATATACACAAAATTCATACTTTGTTTTCAAACCTGAAATATAATTCAGTTTTAGAAGGGTTAACATTTTCACCAATCTTATTCAACCAGATCATTTACTGAATTTTATTGAACAAGACAGAACTTTGGTCACAGGGGTGGCCAAACTGTCACTCCTGGGCATTTCAAGATACATACAGAGAGTTAGTGGCATTCTCAGTGCATAGGCACACTCTGAGTACATCATGAACCAAGCAATCAGTCACCCACCTATACATTTGGGCCATAGACAACTGGCGGGATGGGGAATTAGGAGATCAAATTCTAAGTTCTTAGTGTTTAGGCAGACTTTTCATGCTTCTTAATATTCTAAAATGAGTCTCACAGGTGATGAGCTACAGTTGTCTGAAAGCAAAGAGCTAAACTAGAAATGATGTTTATCATGCAACTGGGAGTTTCCTCCCATTGCAAATAGCAGCTGTGCAGGAGTAACAATCCTGTTGAGACCACAATGGAGGCAAAGAGGTAAAAATATTTCCCCCCACTGTGCTGATGATCTGGATCTACCTCCCGCCCATCAGGGTGCTTAAGTATTTATTTTTATATAAAAACAACAATCACCAGCAACTGCTATTTGCATGATTACGATTGTGTCTAGTTTGGCCCAGAGTTAAAGGTAAAGAATGAGTATCTATTGTGAGGACTCAAGCACATGAAGATTTTGGTATATATTAATTATACTTATATCTTGCAACCCCCTGGAAACTTTCTCCAGCTTCAATAATGCTATGGCCTCAGATGTTCTCAGGCCATTCATAGGGCCCTTGGGAATGTGCTGAACACAGAATTCAGAATAACATTCTACATTAAACATCACAGACTTCAGATGCAGGTGGAATTTCTAGGAATGTGTTTTTTGAACTTTCTCTTGAGTCAGTAGCAGATGGCAAGGGAGATGGACTTCCCACTCTCAATAAAACATAACTTTATTTGCTATGGAAGCTCAGGATATTAGGGGTGGTTCTATGGCACATTGTGAGAGCCCCTCTTATATGCTATAACTGATATGTTAAGACCTTGTTACTGCCTCACATGAGCTGAGTTTACACATTGGAACATTCCCACTTGGTTGCACAATGTTGGGGAAGGTCAGTAATAGAGGAATTCGTATTTTTAGGAATGCCTGGCCATCATTACTGATCTTCTTATTGTGATAAAATCCCAGGGTCCTGCAGGAGACAGTTTGAACACCACTGTCTTAAGCTTATATTTATCCACCCCTGCTTTACAAATACTTCCTTGTCGGTCCAAATTTGGCAAAGCTATTTATTTGTGCCAGAAGCTGGCTCCAAAACCATGCAAATACCTTCTCTACCAACAGAACTAAAACAGGACCATGTGTGTGGTGTCGCTGTAGTGCTTTTTAAAAGGTGTAGTCAATGCAGCTGAAACAGTCAAAATTGGTTAAAACATAGGGAAAAAGCACAAAGTTATGAAAGCAGAAATGCTTGCAGTGAATTCCACATGCCTAGAAGCACAAGATCAATTACAGGAGCAGTGCTAGAATAAAATCAAGCCACTATGATTTTTTCTTTCAGTGACGGTTAATCAGCTGAAAGCTTTTGTTGTTGTTGTGAACCAAAAAATTAAAAAATTAAAAAATGGGAATGACCAAAACACAAAACCAAAAAAAAGCAAGTCAGAACAAAAAGGAATTAAATAAAAAGAAAAGAAAAGAACTGTAGACATTTGATATCTTTTCTTAGAAACATCCTACCCAATAAATTTTGTTCCTTGAGGCCCCAGCTGCAGGATTCGGCTAACCATGCTCTCGCCCTCATTTAGAGGGGGAGGATTGGTGGGAAGGTGCAGTTTACTGAATAACATCCATGCAGCAGGAAGAAAAACAAGAGGGGAAATTAGGAACAAACTGCCATTCCCGACAGAACTTTCTACTGGGGACCATGTATGGTAATGAACAAAATTTATCATCATATATAAATTTATGTACTCCCATATCATAGTGGATTGTTTCCCCTAATGTTAGCTTTGGGGGGGGGGGGAAAGTCTGCTGTTGGCATTTGTGTTAGTATACGGCTCAGAGTAGCTGCTACAAAATTCACATTCAGCTGCACAGTCTTCTCTTGGTAAATGTTTGCAGCTCTTGAGGATGAGCGGATGGTTTGTACAGAGTACTCCTTTAGAAATCAATGGCATTCCATAATCACTGGGTGCTGGGCATATAATTCAGCAGTGCTCCCAACATCCTGCCTTTGTATACATATCTGCATGAATCAAGAATCAGAGAGAAGGTTTTGGGTCCCACCCCCACTCACCCCTTAAACATAACATATTGCCATAGGAAAAATTATTCATGATACCATAGAGAATTTGGCCTAGGATAAAATTGCTAGGTGCTTACCTAGCAAAAGGAAAGGAAGCCTACCTCCAATCCTCAAGTTATTTCAATTTTAAAAGACCCAACAACTTAGATCCATATGGTAAAGGAAAGCAAAATTATAGATGCAAAATGGCAGCCAATAATACAATTCACAGAACAACTCACCCTAGAAATTGTGCTCCGGAAGGCCCCATTTCTACCAGTCTACTAGCCAATCCTTCTCCTTCAACCATTGGTGGAGGGCTGGCCAGTTTGTGCCTCTTTACCAAGCGGCAGGTGATGCGAGTGGGCGCTGTGCATTTACGCGGTGGAATAATAATCCTCATGCCATGATGACGGCTGCCCCTCATTGAACCCCCGCGTGCATCAACCATAAAACTAACCAGAAAACTGCAGGAGAAAAAACACAGAAAGAAAGTGTCATCGGGTAGTTTAAAAAAAGAAGTATGAGCACAAATGTTGACTAAAATGAAACCAATGAGAAAGAAGATCATGTAAAATAAAAAAACAACACAACAACATTCCTATACATGTCAGCTGATAAATACCCTTGTACCTTGTGCTAAGGAAGTGGACATCAGCAGAATCCTCAGAATGTCTACTCAGAAGTAAGTCACACTTTGTTCAATGGGATTTATTCTCAAGTAAATGTAGTATATCCACTAACCTGGGAGTAAGTCTCACTGAACTTGATGGCTTAATATTGAATAGACGCAACATAGGCTTGTGCGAATACTCACCTTCCTAGCAGAAGGTATGACAGTAATTCTTAGAATGACCATATGCATGAAATTCTACTATTTTACTAGCAAGACAAACATTTAGTCAAAACTTCTTTGTTGAATACAGTGTCAAAGTCCAAACTACTAGGGTTAACTGTGTCTTCATCTACTATTGTGAAAATATTAGTGTATTATTCATGCACTAATTGGCTACATGGCACCATTAGACAGCCTGCTGCAAACATCCTGTGTTTCTTTCAAAGAGCAAGTCGGACACGCACAACAGAACTGCTCAGTATTATGATAGCTACTTATTTTGTTTTTCCAAACCCATTGTTCTGCTACTGAGATTTTCCAGGTCTTTAAAGCACAGAATTAAACATGAAGGGGCAGATTCACAAAGTGGCTTTGGTAAAAAAAAAATCTAATTTTCTTTAGCAGCTGGGTATCAGCAACAGGATGACACACTCCTTCGTCACCTCTCCCTTTCTCAGTGTTTACATTCTCTTTTAACAGAACCACAGTTAGATTACATGCAAAATAGGGAACCATGCTTTATTTTCACTTTATTAACCAGAATCTTAAACCATCTTCAAGCAGGTGTTTAAGATCCTGCTTAGTAAATTGGCATTAAAGATGCAATCTTTTACAGACATTGAATTTGATGGGACTTGAATACCGTATTTTGCGCCCCATAAGACGCTCCGGCCCATAGGACGCACCTAGTTTTTTAAAGAAAAAAAAAATTATTTCCCCCGCCAGGTGCGGGGCTGGAAGAACCAGGTCGGGGAACAGTGGGAAGGCACGCTCTGCTTCCCACTGTCCCCCGAGCTTGTGGGGCTGGCGATGGGCAGAGCTGTGCTGATCCCGGGATGGCAGGCAGCTCTGCGCCGCCATCCGGAGCGGGGCGGGACTTAGCGCCCCACTCCGGATGGCGGCGCAGAGATGCGCTGGTCCCAGGACTGCAGGCAGCTCTGCGCGGCCACCGGGAGTGGGACAGAGCTTAGCGCCCCGCTCTGGATGGCAGCGCAGAGCTGCGCTGGTCCCAGGACCGCAGGCAGCTCTGCGCGGCCACCGGGAGCGGGGCGGAGCTTCGCCCCCGGCTCCCGGTGGCCGGGCAGAGCTGCGCTGGTCCCAGGACCGCAGGCAGCTCTGCGCAGCCACCGGGAGCGGGGCGGAGCTTCGCCCCCGGCTCCGGATGGCAGCGCAGAGCTGCGCTGGTCCCAGGACCGCAGGCAGCTCTGCGCGGCCACCAGGAGCGGGGCGGAGCTTCGCCCCCGGCTCCCGGTGGCCGGGCAGAGCTGCGCTGGTCCCAGGACCGCAGGCAGCTCTGCGCGGCCACCGGGAGCGGGGCGGAGCTTCGCCCCCGGCTCCGGATGGCAGCGCAGAGCTGCGCTGGTCCCAAGACCGCAGGCAGCTCTGCGCGGCCACCGGGAGCGGGGCGGAGTTTCGCCCCCGGCTCCCGGTGGCCGCGCAGAGCTGCGCTGATCCCGGGACTGCAGGCAGCTCTGTGCAACCCTCGGAGCCGGTCTCCTGAGGGTTGCGCAAAGCTTCCTGAAGCCTGGAGAGCGAGAGGGGTCGGTGCGCACCGACCCCCCTCGCTCTCCAGGCTTCAGCGAAAGCCTGCATTCGCCCCATAAGACGCAGGCACATTTCCCCTTCATTTTTGGAGGGGGAAAAGTGCGTCTTATGGGGCAAAAAATACGGTAGATGTGTATAAGATTGCCCTGTAAATCACAGTTCCATGCTTGGGATATAATGGCCTAACAATGGTTCAATTAAATAAGGATGTAAACTATTCATGGTGATTTCATCATAGTAACATGAAAATGCTACTGATGTCACTACACATTTTAGGGAATGAGCTGGATCCAGATTAAGTTAGTTGAACTTAATTCCCATTAAAATCAATGGGGCTTAAGTAGTGATTTCAACAGGAGCTACATTGAACTAATTCAGTCTGATGCCAAGCCACTGTCTTTTTATTGGGCGCGTGCCACAAAATGCTGGCATGTCATGAAGATGCACAGTTCATGGATAAGACCATCCCCTTCCTGGTTTTTTTCAAACAACAGGAGACATGCAAGCCCAACAATGGGGGATGTGAGGTGCTTCTAAACCTAGATTTTTCTGCCGATGTTACCATCATCTGTCCTATATGTGGGAGACATATGAAATGTCAGATATTCCACTGCCCTGTCCTACAGGTCCAAATACAGACAGGCACAACAAATGTAATTAATTTCCAGTGCCCTGTCCGGGGCTAGGTGTGACAGTGGGACATGTGTCCTATTTGTTTCAGTAGACAGCTCTGTAGGAGTCACTGATACAATCCACTCTTTAGACCTGTGTTTTTCAAACTTAATACCTTCTGGGAATTCTTTTTCCATTGATCTGTCTGCTGAGGAAGCCCTCAGTCATCTGCCATGAATTCCAGAGGGTTCTGGGGTATATTGAATTCAGCACACACCTAATTAATCTGTTTTCAGTTCACTGCTAATCTGTTTTTAGTTTATTCCCGATTTCATTTTATTTTTGGATGTTTTAAAAAGTTGTTTTTAACTATTATTTTAACTGATAATTTTATTGCTTTGTTCCCTTCGTAAACCGCTTTGAGGTTGTTGTTTTTACAGTCAAACGGTGTGTGTGTGTGTGTGTGTGTGTGAAATAAATAAATAATATATAATTCGCTCAAGGCATAGGCAAGGCCCATTGGGCATCACCCTCTATGAGCAGTGCATCCTCAAATGAAATTTTTGACAACATCTAGGAACCCAAGGTTGAAGAACACTGCTCTACTCGGACCAACAAAATCCAGGATGGCACTTCTAACATGAGTAGATTTGATTCAACAATATTGCTGCCCAGCCACCTGCAGATTCTACAGTTTGCCCACCCTGTGAATGCAACTAATGTGCCATGGTACTCTCCTGCGGTCCATCAGCAGCAAATTCAACCACTGTTTCTTGTCCTTTAAAAATGCTGCTTCTAGATATTTTGTCCAAACTCACCTGCTGGTAAAACTCTACTCTTCCCCCCACTAGTTTACACATTACTATCCATTATGTTTTTGAGCACATCATGCACAGTCTGTAAGAACACAATTAGTAGTTGATGGTCGTCTAAATTATTGCCAGGTAAATGACGTGAGCTAC
Source organism: Podarcis vaucheri (assembly GCF_965113315.1). Lineage (NCBI taxonomy): Eukaryota > Metazoa > Chordata > Lepidosauria > Squamata > Lacertidae > Podarcis > Podarcis vaucheri. Next base: position 77,146,143 of record NC_138763.1, on the reverse strand, counting down.
AGGACAACCGCTAAAAACTACACAAACAAACAAACAAACAAACAAACAAAGAAGTGGGATGTCTACAATAAAAGGTAGAAAGGGCTGGGAAATCAGATGCACTAAAAACCATCTAGGCACATTTCAACTGTGGAGAAAATAAATAAATAAACATATATAGAAGCAAAACAAGGAGTCACAGACAGTGTCATCACCTTGAATCATACTGGGGGAGTGGAGAGGAATAGCTGCAAAATAATTTAGAAAGCAAATTGGAAAAAAATTAATGTGAGATAATTAGAAGCCAGCAACAGAAAATGTCGATCATAAGCAAAGGCAAAATAATAACAAAAGCAAAGCTTTTCAGTTTGATCAGAGCGGGGGAAACGTGCGTGTTCTGTAATATAAAATATGCATTTAATTGCATTTTAAATATTTGCTAAAGAGGGCCAACACCACTTAGTATGTATAAAAGCAAGTATTCTAATTAGTAATTGTGCCGGCAAAGGTAATGCACACCGTTTAAGAAATCAGGATGGTGGACGCAGCACCATTAGGATGCACAACTGAGTAACAATATGTAGGCTGCAGTGGGGATAACTCGCCACCACTTGATTGGTTACAGCAAACAGAGTCTGGTGTGACAGTGAGCAGAATCCTTTCATTGAGCAGCCTCATTGCTGGCCAGTGTCACCTTCCCAGCCTGATTAACAGGAACACCATGACTTGAGTTGCATAACTAGCAGGCCCACCATGGTATGAATGGATAATGTGGCTCCATCAACCAACCTGAAGCGTAGCAGCCATACCAGTCCCTCTTCACAATTTGGGGCTAAGCTCTTCTGGTGACACCTCGACACACCTTAAGGGAATCACACACTGGGACAGCAACATATCCACCTCTGCTAATGCTTGCTTGTGTCCGGCTCAATTCCTCATGCAGCTCCAATTGTTAGTTGTGACAAATGTCAAAAGACATTTGCTGGGAGGTTGGCTGGGAGGCAGGCAAAAACCCTGCAATGTAATGCAGAGCCCAACTGGGGTGCCTAGGTAAAATCCCTTCCCAGCTACACAGCAAACAGATGCCCAGATTTGAGGGAGGGCAGGGCGGAAAGTCAATGCTGGTATTGTTGAAGCCACAAGCCAAGCCTCCAATTTATGCCCTGGGAGCAGACCACAGAGAGAAAGTTCGCTTTCTGGCCCAGTCCCTGGCCCCTCCCCCTGGGAGCAAATTGGTGCTGCTGATTGGCTCCTGCAGCAGAGCACTGCACTCATGCTGCTTCCAACACACTAGCAGTGCTGGTCCATGCCGGACAGAACAGACTCGGTCTCTCTCCACCTACCACAAACTGGGGTTGTAGACAAGCAGGGACCTGGGACTTATGTTAGCAGGCACGGGGGAAAGCCACTGTTGTGCCAGAATACGGCAGCTGGTTTCCAGTTAGTCAATAAAGCTGGTGTTGATCATGTGTCAGAAGCTCAACATCACATTTCCCAAATATTGTGTATATTAGAATGTAATGTAATAAAGGAGCAATTGTGTATTGATAATTTTAGACCTAACCTTTCTAATTCTTCTGTCATTTCTAGAGCAGTTAGGTCTACTTAAAAAAAAAACCCCATAGTAAAAAATAATAATTTCAAGAGTACATAAAAGTTTGCATGCCGGAAAGCTGAATGTTTCATGGCATTGGCCTTTTAGTACTAACACTTGTGTATTGCTACTTTACTTTTCTGTAGGTTGTGAATATCTGGGGCAGAGATGGATTTAAGCAAAATGGCCCAAGCAGAGTGCCCATGACACATTTTTGTGAACTGGGTAAATTCAACACGCAACAAGGAAATGGAATGGCATCTCCTAGTGGAAAGCTCACATGGGGATCTTGTAACCAACTGCTATCTCCCAGCTTACCCTCTCCTGTATGGATGTTGGGAGGATAGAAGGGTAGGTTTTTTCTTAGCTCCTTAAAGGAAGACCAATATAATAATGTAAATCATAATAATGATGTGAATTGGTAATGATGTAAATTTATTATTTTTATGCTTAGATTACAGCACACAAATGACCAGCAGAGTAAAGATTGGTCATATCAGATCTACATACTCAGAACTCAAGGGGGTCAAACAACCTCTAAATATTTTGCCAAGTATGCAGAGGCAAGGGAAATATTCTTTGTTCCCACCATGAAGGGAGGAGCCAAGTTGCTGCATGCCTGGGTAAAAGATATAGTCATATATCAGTTTATTCAAGATATGTTCACCTGCACTCTGCATAAATATCCTCATTAAGTAAATCCAATGGGTTGGATTCAAATTCAGTCATGCTGAGAGTAGACCCACTGAAATCAGTGGGACATGTTAGAACAATTAGGGCCCTTCCCATTAGGCAGAATGAGGCAAGTGCCTCAAGTGGAGGGTCACAAATTGGTGCTCCCCAGAGGCCGGTCTCACTGCCTCCTGCCCACCTGGGAAGCTCTCCACATCATCCCCTGCTGCCTTGCTCTAGGAAGGGCCATGCACAGCGGTGCCTTGGTTCTCAAACGCCTTGGTACCCAAACGCCGAAAACCTGGAAGTGTTCCGGTTTTCTAACGTTTTTTGGAAGTTGAACATCCAATGTGGCTGTTGCCTATTGTTTCGCCTGCACCAATGAGAAGCTGTGCCTTGGTTTTTGAACATTTTAGAAGTCAAACGGACTTCTGGAATGGATTAAGTTTGGTGCTTTTTTTTTTTGCTATTTATTTTGCGTCTTTGATTTGGGGGCTTTCTCAGTTAATTTGTTTTTGTGATTGTGTGGAACCCAGTTCAGCTACTGATTGACTGTGTGCCTGTGGAAATGGATAAAAGCCCCGCCATCCTAATAGTGACTATCAGTGCAGGTAAGATTTTTTCTTAAAAATTTTTTTATCATCTACAATACTGCCTTATTTATTTTATAGTACAGTACATTGATTATGGCTTTCAATTTATGGATCAGTGGTCTCATTAGATAGCAAAATTCATGTTAAATTGCTGTTTTAGGGGTTGTTTTTTAAAGCCTGGAACAGATTAATCCGTTTTGCATTACTTTCTATGGGAAAGCATTCCTTGGTTTTAGAATGCTTTGGTTGTGGAACAGACTTCCGGAACAGATAAAGTTTGAGAACCAAGGTACCACTCTATGTGTGTGTGTCCTGCACTTGTAGCAAGGCATTCTGGGTGGTGTGGTTGTGAAAGGGCCTGCAACGGCAGCCAAATTTGCTATAGTGACCTGTGACGTGTCTAGGTAACACAGTAGCTTCGATTTGCAGCAAGGGAAAGGGTAATTAAAACCTGTTAACAGTTTATCAAAGTTAGAAATCATGACATTATATATAAAGTCTTCCATTGTGAAGAAATAGCAATACCCCTTTCATGAATTAGCTTATTGCCACACCTCCCCCAATTCCCAATTCCTGTAATTTCCCAGGATCTACATTTTTGAGAATTTGGTGGTGTTTCAAAGAATCTGCATGTTTCCTAGTTAACCTTTAAAGCTTCAAGTAGAAGGAGTCAACACCTCTTTGAAGCATCTCCCTCACTTGCAAGGGTAACATGAGCTGGAGTCATTCAAATGCAATTGCATGCTATCTATTTTAATAGGCTACAGGGTGTGTCAGCTAAGAATATGAATGTCACCCACAATACTGTGATTGTATTTTGAATGTGTTTTCTGTTGGGGACTCTCCCCACCTCCACAAAGTTAAATAAAACACAAGTGTGTTGAGGTTTCGTAGACCAATATATTTAATTCTATTGGAATACACTGATTTAAAGTTTGTCATCTGGGCTAAAACGGAGTGCTGATAATAAAAACAAAGGAAAGTTCCCGAAGAAGTATGTACAGTGGTACCTCGGGTTAAGTACTTAATTCGTTCTGGAGGTCCGTTCTTAACCTGAAACTGTTCTTAACCTGAAGCACCACTTTAGCTAATGGGGCCTCCTGTTGCTGCGCTGCCACTGCACGATTTCTGTTCTCATCCTGAAGCAAAGTTCTTAACCCGAGGTACTATTTTTGGGTTAGAGGAGTCTGTAACCTGAAGCGTATGTAACCTGAAGTGTATGTAACCCGAGGTACCACTGTACAATTGCTCACTTTGAGTGATTCCCCCCCCCTTCCATCTGTAGCATTATAAAACACAAATATGCTGTATTTGTATTTTTATCATTTTTTTAATAAAGGAAATATCCTTTGTGGGCATTTCAAAACTGATCCTTACATTATTTACATCCTACCACTGATGGGCTCCATAAGTTCATACTTTTCGCTTATTCTTATTTGTGCACTGTAGACATGAACTCCAGAGAAAAACAAATGCTAATACAGTACAGAATTTAAGACTTAAACATTGCTGTGTAAGCCTCTAAAACAATGACTTGTGCCTCTCTGCTCCCTGTTTTTTGTTCTACGTTCATTTTTATGTAATGTTTGTTGTTTATTATTATAACAACTACATTTTTCAGTGTTTCTGAGTGGAAGGGGAAATGAGAGACACTGTAATTATACTAACTAAATCTAAACATTTAATAATAACCTTTTTAAAAGACAGAGAGAGGTTTATTAACATTTGTTAAATTTATTCATGGTTTTGATGTAATGAACTTTGCAACTCTCTGGGCAATTCAAAACAAGTTAATTCTAATTTTAAAAGGCTTGACTGAAATCTAGGTAACTCAAACATTAACTGGGCGCAGTATTTCTCTGGATTGCACCCACTGTCATTCATTACAAGCATTTATTTGCCCTGGTATTAAATGCACCTAGCTTTTCATATGTAAATGTGCCACACATATGGTTTGACCAACTGAAAATAGATTAGATGGAATCTGGCAAAATAGTAAGGGCTAAGTTCTACCCTGTTTTCTTAAAGAGAACCACTCCACAGCCTCCAAATAAATTAGAAATAATCAGCATACATTGGGTGGGACCCAAAGATGCACTGGGACTTTTCCCAAACCCCTTTCCCACAGCAAGCCCTGCAGAAGAGAACTGCAGTTCAACAAGCCAAATCAGAAATATTAAAAGAAATGTTTTTATATTTCCGGAATGGCAAAGTAAGTAACACTATTTTTCCTATTAATTTATCCATGGTATTATAGAGTTTTTTTGCCCAAGTGCAACCGTGTAACTTTAAAACATAGCATGCATTGGTGTGGTTGGTTGTTGTTCCGATGATGCTTACACTCGAGTCCCTGGCTTTGGGGAAATCAGAAATGGAAGTTTCACCAGGGCTATTTCCCGTCTACCCCCCAACTATTGCTTCGTTTCATATATAATGACATGAGAGAAATCTTTCAGGTAACTCACCCAGAATGGATGGGGCTGGAGACAAGATTGACATTGTCCAAGGTGTCTGCGGCCCAGCTATAGTGCCTGAGTGAATCAGAGTCAAATTCTCTTGGAAACGTCAGATGCTTCAAAGAGATGAAAGAGAAGAAATATTAACTCAGCAGAGAGAGAAAAGTCAAGCATTTCCTGTGGTATATCACAACTGAGAAATAAAATCAGCCTTTTATTAGCACTTGTAATACCTGCAATCATTCTCTCTCTCTCTCTCTCACACACACCCACCCACCCACCCACCCACCCACCCACACCAATCACTTTAATTACTTTACAGACCTTGTTTATGTAGGACATAGCAGCCTAGCTCATGGTAGTGCCCATTTTGTTTATTTATTACAGTTCTATCCTGCCTTGGTCTATCACCTTATTTTATTCTAGGTCACCTTCAGGGTTGACTGGAGAGTTGAACCTGCATCTCCCCAGTCCTAGATTGACACTCTTGACCACTATGCAACAAAATGAGCTCAGAGAGAACAGTGATTTGAAAGAACGATAAACAAGTATGTTATCCATGGCATCTCAATGGGGATCCCAGTAACAATCTCTGCACATTGACAACTTCAGACAAACTGGGTATATTCAATATTTGTTTTGGCTGTGGATTCAGGCCCCACCTGCCTCCCATTGAAATGGTACATGCACTTGATAATGTGTGATCCTCGTCCCTCAAAACCAGGGGAGGAGTGGAGGAGATTGTGTGCACACCACCAGGGTTATATATTTTGCCCATGGAATATTTATACCTTTCTCTTCCTTAAAGTGGCTTACTTATATCTCATGCAGGGAAGGACTTTGGTAATAGGGCGTCTTGAGCAAGGACAAAATTTGGTGCCCCCAATAATTCATTTTTTATTCATTCTTATTTTGCAGCACCTCGGCTCAGCATCCGGTGCAGGGGAACCTAAACCCAGTGTTGATCTATGGCTTCTAAGCAGCCTACTGTCCAGGCAGCTTCACCAGTAAAACTGCATCATGTGCCTCGAGACAGGGCTTGGATTTATCCTTCTATGCATGTCCTATTTTACATATGTCAAATGTTGAGAGGTGGGCAGACAAGCAACTGGAATTCTACTGCCCTGCACCAGACTTGATCCAGACTGGCGAATGGGCAGGTGGGCCTGCAGAGCGATAACAGAAATGCCTTTGAGCAGTCACCATAAAACAAGCAAGCAAGACAAAATAGCAATTTTAAAAGGGCAATTTAAATGAGCTGTTTTTTCTTCTTTGTGTCATATTGCATGCCAGCTAGCATCTATGAGCTCTTCTTGTTTACTGAGCATTCATCTAGCATTCATTGGTAACAGAGGTTATATCACCTGGCACCACCGTTATCTCACACTTTCCAGCAAGTTTTCCTTTCATTTTCCCTACCCCAGAAGTTCCATTTTGGAGAAGGGATGGGGAAGCTGACTTGTCGTGCCAGAGTGCCAAATCCACTTTAACTGCATACTCTAAAATTGCTGGCAAACAATTAAATGGTACCCAAAGAATAGTGAGAGTCTGGAGACAGTGTAGCTTTCAGAAGGGACCGACTTACAGGGACACATCTTGTTTCCATATATTCTAATGATAAACCACCTCAAGCCTCACATAACCTCAATGTCTGTTAGTGCTCAAAAGCAGACAAACCAGCTCAAGAATCCTGAGAAACAAAGTGTCAGGGTAGCCAAAAAATAACAGTAGCCTCTCTGGCAGTAGCATAATACCCCATTCCAAACTACAGCGAAAATTAAAAATAAGTTGTTTTCTGACTATATTTAAAGCATGAATAAAGATAGCCACTGTAGCCTGACTTACACGAAACCTTCTTGCGTCTATTATTAACCAGCCTCCCAGCTCACAGACTGTTTCAAAAATAATTTTCAGGTTCCTATGTCAGGAATAATTTATCAGTTCCATCTCTATGTGCTATGCATGGGGATGAGCAGCCAAGGTGATGAAGCCAGTGGCAGATTAGGAAAGTGCTCTCTCCCTTCCTTTGCAAAGATGAATTTTCGAGATAAAAAATGAATGCGCCAAATATTCCTGCTTCTACGTTTCTCCTGCTTTTTAGCGTTTCGCTTTTAAATAACTATTCTATTTATCTGAAAAGAATAACAATAACCCACCTTTCCGCCCACACCAAAGGCATCTTCTAATCTTAACAATAAAATGCAATGCAATAAGATAAAATAATCAAAAGTAGTAACAGAAAGCTAAAACCACTCAAAAGCAGGGGAACCGAAATTCAACCCAGACTAATGGCTTGGCAAAATAAACATGTTTTTATAGCTCACCCAAAGCCATTTAAAAAGCTGTAATATATTTCCAAGGAAGGTCTTTATGAAAACAGTTTCTTCAGTCATATGCCGAAGATGGACCCAAAACTAATTTTAGTATTGTATTCTTACATTGTTGTAGGAAGAGCCATAGATCAGTGTCAGAGTCTTCACACAGAAAATCCCAGGTTCAGTCCCTGGCATCTTGAGACAGGACTGGGAAATCCTGTCTGAAATGGTAGTGAGTCACTGCCAGTCAGTGCCAGGGTTTCCCAAACATTGGTCTCCAGCTGTTTTTGGACTACACTTCCCATCATCCCCGACTACTGGTCCTAATGGCTAGGGATGATGGGAGTTGTAGTCCAAAAACAGCTGGAGAGCAATGTTTGGGAAACCCTGGTAGCTAATGCTGAGCTTCATGGACCAATGGTCTGAGTGGAGGGCAGCTTTGTATGTTCCTATCTAGGGCAGTTCATACTCCACATATCTTCCTATAGCACAGGGATTGTAGTTCTATTGAATTCTAGCTTCCCCAAGTGCCCTCAGTGTGTGTGTGTGTGTGTGTGTGTGTTTATCTAAAACTAAAACTAAAAAAGCACAGTGGGCGTCTGAGTCCAATTAAAGTGGATTTGAAAAATGAAAAAATGACCTTTCAGTAACTGGGTGAAATCTCTTATTAAATACCTCATTAACAGTTGTGTGTTCATGCAGCAGTTTAGGTAAGAAGTGTTATGTATTCAGTATTTTCTGTTTCAAAAAATGAATACTGGAGGTTTTTAGCTGAAGAAAGGAAGCTTTGAGAAATCAACACGGAGGACTATTACAGACCATCCCTATATACCTTTAACCCCTATACTGTAAACTAGAGCTTTCCAAACTGTGTGCCATGACATGTTAGTGTGTCAGCTGCAGTGTGCAGTTGTGTTGCGTGAAAGCTCCCCAGGCTCCTCCCGGGGCTGGAAAGGGGTTAGTTTAACCTCCGGCTTGCTCGTAAAACTGAATGGCCGTTTCATAAAATGATGCATGTCTTAAAAGTGTGCCACCAACATGAAAAGTCTGGAAAGCTCTGCCGTAAACAATCCTAAATGCATTTCCCTATTTTACATTAAACTGGAACCATTGCCAAACACATCTCTTCTTGTTGTTATTGCTGTTGTTTTAAACTAAGGCTTATTTGTGGTTGACCTGACCCCCTTGTGAGCAGATTACAGGTAATATGATACACTTCACAAGAGGGTTAAAATTAAGATTTGCCACTCCTGCCAAAATCAGGGAAGTCAGGAATAGCAATTCAAGCATACTGAAAGCCACTGTGGGCACACAAGCCTGCTAAGCACGACAGGAATACCAAAATATTGCTATCCAGGTCACTGCACAAGAATGCTACATTTAAACTTTTAATGAATGCCACTTCTCTTAAAGCCCTTTCATTAGGGAATTAAGGACTCTTTCATATTCCCTGCAGAAAACAGCAATCTGTAAAGACACACCCTATTCTACAGCATGAGAACTGGATATCCAGCTGCTATATATTCTGACTGTCTGGGTGAAACTTCTTTTAATCAAAAGAAATACACTGGCATATTCACGCAGTTGTCCGTAGAATATGGCCTGAAAAGGAATGAACACTCCAAAAATGTTTCATCTGCAGCCTCTCAAAACTAAGCAGCATGCACAGGTGTTTTGTTTTTAAAATAAGACGACCAAACTCTGCTAACAATTTAATAGTGGGAGACAATAAGGAAGGAGAGAGAAACCTGGAGGTCGTAAAATTTGCAGCAGAACAGTAAATGGTAGGTTTATAAAAGGAAGTAAATTGAACTTTGGGTAGGAGGCCAAAATAGTTTCCCCAAACCCTATTGTTAAGAATGTTTGCAATCATTACCATCAGAGGAAGAGGAGCCCCATCCCAGACCTAACATACAGAGACCAAGAGGACAGGTACAACTCCCAGAGATCACCATCTTAGAAGATGTGCCACCGAGGGAGTCTGCAAAATTGGGTGACCTATTCTGCCTGTTCACCCTCCCCTCCCATGCTGAACCTCTCCCCAGTCACCCCCCTGAGACACCAGCAGCAAAAACAGTCATGGACTAAAGCACAGACTAGAAAATGCCTACCCAACAGCATGTGGCGTTCTATCACTGCACCCTACTCAGAAGGAGGAACCATGAACTGTTGTTGCTCCAGATCCCAGCCACTGCTGCAGCAACATCCTTCTCAGTTCCTAATTTGGTGTGACTCTTGAGGTGGGCAGCACCCTGCATCTTTGACATACTTCCCCCCATGCACCGACTGGACAGCTCTCTGGTCTTTTCAGTAATGCTTGGCACTAGGGGCTGGACAAAGGCAACTACATAATCCAAGCCAATTGGAGATCATCTGGTGATGTGGTGACATCACAATGCTAGTTAGACAATCAGGTTTTGGCAACATGTAGGTGTCAGTACTACAGACTCATCTCAGACAGAGACAGTTGTTGCCTTCTATCCTAAGCTTTTGTCTCTTGTAACAAGAAAAATGTTCCAAGAAAACCAGTTTAAGAAGAACACCTAACCTCAGTGGTATATCTTGAAGAAGATAATTACCTGGATGGCCATTGTAAAGCAATTTAACACAAATAAGAAGCCTTGTCTATTATTGGACATGCCTTTCTCACAAAGAGAAATTGGCTATTCAGTGTAAAATAATCTTATTGTATTGCATGCAAAATCCAGATACTGCCCTACTCTGATAGATCAAACACATTTACCAATATGTCAGTCATCCTTGCTTTGTGATCTTTTGTGATATAAAGCAAAAGCTAACTCCAACATCCTTTAAAAATACTAACTTAGCAGAGAAAGAAAACACTGTTATTTATTGAAATTCTCCCAAGCTGGCAAACAACTGCAATTATATGTAGCTTGAATAACCATTCTCGAATTTATTGCAGCCACACTGATTTTGCCCTGTAGATTTCAGCAGTATAAAAGTAGCGTTCAAAAACTGTTTCTCAAGTTAAATTTATCTCTAACCCTACCATAGTCAATTATACCCAATATATGGTTTTCAGGTTTTGAAAAGAAACCATCTTCTTTTGCCAATAAACCACATACTCTGTATTAATTCAGAAAAGCTCTTGTGACACCACATTAATTCTACATTCCTTTCTACTGTTCTGAAACACGGGACAATAGTATCAGTATTGATGGAGAAAGTACCATTACCAGGGCTGTAAATTCCAGTGGATTACTTGGTATGATTGACCGATTGATGCTTGATTCTATGATTAAAATTTCAGCTTTGATTGACTGAAAGAATTGATAAATAAAAAACTTTCAGAACCCCACTACTGTAACATAAATAATGTATGTTCTAGCAGGAGAGGCTAAGCTGCATGATAAAACATTTATTTATTTCTATAAAATGCTCCAAACCACAGAATCAATTAAAAAACCTCACCGGATCCTTTGAGGGCACCAAGAGTTCTTCGATCATCATGCTGTCCCGGGCGAAAGAACTTCTGTTCAAAGTGTAGGACCTATCCGAACTGAAGGAGCGGAGGCTGGTTGTATTTACAATTTACCACAGAGTATGAAGATGACAATGAGATGAACAAAAGAAAAATTAATGCATGCAACTTCCAGGGAACAAGAGAAAGATAATAAAACAGAATATGATTGATGAAACAGAATTTTAAAGTATGCTAGGAATTGTACCACAATTTTTAAGAGGTTTTCCTCTAATGTGTTGGATCCAAAAAGTTCCGCCCACTACTTTTGTCATAATAAAGGAATATTGGTATCCAACCCATTGGCTGCAATTCTGAACACAATTACCTGAAAGTAAGCCCCACTGAACACAGTTGAATTTTCTTATTAGTAGACAGACAAGGGATTGCACTGATTCACTTAAAATCAGGTTAATATATAGTTGGATTCTAGATAAATGTAGTAAAAATATATTCAAGAATTGTGGAGTGCAATCCAAAGTATGTTTACTCAAAGTGTGACTGAGTTCAATGAGACTCCCTAGTAAGTGTGATTAGCATGAACAGAAACTTTCTAAAATGCTGCTGGGATTTATGATGATATGGCCTAGGACCTCTGACTTTTCTAGCTAGCCCAGTTTCACACAAATGCATATTTATTATTTCCCTGCCCCCTGCTAATTAAGAGACCTCATTATCAAAGGGTAGATAAATCCAGTGTACTGATTGCACTAGTGTGCTGCTGCCACTGTTGTCAGTGACTTTTGCTCTCTAAAATTTACATCTGGAGTAGAAGGCTCATCTTATCCCTAAATTGGCCTCCTTTAAAGTGTATTACAGCTTAGAACAAAACCAATCCATCTCAGGAACTGACAGCCCCTAGCCTGAAGGGGCTCCTTTGCTTTTGATCACCATGCACCTGGGATATCTCTGGAACCTGTGATTACTGCAAGGATGCAGTAATAAGAAAAGCTGGGCTTGTTAAATCTCCCTCCAGTAAGGAGCTATATTACAGGCACAGAAACTTCTTATAGATGCAGAGATCAGTCTGTACTGATTCTCCACAAAAATGACAGCAGTTTCCAATGGTGCACAAATTACAGTGATCTAGAAAAAGGAAATCAACACTCTATATGAATGGTTATTATTTGAGAGGTGGGCATTCTGCACAGTTCATTTTGTGGCTGAGTAGAAAGCTCATCCTAGCCCCACAGTTTGCTTGTGGCTGCCTCTTCTGCCTGACTCACTGTAAGTTAGGTTGGCCATAAAAACAGTACACAAAAAGCGCAGAAGAAATGCACTGGATTTAGCACTGCTTCGTTACAAATGATCTAAATGGCTTTAGTCAAGGCATCATTCTCTCAGCCTTGGGTTTCCCCATCAGCAGTATTGAGATAATCGTAATGGATTAATTTACAAGGCTGTTCTGAGTATTACTAAAATAAAGTATGGGAAGAACTTTAAACACTTGAAATCTGCTAAATGAATACTGATCTAGATCATTTCCTGCCTTCGTTCCTTCTCTGGGAGTTTAGAGGAAAACAATTTGAATATACTGAGACCCAGGAAAATGTTGAGTCTATGTGTCACGCACATTAACCCTGGAAGCTACATGGAGCATATGTTAGAAAACATGCCAGCATTCAGACATGCTTACTATTGCAACTGAAAAGAAAGAAAAATGTCAAAGAAAATAATTGCATCCAGCAAAACAAAAATGCTTTTAAACTAGGTTTTTTTTTTACAACAGTATATACCTTTAACAACTTACGACATGCACTTTGCACTTCTTAATAATTTCCCCCCAAGATTCCACCCCAGTATATATTGCATTTAGAACGTTTATCCTGGTGCTCAGCTCCACCAACTTCAACCTGGGCCCTGGGTCTTTAAAAACATTCATCTTTCCCTCCCGCATCATCTTTTCTCCCCCTTCAAAACATTCAATGAAATCAGGTCATATATTACGTTGGCAGTAACCAAAATAGTATGATCTAACATGGGACACAACAGAAAAAGTCACATCACATCACAATGCTGAGTAAAAATAAATAAATGATGAATGGCAAAAGCTGAGAAATGTCACAAGGGTGCCATGCTTTCTTACCTGACCTTAGGACTATTTTTTAAGAAATGTACAGGGAGGGGAGGGGGAAACAAGGAGAGATAGAAAGCAAAGAATCAGACAGTGGAAAAAGCACAATGCCATGGCTGGATGACTTAAGACATTCAATGTGGTTCGTTCTGTTATGTTACACTCAGAAATCTACGCGGGTGTTTGGCTATAGTTAAGGGTTGTAGTGGCTTTCAAACTGTATTCTAGGGGATCCCAGGTCCCCTCCAGTTCTTTTCCTCATTAAGAAGATCAGCAATGGCTGAGACGCTTTGGTGGAACACGTTCCCCTCCCCAACCCTCCTCCTTACTATTGGGAGATGCTGTAGGTCAGCATTAGAGCACAAGCTTTGCATGCAAGAAGTCACAAGGTTGAAACTTCAGCATCTTAAGTTAAAAGGCAACAGCTGGCAATAAGAAAGACCTCTTCATGAGATGCTAGCAAGCCACTGCCTGTCAGGGCAGAAAGATGGGCTATGTGGACAAATTGCACATCCTGGTATGTTCCTTTGTAGTGCACAGTGGCAACAGGGGTGGGTGGGTGGTTTGCTTGTTTTTATTCCAGGGTAGACACTTCTTCATTTGGGGTGGCAGGTATGCAAGGAAGAGTGCATTCTAGAACATGATCTGGAATCATCTGCGATGTACAGAGGTTCTGTGGCAGATTAAGTCGATCTGCAAAGTTCCCTAAAAAGTAGTGAATTTCAGTGCCATTGTTTGATATGGAATGTTTTGGTTTTGTTTTGTTTTTTTAAATATATCCAATCTTTAACACACTTAAGCACATCTAACCTAGTAAAGTCAATCTGGGGTCTGCAGTGCATAGATGTGTTTGGATATCAGTTCGCTTCATCTGAGTGTAACACACATGTAATATATTGCAGATGTAAACATGAGCTACATAGTGAGAAATAATGGTACTGTTAAATCAGAAGTATGCGACTTTTTAAGGTTTTATTGAGGAGTCAAAGATGAGCAAAGTACACTCAGGATTTCCAATCTCTAAGAAACAGTTACTATGATGTGCTAACATCCCATTAATATCTGACGGATATGTGGGTCTGCGGAGCTGTCACTGATTCACTAGGTACTACTTAGTAGATTACTACTAAGAGTCTATTTGTTAAAACGACAGAATACAGTTCACAGAATAAGTACACACGTAAGTAGCTTAACTGAATTCTATGTTATTTGGGCAACTAAACACAGATGACTAAAATTCAACTGTTTAACGGCTATTCTTCACATATAATTCAAAAAGAAGTTGATTAAATGACCAAAGAGGTTTTATAGGCAAAGCAAGAGAATACAGTGCAAAATTAGGGTGCATGCTTCTGTACTCAATGCAGTCACAACAATCAAGACTGAAAGATGCAAACATCCAAGTTTTACCTTGTGGGAGGTGCCACTCCCTGTTAGACAATGGAAGAACTTTTTACAACAGATCATTAAGCTATAGGAAAAAGTCCTCAGGGCTCAGGCTTGTGAGGTTTAATTATTAGCTTCAAAATAATTCAACTGTCAGTAAACAGGCTGCTAATCCACAACCATGAAAATAATCTCTTGAGTTGCTTGTGGTGCCTTGTTTGTTTCAGACGCTAAGCAAGGCCAGATATCTGAACCAGAAATTCCCAATAATATGAATGACTGAATGTCTCGAAGTGCAAAGATAGCAATCACTCATGTAAAAAACTGTGACCTATTTTACTCCCTTGCAAGAAAACTGCTCGTTCCTTTGGTAACAAAACACTGCAAAGGATTTAAGACAGCAATTAGCAATGCAAACAATTGCAAACAGATTTAAACTTTTTTATTATTATTCTCCATCTGCACCTTTTGGGAAAGTGAAGTAATTGGATTAGCCAAACAACCATCTTTCATTTTTTTCTGGCATGAATCTATGTCATTTTCATTCTTGAAAGAAAATTAGTGTCAGTAAGTATTATAATCAAATTATTGAACAAAAGCCTCCCCCCACCCTTCTTGGCTACATGTTCGTTGTGGACTAAATGGTCTGGCTCATAGATAGAGGCTTCCAGCTGTTTCCAAAGGAACACTTCTGACATATCTAGAGCATGAGCAGATACCAGAAGAAGAAGAAAACATGAAGAATTAATCTGCTTTCAACTATTGCCATAACAAAGCCATCACAGAGGGCAGAGAGAAGCATGAAACTAAATAGCAGATGCATGTTTGAATGACAGAGTAATCAGGCAGCCAAATTATGGAACTCTGCTTCATTTCTCTAGTGATAAAATGCACTGCATGGGTGTATATATTATATTGAATATGTGAAGAACATGCTGAATACCTGGCAGATCGGGCTCCTAGGCTGAAGCCCATGTATCCTTCTGCAGGCAGAGAATCATCTCCCAGTTCTTTTAGATCCTGCGGCCCAAGATACTTGTCCGTGTCTCCTGTCATTGCATCTTCACCTGCCAGCAGAAAAGCAGGCTGAAATCAGAAGCTACACACAGCCAAAGAAAATGCCTGCTGCCCTTCAGTATGGTTGCTAGAAAGTGAACTCAGTGCATCCCCTGTATTATAAATGCCAACTATATGTTATCTGCACAACTTTTTTTAAAAAAAAAAGGAGAGAAAGAAAAACCCTTTAAGGTGTTAATATATATATAAGCACAAAGAATGACATTTATCCCTGTAAATCCAGTAGTTTAGCAGGTTATATCAGGTGTGATGCTAGTCCAATCACTCTAACAGCCTCAGACAGACAGAAGTAACTTGAATGGAAGACATTCCTTAGCATGTTAACACCCTGTGCTCAAAAAAACGGATTTCGTGGGAGGACTAAGGTGACAACCCCACCCCTCTGAAATGGCCCGTTGGCTCATCCCATTACTAAAGATTCCACTCCCTCTATATTACTCTTTCACCTTTTTTAAGTTGGCATCTGAGGCAAAACAAACAAGAAGTCCCTCAAAGGGCTGGATTCAGCCTAATGGCATCCAGTTGCTGATCCCTAATCTAAAGCCTTTTTGAACGAAACTTCTCATATATCCCTCCCCTACCCACCTACAAAGACCCACAAAAAGCTGCACATTTCACCCTTTTGGTTCAAAAACATTCATTTGCTACTCACAGTGATACTTTTATTAGCTTTATAGCCGAATTATGTGGGGGTGGGGTGGGGTGGTCTTCATTACTGTAAAGATAAGGGTGTGGCAGATTCTGGCCCAGGTCTGCTGCTACAACTTGACTATTCTGACAATTGGCCATTTATCTGTCGTCAGCAGCTTGCAAAGCCCTGACTAAGACAGAAATATTGCCCGCCCAGTAAACACACAATCTGTATTAGACAGATGGGAATGTAATGGGAAAGAAGCCAAAGACCAAACCTGTGGCTATTCAAATGCTCCCACTTTGCAGTTCCAGTTCCTGAATTTGACCCATCAACTAAATTTCAGGGAATTCCAGTGATGTTTAATTTAATTCAGCATTATTCTTTATTTAAAAAGGTATATGTCTCTTAACACATGCCTGCTGTGCTCCCATTAGCACTATATCATGGGGGTTGTGGTCTCTAGACTGTATAAAGACCACAGCACAGTGCAGCCCATCTTTAACCATGGCTAAGGGAGCAAGGTGTGAGACCACCTGCTTGTTCCTCCTGCCCTCCCCCTTCTCCTCACAAGCTTTAAAGCATATCAGCATTGTCTTTAAGCATAACTAAGGTTAACCAGAGTTCTCCATTAACCAGGGTTCTGAAACCAGATTCAGATCCTGGTTGTGCTCAATACCAACACGGCTAAAGCCTGTGTGTGGAGGAAGAGTTCATGCGCCTTCTCACCAGCCCACTCCTATGTGTAACCATGTTTAAGAGATTATTGGTACTGCGCCCTAGTCTTACTTGGTGCATGAAAGTCCTTCTTGCAAAAACAGCATGGATGATTTAAAAACATTGGGAGAATCGGCACATGTTTCAGAACAGCCAACAGAATTTTCCAGCTGTGGAGGACCAATTTTGCAATCACTGCTTTGCTGTGCTCACCACAGAATGTGGCTGAGAAACCTGTGGCCCTCCAGATGTTGCTGAAACCCATCAATCCTAGCCAGCATAGCCAATGGTCAGGGACGATGGGACCTGTATCCCAACAACAGCTGGAGGGTCATAGTGCCTACAAAGAGATAAGGAATACATGGGCGTTTCCTGCTTCCAAGAAAAGTGGTGGGGCTGCTGTCTATGTGGTGCTGTTACACTCTGTTCTCCGTGCATTCAAACTACATCAGAAGGAATTCTACTCACACACCAATGTATACAAGGTTCCTCCTCACATGTAGGGGCTGTGCATGGTGTTTCAGAAGGCAAGTATAACTCTTTCTAGTGAAATCTGAACGTGCAGACTTTAGGCGATGGTGCAGTGATGTGCACCAGCAGGATTTGCCCGGTCAAACCCACAGCTCCCTCCACAACTTGCTTCAACCGGTGCAGGGGATGTGTGTATGAACTCTACTAGTTCCCTCTTCCAGTGCAATGCCCCCAGTCTATTAAACCTTCATGTAAAGGAGCCAGTGGCATATAGAGAGCAGAGTGTGACATTTCTGAGTGTTTGCCAAAGAGATGGTTGGTGATGGGTTGGGAGGCTTAGAAGGCAATATAAGCTTAGATGTGGGCCTGAGTGTGTTTTTAAAAGTTTGAGGGGAAAACCTATTAGACAGTGTCTGAAAAATATGAAAACATTGTATGTTAATATTCCACAGTTCTTCCTTGTAAACTTAGTCCTCTAGGTTTAGATGTAACCATTTCATATCCCACATGTGTTTTATCATGGGTATAGGGGCATAGTAATCCCTTCAATAGTTTAACTCAAAAAATGAAAATATAAAACCTGTATAATACTTGAATCAATAATAAAACACGTGCTGCGTTAACACAAGCTTAGATAAGAGCTACTTTGACAACTCTGTACTCATATAAGTAAAGCATCAGTGGTATTTAACAGCAACTCCCATTGTTGTTTTAATAAAACTTTTAGCACAATACTGCAGGTAACAAAAGCTGGTCCTTGAATTCAAAAGTAAAGCAGTGCAGCAATGGGAGGGTTAAGGAACAGCAACGCATTCCCACCAACTTCACCTTCACCCCATTATGTCACTCTCAGACCTACATTCCAGTAGTGGGAAATATATTATAAAACTGCCCCTTGAGGTTTTCGGGTTCCCTTTCCAACTCCCTTTTCAAATTACAGTACAACAGCTCAATTCTAAATGCAAAAAATTATCCCTTGTCCTCCCTTTGGATAAATATTTGGATTTCCTAAAAGTTGCACAACTGAAAATAAGCATTTCA
This sequence comes from Podarcis vaucheri, assembly GCF_965113315.1. Taxonomy (NCBI): domain Eukaryota; kingdom Metazoa; phylum Chordata; class Lepidosauria; order Squamata; family Lacertidae; genus Podarcis; species Podarcis vaucheri. The sequence goes on along the minus strand of NC_138763.1, from coordinate 77,127,653 downwards.
CAGAGCATTCCTGAAGCAGTATCTGCACCCCCCCACCCCAATGATTATGCGGAGTTTAGGTTAACTATTCCCTTGGCCTGGGGGGGGGTAATGTTAAAAAGCAAACCACAAAAGAGGCCCCACTTTAAAGCCACAAATCAGATCTAAAAATACTCCCTTCAAGCTCTCTGCTGCCTTGCAATTGACCGAATAACAGATCGACTTTCTCCCTGCAACCTGGCAACAGAGCAATTATTTTAAGAAACAGTTTTGTAAAAGCTTAGAAGTCTTATCAAGATATTTTCACAAGAGTACACAAAATCGGGGTGGGGTGTGGGGGGAATGAACACCGCAGTAAATACTAAGGTAGAAAAATCTTACTGTTTTGGAAAGCCATTTTCACCCGCCTGGTCTATAAAACTTTTTTTCCCTGCCTGCCTCTTGATGTTTCCAAGAATTCCTATTAGTCCTATTAGTCCTTAAGCAGCGATTTATAGTTAATCTCCAAACCAGTATAAGAGCCTAATCTCTGTGGGTCATATTCACTTTCCACACACCAGCTGGGCTCTTCTTAACATCTTGATCTCTTCCAGCGCCTGCATTTTACGAAATGTGCGCCTTTGTCCTCTCGAACCTCGCAAAAAAACCACAAAAAACAAAAACCACCCGAATTTTCTTCCAAATGTGCAACGAAACAAAAGTTTGAAGCCGCAGGAATTGACAGCTGCTGTTGGAGGTAAAGATGTCCTTAAAAAGAAACATACACCACGCAATCTACAGTGTCTTCTGATAGGATTGAAAACTCCTCTGGCAAGCCTAGTCTAACAAGATGACTGAATGGTGACATACAGACAAGCGCTTGAGTTATTTGTATGTAAATAAGCGCACAGCTTGGGTGTCAGGTTCTCTCTCTCCCCCCCCCCTGTAATTTGATACTAACCGGTCTTGGTTAAACATGCAGGCACTGGGGCAGCCAGAAATCAGGCAAAAGCACATTATGTGGAAGGGAAGGAGGAGGACGGTGCTTTGCTAAAACTGTGTTAGTAAATAACTTTGCTGTTAGAGAGGGGCAAGAGAGGAAAGCAGCTTAAGGAAGAGGAGGTGGAGGCGGATCTGAGCTTTAGGCTCGGAGGAAACGAACCCAGCAGCATTTCTTTCCAGCTGTCTTCAGGTAGGGAGAAAGGAAAGGGTTGCTTTTGTCTCCTGAAACCAGGAGTCCGGTGACTCTCCACCTTCAGCAACAAAGACGACTATGTGTTTACACCCCGATTGCCAACGGAGGTTGTAAGAGAGGCAACACACCCCCACCCACCCCCAGCTCTGCGCGCGCACAAGAGTTGCGTTTCTGGCCAGACAGGAGGCCGGTTACTAGGGCTGGTCCTCGTCAATCATTAACACCGGCACCTTTCCCATTTCACGCAGCAATAAAAAGGGAGAGAACACCAATCTGTCAGCGAGACGGAAGCCTCCGGAAGGTGTGGCGTGGTGGCATGGCAGGTTCAGCCAGGGGATTGCATAGTGCACCTCGCTAACAAAATGCGATACTTTTTTCCCCATGAAGTGTGCACGACACACCTGGGACGTCTCGAATCTAGTTGGGATACTGAATGAAGTTCATTTGAAAATGCTATTGATTTTGGGCAACTCAGTAGTGGCACCCTTGCAACTGGGTTTAAGACACAGGCTTTGTATGTGCTAGTGTTTTTTGAAATGTTGGGATTTATTTATTTTTTAAAAAATATGGATTACTAGCCCACTTCATTCTACAAGGTAAAGGTAAAGGGACCCCTGACCATTAGGTCCAGTTGCAGGCGACTCTCGGATTGCGGCGCTCATCTCGCTTTATTGGCCGAGGGAGCCGGCGTACAGCTTCCGAGTCATGTGGCCAGCATGACTAAGCCGCTTCTGGTGAACTGGAGCAGTACCTATTTATCTACTTGCACTTTGACGTGCTTTCGAACTGCTAGGTTGGCAGGAGCAGGGACCCAGCAACGGGAGCTCACCCCGTCGTGGGGATTCGAACCGCCGACCTTCTGATCGGCAAGTCCTAGGCTCTGTGGCTTAACCCACTGTGCCAATTGCAATTTACACACACACACACACACACACACACACACACACACAGTACTTTATCTCAAATGTATAGAAGTATGTAAATTAAAGTTTGACCAATCAGAATTGCGTTTAAACACTTGTGTTGGCAGCGACAAGGGAGGGAGGGAGAGAGATGCAAGCTGAAAGGAAAGTGTAAAGTTTCTAGAGGAAGAGAACTCCATAGTTCTATTTTAGTATACAGGTACAGCTCATCTTATGCTGATTTTACATATGTGATCTCAGCTTTATGTGGATCACAGTAAATTTAAAAAAAATTAATAGGGGCAGGAGAGCAGGCGAAAAAGCCCAGGAAGGGCCATCTGAGATCTTACACAACCTTTCCAGAGCTCGGAAAGCAAGGTGAGGAGGAGTTTAAGAAGCTCTTTCCACAGCAGAAAAACACTGTGAGGGAAGAGCTTTTAAAGTCCCCCCCCCTTGCTTCCCAGACTCTGAGAAGGTCATGGGAGTCTTGCAGAGGCCTCATGTGAACTTTCCAGAGCCTGGTAAGCTAAGTGGGGGGCTTAAAAAGCTCTCCGCCTTGTGTGAGGGGCAAAACCTGCACAGCACTAGTTTCACTGAGGTAGGGATAGTCACGCAGAGCTGTCCTGGGGGTCGTTCTGGCTTCGCGCAATTTTGCTTATACAGTGGTACCCCGCAAGACGAATGCCTCGCAAGACGGAAAACCCGCAAGACGAAAGGGTTTTCTGTTTTGGAGGCGCTTCGCAAGACGAATTTCCCTATGGGCTTGCTTTGCAAGACGAAAGCCCATAGGGAAATCTCCGGGGACCTGTTTTAAATTGCTAGCGGTCCTGGACCTCTTCTGAAGGCTGGCGGGGGGCAAAAGTCTTTGCTCCCCCCCGCCTGCCTTCCCGGGACAGCGGAGACTTCTCCGCTGCCCCGGGCGATCTTAAAATGCTGGCGGGCGGGAGCGAAGCGTTCGCTGCCGACCACCAGCATTTTAAAATCTCCCCGGGACAGCAGAGAAGTCTCCGCTGCCCTGGGCGATCTTAAAATGCTGGTGGGCGGGAGCGAAGCGTTTGCTCCCGCCCGCCAGCATTTTAATATCTCCGCGGGACAGCAGAGAAGCAGCCCCCTGCGACCCTCCCCCGGCTGGAGAGGTGACGCGCGCCTATGGCAGGAGCCTCCATAGGCATGCGTCACCTCTCCAGCTGGGAGAGCGCGTGCGGGGCTAAAGCAGCCCCCTGCGACCCTCTCCCGGCTGGAGAGGTAACGCGGGGCTATGGCAGGAGCCTCCATAGGCATGCGTCACCTCTCCAGCTGGGAGAGGGCGCGCAGGGCTAAAGCAGCCCCCTGCGACCCTCTCCTGGCTGGAGAGGTGACGCGCGCCTATGGCAGGAGCCCGCCAGCATTTTAAAATCTCCCCGGGACAGCAGAGACTTCGCTCCCGCCCGCCAGCATTTTAAAATCGCCCCGGGACAGCAGGGGCTTTTAAAATGCTGGCGGTCGGCAGCAAAGCCCTCCTGTCCCCGGAGCTTGCGGGGCGGGAGGTGGGAAGAAGGGCTTTTCTTCCCACCACCTGCCTTCAGAACAGCCTTCTGAAGGCTGGGGGTGGGAAGAAAAGCCCTTCTCCCCCCCCCAGCCTTCAGAAGAGGTCGGGGGACAGACTGTCCCCGGACCTGGTCTGAAGGCGGTTTCCCTAGGAACGCATTAATTGATTTTCAATGCATTCCTATGGGAAACCGTGCTTCGCAAGACGAAAAACTCGCAAGAAGAAAAAACTTGCGGAACGAATTAATTTCGTCTTGCGAGGCACCACTGTATGTGCAACAGCAAGGGACATAACACCCACCCTGTGCAAGATGAGATCTACCTGTATCATAAACAATACACTGTGCTAATAAAAATGCACAAATTTGTGTCATTCAAGTAGCCAACAGTGAGAACTGAAGAGATCTGCAAGATTTGAACCTGGATTGCAATACATCTTATTGGCTCTTCAAACCTCATGAAGCTCAGCCAATGAGCTCAAGAGAGATGTGCTGGAACTGGTTGCTATCTCTTAGCTGACCTTCTTCACTGGATTGTTGTGAGGAGGGGGGAAAGGGAGGGGTCTAGCTTGCCCTAAATGGTCTCAGCCTTGTATACCTGGAGTGCCTCCAACCCCCTTGTTCAGCCGGGAAGAAATGAGCACAGAAATGAAGTTAAAGAATCTGTAGAAAGCAAAGTCAATATTAGCAATTACATTGGGCTGTTTTCAAAGTATGGGAGCTCAGTCCTCCCTGAACACATCTCCCCATGGGCTCACCATGGGCACAGCCAGGATTTTGGGTTGGGGGGGCAGGCCTTTTGTTGGGGAAGGCAGAACCTCAGTTTGTGTGTATTTTTATTGATTTTTATTGAGTTAGGGGGGACAACTGCCCCTCCCTGCCCCTCTTGGCTGCACCCATGCAGCTCACTGCTCCACACAGAAGAATAATGAGAAATGAACAAGATGCTGCTCTCTGCTTCTGTGCTTCTGTGTGGGTGCAGCAGGAATTATGTGTTCTAATCCCTTTTCTCCTCTTCTGCAAGTACGGTACTTGTGGAACAGAACTGGAGGAGCCAAGGAAGGGAAGAAAACACAATTAGGGCAATGCTCATTTGTGTGCCCCCCACCCCACCTGGAAACACAAAATTATGCTGCCCAGAGCAGAGTTAAAAATAAGAAGGGAAGAATTGGGCTGTGATCCCACAGGTCTGCTTCACATGCTCCTCTCTCCACACTTTCAGTGGGTGTGCTGAGGTTTCTCCAATGCAAGGCACAGAAGCTGCATTTTTATGGTGGAGATTTGCACATTTCCTCCCTCTGCATGAGACTCAAAAGTGAGGAAGGACAGAGAAAAAACACAAATCAGCCACCGCATGGTATTCAAGTAATTCAGGGGAGATCCAATGAAATTAATGAATACGACCGAGTTAGGCTCATTAATTTCAACAGATCTAGTCTGAAAGTATTCAAATACTTTGAATAATGACACCTTGACAAGTTGCAACCTAAAATTAAGTACACACCTGTATACTTGTGCACACCCATTGTGTTTCTTGCTTCAACCTACTGGACAGTTAACAAATGTGGGACATTTTGGGCGATGAAAAGCTTTGCTAAATACTGTTGCAATACTTGGCAAAAAAAAGAAAGAAAAAAGAACCTGTTAAAGATCCAAGGCTTATTTAAAACAAAGGTCTTTTCTTAACATGGTTGGATCTGAATGCAGAAAGGAAGGATGATTGACTGGAATTAAACAAGTAAACAAACCAGACTGCTTAAGGGATTAATCTGTAAATTGTTTCCTGTTTCCTAAATGTGAAGAAGTTTCACCTCCTGTTTGCAGTTCAGCTGTTAGTATGAACCTGATGAAGTGTTAATGCTTTGGGAAGGAGATGGGATATCTCCTAATATTTACCACAGGGGCTTTTCTGTTTTGGTAGTGTGTCGAGCATGTTGTTTGTGCATGCACTAGCAGTGGGTTGCATCCAATGAAATAGTCGTATTAGCACAAGTGCTCCTGCTTGCTCCTCCCTTTTTTTATTCCCCAACCCCAAATGTGCTCCAGAGGATTAGGGGGACACCCCTTCCCCAACAGATCTGGGGTGCATGTAGCGGGAAGAGAGGGAAGGGAAATTCCACTGCACAAGCGGAAGTCATTGTGCTAATGGGGAGACTTGGTTGGCTACAACCCAGAATGACTATGTCTTCTGAACGCCAACACACACACACTACCAAAACCAAAGGAATTACATGAACTCCTGAGCGTGGATGTCATTTCACATTTCATCTGTGGAAGAAGTGGGGGACAAGGTTCCTGGTGGACATCCACAGCTACTAACAATGAAAGCTATGCCCTGCCTCCACTGCCAGACTCAAAGTAGTATGCCTCTGAATACCAGTTGCTAGGAATCACAGTTGCTAGGAATTGTGTCCTGCTTGTGTGCTTCCCACAGGCGCCTGGCTTGTCGCTGCGATAACATGAGGGACTAGATGGGCCATTGACCTGATTCAGCAAACTCTTCTTGTGTTCTCAAGATTCTAATAATAATAAACCTTTATTGTTACTACACCACCTGTGTGCAGTGAAATTAAACTACTACCCCCCCATACACTCAGTCTTGTTCGCGCTCTGTGTGCTTGTCGGAAGTCAATTACGCCACTATTTCCCCCCCCCCCATTCAACAGCCCAACAGCCCACAGATAAAAACTGTTATTTAACCTGTTGGTGCGGCTGACTATACTTCTGTATCTCCTGCCCAAAGGTAGGAGACTAAAGAAGTGCTGGCCAGGGTGTGAGTCGTCCCTAAGAATTTTCCTCGCTCTCCTGAGGCAGCGGTCTCCCGCGATGTCATCTATCTTGGATATATTCAGATCACATTGTCTAGAAGCTGTGTATTTTTGAGTGCATTCGTTGTAGCTGCTTTATTTGTATATCTCATAATCAACACTGGGTGAAACACTCACGCAGCCACACATTTTTTCAAGCAAAGGAATCTGTGCCTATGGATGCTATGTGAACTCACTGCATGAGCCTATTTAGTTCTTTATCACAACTATCACTGAGCATGTAGAACTGGAGAATTGGTCTGAGATGCATAGGGAGAAATATGTATGATATGACCACCTAATGGTGTCCATTGTCTAGGTGGTTTACAATGTATACGAGTACACAAAGCTTGTTGAAAGGCAGGTATAGTGGTACCTTGGTTTACAAACTTAATCCGTTCTGGAAGTCCGTTTTTATACCAAAGCATTCTTAAACTAAGGCGTGCTTTCCCATAGCAACAGGGGAATCAATTTACAAATAGAACACACTCAACAGGAAGTGAAACATGTTCTTATTCCAAGGCAAAGTTCACAAACCAAAACACCTACTTCCAGGTTTGCAGCGTTCTTAATCCAAGTTGTTCATAAACTAAGCTGTTCTTAAACCAAGGTACCACTGTACTGATAAAGGAGTATTGGGATGGGACATGGGACAAGTAAGGGAATGAGGAAGATGGCTCAGGAAAAACTGCAGATCAGGAAACAGCAATGTACACATCCATTCCTTAGCAGGACCTTCACCCCAAACTCCTGATTGTTGACTTCTGATAGAGGACAAGGGTAAAAGATAAGCCATTTTAAGAAGATCATTGCCTCTTGCCTCTGAACACATGTGCTTAAGATTTTAAGTTGGCTTGTGTGGCAATACAATGTAGTGTGCAGTGCAATATATTAGGGCCATTGGTCATGCCGCCATGTTCCTCATATGATCTCCTTGATACAAGAAGAGAAACAAGCAAATTGCACAGGACATTTTCTAAGATTGTGGCATTTCATGGATCAATTTACTTATTAAGTAGGAAAGTCACCATAGGACACCTAGTGCAGTGTTTCCCAACCTTGGGCCTCCAGCTGTTTTTGGACTACAACTCCCATCATCCCTAGCTAGCAAGACCAGTGGTCAGGGATGATGGGAATTGTAGTTCAAAAACAGCTGGAGGCCCAAGGTTGGGAAACACTGACCTAGTGGATTTCATAACAACCAATAGGAACCACTGACAAATGTATAAGATCTACCTTGGTCTCCAGCACATCCGCAGTGATATGTCTGCAGACACAGGGTTTTGGGTTTCTGCCCCAGTAGGGAAAACTATGGGGACTCCCACAATAACATCCTGTCCCACCACTCAACTCCACCATCAACTGCGGAAATGCTGCAGCAGAAACCAGTGACTGATATTTCTGCAGCAACACAGAACAACTTCAGCAAGCCAGCTGTCAACCATTCTCTCCTCTCTTGACATTATCTATCCTTTCATGGAGTTGTACTGAGGAAAGCAACATATCTAAAACATGCTGGATATTAAAAATGCAACCTGTAAAGAAGGATCGTTATTTTCCTGATTTAGTTGCAGTCCTAGGTCTCTCTGAGGCAGATACGTAAGCATTGCTACGTTGGGTGTGTGTGTGTAGCATTCTTGAAGGGGACCCCACTGAAGGGGTCCTAATCCTTCTTGCCCACCAGAGAGAGCGGCAGGAAGGCAGCAATGGTTGCTACTGCTCCACAGTTGTTTAATACATTGAAATTAGGACATTATTTCCTTAGAATGTGGGCAATGCGTGGGCTTTTAAATTGTGTGCCTCAACACTGCAGCAGCAAACACCATCAGTGTAATAATTACTCAGAGCTCAGGCATTTGCTACATAATGTATTTGAATATATAAACAATGTTAAGCTTCACAAAGCATCACATTCAAGGTACCTAATAAAATGTAATGAAAACACTATTTTGCCTTCCACCTTCCTCATGCGGTTGGAAGCTCAGGCAAGACTTTGCATGATATGCTTCCTTTGGAGAGGAGAACAGCAGAAGCCGAATCTTTATAACAGTCTTATTTAAAAATCTGCAGACTGAGAAGATATTGTAGGAGTGTGGAAGCAAGAGCATGGGCGGGTAATTACTAGTCCCTAAGCAGTATCCATCCATCACTCCAAAACCCCAAATCAACTTGCTTCTTCCACCGTGCAAGTATATGCGACTCAAAGTACATTTCAAGGTGGATGTAAATAAACAGCAGTCAATTATCAATTTACCAAGCACCTCTGGTCTATTGCTAATTACAAAGCAGAACATAGAGAAGGACATCTTTTTATAAGAGAGAGATATGTTTGTAACAATATACATCAATACACTACCCCCCCCCTTAAAAGCAGCAATGAAAGCTCTTTTGTTTCAGGCCATATATCATCAGCCTTTTAAACCTGTATTTCCAGAACCTGCCATATTGTTGACAGCAGGCACCAAATCTATATTCCCATATAGCCCCTGCTGACAGACATTTGTATTTTTCCTTCTTCTGCAATACTTTCATATCTACCACACTCATCAGTTTGTTTCACATTATAATATGCAAACTTTTTTAAAAAAATAAAAAGCAGCAGTAGCAAAAGAGAGTACCCCAAGAAGGTTATTAATGACAATTTGATTTAAAAAGTGAAGAAATAAATCCGGACAAAATCAGAGGGTTATCCTCAGTAATTGCAGTAATCATGAAAAGTATAATGTACATGAAGGAGCCAATTGTTGCTTACAGAATTAATAAGGAAAGTTAGTGAAAGCAAAGTCAGCTGCATATACATGACCATGTACAATCAGGGCTTTTGACTAAGGAAGCCTACAATCACAGTGCAGTTGTCTTTTCGGATCCACCCTCTGAAGCAAGTACAGTGTGATCTGTCTGGAGAAAATTGCCACGGCTTATTGGCACAGCATACGTTTGGAATGCAGGAGGTCCCAGATTCAAATGCTGACATCTCTAGGCAGAATCATGAGGAATTACAGATTTGGAAAGAACAGGGGCTTTGAGGGCCCCTGTTCAATACTGGATCTACATACAGAATCTGGCAGATGACTGCTCAAGTTCTCTAGTGAAGGAGAACCCACCACCTCCTGAGGCAGGAAAAAGGTTCTTGGGAAGAAGGTCTGGGGGGAAGATTCTGCTTGACACGCTGAATGGCTGTGGCCAAAGACAACCGTCACAGATGAAGCAGACCAATATTCTGACATGGTATTAGAAGGTAGCTCCTTGTATCTTCGAAGGCAGTTCCTTGCATCCTTAAAGTCAATGTGTTCCCAACCATTGCTGTACCAGAAAAGGGACTCTTCCCTCTCCAGAAACTGGCCCCACCCACATGTAGCATGTGACAAAAGTGTTAAATTCAAGCTTAAGATATAATCTCCATACACTCAGAAGTGGTTGCGTTTGTACACACCTCTAAATCATGGTTTAGTGTGACATACACAAGCTGTAGCGAGCCTTGGGTTGAGGTACTCCTAACTCCTCCTCCTGTGTACTTGAAAGGAGCATAGAAGCTTTTACTTTTCTCCAGGTTTCCATATCATCTAAACCAAGCACTGTAATTAACACTAACTACAGTTCATTTCAACAAGCCAGCTTCAAAGAGAAAGAAAGAAAGAAAAGATCTGAAATCAGCTTGTTTGAAATTACCCATAGGTAACGTGAACCTAACACTGAACTTAACAGTTTATCTTATTACAGGTAGGTAGCCGTCTTGGTCTGCCGTAGTCGGAACAAAATAAAAAAAATCCTTCCAAAGTGTGCATGCACACAAAAGCTCATACCAATAAAAAACTTAGTTGGTTTCTAAGGTGCTACTGGAAAGAATTTTTTTTTAGTTTATCTTATGGTTTAAGATAAGTTTAACTTTATAGTTTAAGTTTATCTTATGGCTGCTACTTAAAGGTTGTTAATATTGTTTTATAGATTATAAATGCTGTATTGATGCACAACCATTCTTTTATATGATTTACGCTGTATTTGTGATGTTCCATTCAGTGCTATTTTTCTAGAAAAAGAGGTACTGGAACTCACCATGAACGCCTCCCTTGTTCTCTCATAATGGCAATGGCGCCCACCTGAGAGGTGCTGGAAGTGGTGAATTCCAGCTGAAAAAGGGCCCTGCTTCTATTATGTTCTGTCATGTTATTGTTATTTATTGTCTGTAAGCCGCTTTGGGATTCATTTGAATGAAAAGCGGCATAGAAATGTAATACGTTGAATCAATCGATCAAACCAAACCACAGTTTGTTGCACCAGATGACACAACAAACCGTAAACTAAAAGTGGGGGCAAAAGCTTTCGAGGAGGAGAAGAGCGGAGGTTGAAGGCCAACTGTTAAATGCTCCTGTTGATCCATGTTGTGCTAAAATGTAGCTTAGCCTGCTGTGCAATCACGGACAGTAAATACAATGCAAAGAGAAACAGACTATTGATAGGAAGAGGTCAGTCTCTCTTGTTGGGTTTTCACCAGTTATGCAAAAGCTCTGCAAAATGGTAGTGTATATGCAGCTTTGATTTGTCAAGTTAGAATAGAAAATGGAAATGCTGAAGAGCAGAGCCCACTGCAGTACAAAAAAAGTAAGAAATACCTTCTTCAACATCTGAAATATATTCACCATCACTGAGAATTTCAGGGGCATTCGCTTTACGAACTGCACAATTTAAGCGAACAAAATGTTAGGTCAATTATAAATGGCTGGGGTGGGAAACATACCCGATTTCAACAAAACAATTGAATGCTATAATTTTAAGTCCCCTGCCCCTCCCCGCAAAAATGATTGAATAACAACAATGTTTAAACATACATTTGTGCTGAGAAATAAGAAGCAGCTCCATTATACATACCCTCATCATCGGACATGTCCAAAACTTCATTCATTGTTTCCGGTACATTCATTTTATGCTTTTCTGTGACAGTCTGTTAAGGACAAAGAAACATCATTACAGACTAAAACTACCAGTAATCTTCACGAGAAATGACAATTTCAATAATATTTAATATTTTTAAAATGCCCACCCCCAAAAGCTCAGCACTTTACACACATATATTGGATGCTTCCAGATGGGATGGGTGCTCAGTTTTTGTTTGCAGTATCCATAGAACACCACTGGCATCAAAATGACAGCCCATATTCCCCCCCCCCTTCAATCCTGATTTTCCCTTTGCAAAATAAGTCTGATTTTTAAAAACCCAGTTACCAATGCCCCATTTGCAATAGCTCAACAACCCTCTTGCAATATTCAGCTTCCATCTAGAACTCATTCCACCCAGCACTCACTGTGCTAGCAATTCTTACAACAATGTTGTAAGGTAGACTAGTATCTTTATCCAAGATACTTCAGCTATGCACTGGGGGCAAGACATATGGTTTGCACATCTGCGTTGAAGGATGAAGAGGCATTTTAAATGAGGCTTCGTTGTCTTAATTATTACACTAGTGCTTTGCAGGGGTGGGACAAATAAAACCGCAGAAGGCTTTCGTATTTAAATTATTGGCGTCATGGAGATGTGTAAACAAACTTTCAATATAAAACAGAGAAATCGCTCCCAATGGTTTGAAAATATTACTGTACTTTAGTTTTATATTGTGTTTGGTGATGCACTTTCTATGGTTTTAATCTTACTGTTAACTGCACAGCTTAACTAATATCTGTTATTGGGTGGTATACGAAACATGTAAATAGAAATAACAAACAATAATAAAAACAGGGAAAATATTGAATTGTGGCCTGCAGTGTGAGTTTTGGCTCAAATGCCTTTATTGTAACACAGCACTTTTGCTTTTTGCATGATAAACTGTGGGGGTTAAAAAAGAAAAGCTCCAGCTTCTCCCAGCAGCAGTTTTGCAGTTGCCAAATGCTTACTTTGAACTGGTTAAAAATACTCAACAGCAAACATTAATTTATCTTTCCCTGGGTGGTCTGTGTGATTTTTCACTCCCACAGCTGTTCCCACACTAATTATTACTCAGCTAAAAAAATCCACAGGTGTGGCACATAGATACAGTAAATAAATACAAAAACAAAAAACCCTCCAGTGATAAATTTCAGGTTCCATTCATTTACACTACACTACATGTTATCTACCAATCTGAAGTGAGTTTTAACTACAGGTTCCTTAACATTTGTGGGCAGGTTAGACTACATTGGCTATTTATTAAGAACTCATCCTGATTTGGCTGAGATTTGTAGCACAACGTTGCATCAAGCAATTTTTACACCACATGTTCCAGTACATTTCCCCCATCACTTTTCATATGGCAAAATAAATAATAATAATAATAATAATAATAATAATAATAATAATAATAATCCTGATTTAGAGGTTTCTTGCACAAGAGCACCCATCAGCTTTAACTGTGCAACCTGAATTTGCCAGTATGTGATAGAATCCCATCCCAACATAGTGATACCTAAATCAGGGATGGGCAACTTGCTCAACAATGGAAACACCCCATTGGAAAGTTTTGCTGTTCCTATTTCAAACATAGTTCAATAAAAGTAAGTCCTTGAAACTTTATCTTCTTAGGGAGATGGCTGGAGGGAGTTTCAGGGCTATGACAGCCACTGCATCAAATAACTCTGAAGACAAGTTGCCCAGCCCTGTTCTAAGTTGAGCAGCTGTGTACTCTCTGACTTCACTAAGTCAAATGTATCTCTGTAAAAGAAAAATTAAAAACCTGACATGACATTCACTGTTGAAAACATAGCCATACTCACAATTGTTGTCATGGTCTCTTCTGTTACCACCTTTAGCGTGTCAACGACTGAAATGTAGCCAAGTCGTTTGGCAATGGCAAGGGCAGTGTTCCCATTCTAAACAAAATGAAATGTTCATCAAAAAGATTCATGTTAACAGGAGCTTAAGGGATAACCAGAAGTGCAGTTTGCTTATGCTCAGCAAACTGTCTAAAGTTGTGAAATCCACTGGAAGAAGAGGCGAACGAAAAACTTGAGCTTCCCACAAAGCAAATGGTCCACTGCTCAGATTTAGCTGGAACTGCAGACAGTTTGGTTCTCAAAGTAAACTCAGTGCTTAATTTGCAACTGTTACATACAAGTAACTCAGTAAGTAGGTGGTATATTCAAACTGCAGAGCCAAGGGACAGTCTGGATGCAATTCTCAGAGTACAGGGAAGTTGTTTCTCTCCCCAGCCATGCATTTCACAGCTCTTCCCCCTCCCCCAGCTGTTCACATCAGGGTAGCTTTTAGAGTCCGATTTGTTACTGTTTGTGTATCCACCAAGGGGAGTTGACAGGGGCAGGGATGTATTTACCCTATGCAAAGGTGTTTTTTTGGGGGGAAGCATGAAACGGCAATATTTAATAACAAAGTACAGGATACATATGCATTTTGGATAATGTTGTGTCAACAATGATTAAAAACTCAGCACTAGAAATGCTGCGAGTGCCCAGTAAACAGGAGTGCAAACACAGCCTTAATGTGACGCAGAAGGCAGTTATGAGCAAAACATTCTTTTCCAGGAGTCTCCTGAGGCTCTATCTACACTATAATGTCACAGCTTCCTACCAAAGAATCCTGGTTGCTTGGTGAGAGGAAAACTCCCAGGCCCCTACACAAAACTACAATGTCCAGAGTTTCCTGGGAAGAATGAATTATTGCTGAATGAGTTTCTGCTTGTAGCATACATATGCCCCGGGTTTCACCAGACACCACACTTCCATCACGGAGGTTAGGCAAGGAGCATAATGACTGAGGGCCACTACATGTAGTGACTGTGTTTGCCTTGGCTACCCCAGTAGCTAACTCCTGGGTCCCTGCAGAAAACGCAAAGTGCGAAGAACCAATGCATGCTTGTAATCATGCAGTGTGCAACAGGATTCCCTGGCCTTTATTTTATGAAGGCCAGAAACTTCATGGGCCTGAAGTTGCAGAGAAAACCTCTTGGTGCTTATGAGCATTATATATGAATTTGCGTGGGGTTGCACAGCTAAGAAGAAGAGGAAGAGTTTGGATTTGATATCCTGCTTTATCACTACCCTTAGGAGTTTCAAAGCGGCTACAATCTCCTTTCCCTCCCCCCCCCCACAAACACTCTGTTAGGTGAGTGAAGCTGAGAGACTTCAGAGAAGTGTGACTAGCCCAAGGTCACCCAGCAGCTGCATGTGGAGGAGCGGGGAAGCAAACCCAGTTCACCAGATTATAAGTCCACGTTCTTAACCACTACACCACGCTGGCTCTCAAAAGCTAAAGGTTGCTTTCTCTGAATACAAGGGTGGATCAGGGTCTACCATAGATCCAATGGCCCCAAGATCCTCTCAGCTATGCTAGTGTAGAGCTGGTGGAGCAAAACGTGAAAGAATGTCCCTGCCAGATAACGCTCCAGTAGGGCTTTGTCTGTTATTTCACTGCTCCTAGCTGAGATATAGAATTACTGTGCCCCGTACCATTCTATTCCCATTTCCCCCCTCACTGCGCTTCTATAAAACCAATATAATTCCTCAAAAAGCAGAGCAGCAGCAGCAGCTGCCAAAGGGAAACGATGAACAGACTAGAAAAGGTGAGTGTGATCTCTTTTACATCTCTCTTACCACAGTGAGTTCATTGGGTGATGCGCCATTCTGGAGCAGGACGTTGATTATATGGGTGTGTCCCTGTTGAGCTGCTTGGTGCAGAGGGGTGTAGCCATTCTAAATAGAAGACAAAGCAGAAAAAAGCCCACAAAGAACGGCGCTGGAGACTCCATCCGTACACACAACCGAGGAAGGAAACAAAGGGGTGGGAGGGAAGGGTATGAGAGAAGAGTGGAATCTCACCTTCGTTTTGGCATTAACTTTTGCAAACTGCTGCAGGAGAAAATTAACTATCTTTATGTTTCCATAATGGCAGCCAACATGTAACGGGGTATACCCCATCTGGAAGTAAAACACACACAAAAGAAACAGGGAGGCAGAAAGAGGAATTAGTAGGTGTTTTGAAAATGTAGCGTGATGCATTTGTTTGTAATAGACAACCATCCCCAATCCAGCTCTAGAGGCAAGGCGAGAAAGACTATGAAACACAGCTCTTGTGGAGAAACTAACACAGAGCACTAAGGAGCACAAAGACCGAAGATAATTTTGAAACTATGGTTTGACACTTATTCAAGACACGGGAAAGAACAATGATCTCCCCTCGCCACCAGGTACCCACAGCTCACTCTGGGACAAGACTGAGAATAGAAGACCCTGAACTGCTCTAATCAACACTAAACTGTTGTAAAAACGGGCTTAATGTTTGATTGTATCATTTAAATCATACAGTGGTACCCCGCAAGACGAACGCCTCGCAAGACGGAAAACCCGCTAGACGAAAGGGTTTTCCGTTTTGGAGGCGCTTCGCAAAACGAATTTCCCTATGGGCTTGCTTCGCAAGACGAAAGCCCATAGGGAAATCTCTGGGACAGCGGGGAAGCGCAGCGCGTCTTCCCCACTGTCCTCGGACCTCCTCCAAAGGCTGGTGGTGGGAGGAGGGCTCTCCTCCCGCCGCCAGCCTTCGGGGCAGCCTTCCGAAGGCTGGCGGCGGGGCGGGGAGCTCTCCTCCCGCCGCCAGCCTTCGGGGCAGCCTTCCGAAGGCTGGCGGTGGGGCAGAGAGCTCTCCTTCCGCCGCCAGCCTTTGGGGCAGCCTTCCGAAGGCTGGCGGTGGGGCAGAGAGCTCTCCTCCCGCCGCCAGCCTTCGGGGCAGCCTTCCGAAGGCTGGCGGTGGGGTGGGGAGCTCTCCTCCCGCCGCCAGCCTTCAGTGCAGCCTTCGGGGCAGCCTTCCGAAGGCTGGCGGTGGGGCGGGGAGCTCTCCTCCCGCCGCCAGCCTTCGGAGCAGCCTTCCGAAGGCTGGCTGTGGGGCGGAGAGAGCTTCTCCCCGCGCCAGCCTTCGGATGGCTGTCCTGAAGACTTGTGGTGGGAGGAGGGTTTTCTTTCCCACCGCCAACATTCAGAATGGTGTTCTGAATGTTGGCGGTGGGGAGGAAAAACCCTCCTCCCACCGCAAGCCCCGGGAACAGAGGAGAAGCGCTGCGCCCCTTCCCCTCTGTTCCCGTACCTGTCCTGAAGGCTTGCGGTGGGGAGAAAAGCCCTTCTCCGCACCGCCAGCCTGGCAAGCGGTTTCCATAGGAACGCATTAATTGATTTTCAATGCATTCCTATGAGAAACCGTGCTTCGCAAGACGAAAAACTCGCAAGAAGAAAAAACTTGCGGAACGAATTAATTTCGTCTAGCGAGGCACCACTGTATATGCATGGAATGTTTATTGGGGTGGTATACCGGGATTGTTTCCTATAAGTATTTTTGAGAAACTGGAAAATACACTTAAAATTGGTGTGTTGTTTTTTTTTAAAAAAACAACAAAATGTATTTTAAAACATTTTTGGGGCCATTAAAAAGGTATTTTCCCACAAATTGCAACAGAATATAGTTGGGCATTTGAATGTAAATACCACTGAAAGCAATGGAATGAGGAAAGACTGATTCCCGTGTGTATTCGCTTGATGCCCGCAGTTCCTGATCCAAGTAATACACTTATGGAAGCCTCCTTAACTGGACAGAGAAAATATGAACATCATAGGGTCCTTGATGTCATGGACAGAGCCAAGCGGGGGGGGGGGGGGCAGGGGAAGCCAAATCAAGTAAATCAATGAAAATACTTAACTGAGGTTCTGCCTCCCCCCCCCCCAACATAAATCCTGGCTACATCGATGTTTGATGGGCTTATGCCTTTAATTTGTTTTCATTTCTTCCTACACAGCTAGACATTTGCCTTTCATAATGAAAAGGAGTGGCACATGAAGAAAAACCAGAGTTTGCCTCGTTTTGTTTTTTCATTTTCATTTTCAAGTTTGTTTGTTTTTTAAAGCATTTTGCTTTTGCTTTCACCTTCATACATTGCCAACTGTCCAGCAAGACATGTACACATAATCGTTTTTGAGAGGCCTGCCAATTTAAAAACCGAAACCAAAATTCAATGCAACATACAAATCAATAAAGCACGGAGGTTAAAATAACATTTCATTAAGACAAGAAAAAACAAAAAAAGCAGCAGGAGTCATAAGAACTCATTAAGACCAATTAATATATCAATTATAATAATCGAGATCTGAAACTGTCAGAACAAATGTTTCCTGAAAGCTAACCATTTTAATGGTACATAGGAATGAGTGAAGTCAAGACGTTTGGCACATCTCCCAGAGTTGTGCCTTCAATAGGTGAGGAGCCACAACAAAGAAAAGCTTGCTGCGCACTCTCTCAGATTCCACCTCGCTCACTCACAGTGTTGTGTATCAGGTAGACTTCAGGACTTCATACAGGGAGGCCCATGTTCAAAACCCTGAGGTCTTTGGAGGAAGGATGGAACAAATGTGAGAAGCAAGGACAGGGCTTTCATATAATAATGGGTAGGTCTGATGTCAACCACCAAAGTGGGACACTGAATTCTTAGTGTGGGTCTTCTGAACACTATAAAACAGTAGTATCACACTAATTGACTGTAAAAAGCAGACTACTGTACTCCTTTTCTGAACAGTCAATACTACCATTACTGCACACCACAAGGATCTGAATGATCTACTCTGTGATATGGCTGGGTACAAGGTTACAGTCTTCTGTCCAGGTATTCATGCCATCAATATTTTGCACACAAGTACGTGTAACAAAACCCCAACTGTTTATGCATTTTCAAAAAAATGAAAGGTGATTACTGATCACCTTTAATCAACAACAGGAGTGGGTGGGGGCTGCACTAACAAGGGGTACTGCAGAATCCGTGTACTCATGTTGCATGGGGCCCAGCCCCTCTGCCCTTGTTCTCCTCCACCCTCTGGGTTTTTCTGGTCAGTGTATTTGGGGCATGTGAACTCCCATTTTGTGCTGAGCACCCAAGAAGGATGGGCAGACCTTATGAGAGATTCATGTTGCTTTTTTAGGCGCAACACAGAAAGTTCCTACACACTCTCTGAAAGATCCATGTGGCGGCTGGTGGTCTGTCATTGCTCCTATACATATCCAGGACACTCCGTCATGATGCAGTCATTAAGTGATTCATGTGTGAACCAGTCCTCGGACTGTTGCTGTCATGTGCAAAGCTCAACTCTCTTTCTTCTGACAGTAAGCAGATTCCTGCTTTCCTAGCAGCAGCAGCAGCAGCAGCAGCAGCAGCAGCAGCAGCAGCAGCAGCCAGGGACTGTAAGTCATGGCTGTGTGGGAAGGACTTTGCACAGAACAAAACTGTTGCCAGACGGCCGGGACAGTGCAGTTTGAATGCTGATCTCACAGCAGTGTGGGTGGGTCTATTAAAAGCAACATGCCAGCAAGGCTGTTGGACATGCAGAGGCCTAGAAAGAGGGCTGAACTATATCTGATTAGCCAGTGTGCACATAGAGTTGAAGGCAGAGGAGAAGGAGGCACTGAGGAGTGAGACCAACCTGGCACTGAACCTAGCTAGGACTACAGTACATGAGCCTTTGCTTCCCCTTTGTGGTACTCCCGTTATTACGCAATTAGTTATGCATTGGAAACCAGGGGCAGGAGGGGGATGTTTATGACTGGAGTTTAAGCATCTCTTCCCCACAAACAAACAGGGATAAAATTTGCAATAAAAGATAAGGAGTTTATGCTGTTATTCACCAATGCTATAGTTTCCACCTCTTTGTTCTCTGCTTAAGTTTATCTTGATATAATCAAGATTGTTAACTATTTTGGCAAGGAGTCTGTTTGGATATCTCCAGGGGCTTTAATGGTGACAGGCACCAGCAGATTATCCTTAAAAGCCATTATCTCTTCCTGCCTCATCAGCCTGCATCAAGATAACATTAATCTTTCCTTTCTTAAGAAACTTGCTTACTTAGTGGAGTTGAACTCAGAATGCATGTCCGAGACAGTTCACAAGAAGGTCAGTGTAACTGTTTATTTTCCAAAGCAGGGAGGTGCATCAAATATACAAACCTTCATAATTACATCTTAATTCTGGATCACCAAATGCTATTTATCAAAAATAAATATCAGCGTAAAGCTGTAGTTTCAGTCCGTTTCGCTAAAGCTCTGTGCAATTTATCCTCTTGGTTTTCTGCATTATGCCTGTGGCTCCCTAAATCCCTGCTTTGAAATGGGTATTTCAGTGTGCATGTGTGTGTACTTTGGAAAAGGTGAGCAGTGCTTTCTCTTAGGACATTATAAAAGTGAACACTTTGGGGCGTAAGAGTGAAGCACACCTCAATTTTAATTCGAATGTGCTTCAGCAAGCAAAAGTTTGGGAAACACTGGTCTAAAGACTGAAGTATGGTTGTTGTTGTTGTTGTTGTTGTTGTTGTTGTTGTTGTTGTTATCATTTATTAAATTTGTATATCGCCCTTCATCTGTAGATAGATCTCAGGGCAGTTCACAAAATTAAATTACAACATAAAAAACACTCTATTACTCATAATTAAAAGGCAAAGAGGTAGGCTCACTGAAGAACAGAAGGAGGGCAACACAACTTCATCTCTCTTTCAGGGGTTCAGGTTGCCTCCCTGAGAGCAAAACTGGTACCTGCTAACTGAAGAGCAAAGCTATGCAGTCCTGTTCTGAACTCTGACCCTTCTGCTAAAGGCTGAAGCAGCAGAGGGCTACCTTAGAAGATATATTGCAAAGCTTCCTCATGGCCACAACCATGTCATCCTGCATCAGAAGCCATCCGATGAAGAATGACCATCAGGAAAACATAAGCTAATGAATGCTGACAATATAGTCTATACTCCATGGATGTTCTAGGATGAAGTTAATGCAGAGTAATCAAAAGTCTACCAAACAGACAGGCATCCGCAATTGTTATACTGTGTCAAAACAGTAAGATAAACAGCCAATTCTCAGGCTGCCTGCTCGGTCGGTAGAGAAGTAAAGAAGATAGCCTTTGACTACATGTACTTTGTTGCCAAATTGCTTTACGTTCAAGAGGCACTTCTGTTTAAACTAATTTCTTGATTTCCTTAAAGCAGATGTGCACCCTGTGAAGTTCTTGAGGAAGATGCCAGCTGGCAGATTTCCCCCGCTTACACAGCCAAAGAAGAGTATGTAGTAGCTTGGGCAATTCTCTCCCCGCACCCCACCCATTATGTTTTGAGTATGCTTAGTCAGTCTTCTTTAAAGCAGGGAGAAACAACACAGTGCCCTACAGATGTTGTTGCAGTCCAACTCCCATTAGCCCCAGCCAGCATGGGCAATGGGCCAAGAGGAGGGGATCTGCAGTCCTGCAACATCTGGAGGACAGTAGGTTTTTTATTCCAATGCGAATAGCAGGTACCAGACCCCCAGTTTGAATTTGGGCCACCAATTGGTGCAAACCATTAAATACACTTCAGTCCTGATGTGTATATGGCCCCAATACCTGCTATTTGCTTTTTAAAAGTTATTCAAACCATTTCTACTTTCATGGTCCCATGATCTACCTGCAGCTAAGTTCAAGAGCCATAAATGATATTGGCCTAGACAACAGAACATTGCATGTGCCTATCAACACGTCTAGGCTGCAAACACAGGATAGATTTAATTATCACTTGTCCCCAAGCAACTCTGACTATTCTAATTCTCTGGCAGACACTTATCAGCACTTCCAGTTTGTTAAACTGACTGCACAGAGGCTGCACCAGTAAAAGATTCTAAGTCTTCATTGCTTCATTCCACCCCAAACAAACAGTTCCAAAATTCTATGGAAAAATAAACACCCGTGTTGCACAAAAGCATGCAATAAAAATAGCACAAGGTATTTCAGCAGTGTCCTATACTTTGAGAAGGTATTAAAAATCCAAACAACTTGAGATATGATGTTTCTTGCTCTGTAGGTTGATCCTCAAGCTGTTTTTGCTGCTGCAGTCAGATACGAAGGCCCAAATATGAGCACTAAACAAGCAAACAGTGTCATCCAAGCCTCTAATTAAGCTACAGAGGCTTCTGGTGTCAGAGACCATAAACCTGAAATAGCTGCCCTTCCTTTATGTGTTTTACTGAACACATAGAGTGCAGAAAGGGAGGAGAGGGGAGGGGAGCTTTGCCAAGTTCCTGTTTCAGGAAGCCTGATCAGACAAATTCCTTCGCCATCAAGGTTCTGCACAGAACCTACCAGAAAACAGAAATGCCATCAAGGGGCTTTGTTTATTTATTCATGTGGTTCTTGCAGAAACGACACCCAAGGTGGTGTAAAATGATAGAAATCAAAGAATAACACAATCACTAAATTCTAAAATAAAAATAAAAATGCAACAATATAAAAAGGATCTACAAACCAGACTAAAACATTTAATCCACCTTCAGGGGATTTTAAAATGAAGTATGATCAATTAATCTATAAATTTAAAAATTATTTTCATATTACCAATGCCTCAACCTTTTTGAAATATTGAAGGAAATGCGGGTTAAATGACCACTACAGCAAAAATTGCTGGTGATTCCTAGAAGGAAAGGTGGCCTTTAATATTTTATATTGCTCTCCAAATGCCACTTATGACTCCAGAATGAAAATAACCTTTACAAACCCACAACTGTGACCTTAGTTTGCTGCCTCAAAGCTCGAAATGTATCCCCACCAAATATGGCTTTATGGCTCAATCCTATCTCCCACTTATTCACAAGGCAGGCTTGCTGTTATTAAAGTGAATGTATGATTTCTACCTTAGCCAATTTCCCCACCTATTAAACCAGGCTTCATCCTGAATTACGGGCTTCATCCTACATACATCACAAAAGAGGGGGAGGGTTGACCCAAGATACTTCTCATCCCAAAATGGACCATGACAACTTACTTGTGGCTAAACATGAAGTTAACTGGCATAGCTAAGTTATTTTTGTTCTCTCTCTCTCTCTCTCTCTCTCTCTCTTCCCGCATCCATGAATTTTGCTACTGCAGGCTAATAGTAATGTCATTGAGTTTTATGAGTCAATAATTGGCTTCCTAACCTTTGATAAGAGTACAAGGGCAGGTAATTATTACTGTAGCGTGCACCCCCCCCCCCGCCGTAGTCAAGAGTCTGACAACTCTTTCATTAAAATGTCAGCCTAGCTAGGTCTGGTGCTGCTGTCTGCTAAAATGTCAGGAGAAAGGTCCCTGGTCCCTCTCTAAACAGCAGGGCTGTGAGACCACACATGCTGCTCCCCGCAGATGGCCAGTCTGTCTAGCCAGCTACCCAGCATCTGGCAAGACGCATTTTTTGCTTCTTCAACAGAAAAAGGAAGAGAAAAACCCTTGCAGGATGGTGTGAGAATTAACAAAAGGGAGACACAAGGTTTATTCCTGGGACGTGTCGTGAGAACTGATCATGATGCTTTGTGGCGCACCTGAAGTTTATCTTCCTGTTTCCTTCTCCTCCTTTCCCCCCTTGCTTCATTTCTGTTTCTGTTTCTTTTACTTCATTATTATTTCATTTGGTGTCCTCTACTCTGGGTCACTGAAGGGATTGTATGCACATGAAGGTGACAGGTGGTTAATGAAGGTCCTTGTGTGAGAGTCAGGGAAGGGAAGATCTCTTAGGGTGAGTGGGTGGCAGAAGAAAGGGAAGCTCCCAGGTGAGAGCAGGGAGGGGCGTTGCATCCTTTGCTGGCACCTGGGGTACGTGAGTACACTCACAGGTGTGGTGTGGGGAGGGTGGACAAAATTTGCAGCACCAACCCAGCCCTCACTGATGCTGCAGGATGGGCGTGGAGCATGGAGGGCTCATGGGGCCACACTGTGCTGCTGCCTGCCCACCTGTGCGGAGGGGAAGCCCAGGCCCTAGGTGGGTACATCCCCCCTAACACTCACCTGGTGGTCATTCAGTGAGGGGGTCGTGGGTGCAGTGGCAAGGCAAGACTGGGCCCCAGGGCCCAGAGACCCCTGGCAGCATGCAGGGTGGGACGGAGATCCCTCCATAGGGGTGCTCTCAAAATCATGTGTCTGGGGCTACGGTCCCCGCACTGTGCTCCTGTTTCCACCCCTTTTGTGTGAGACAAGGATAAAGATCTAACTCCGAGAGAGGTTTTTTCTTTCTTTCTCAGTTTTCTTTCTATTAGCTTTAATAAAAAGCTTCAATAAAATTTTATGGGGGTGGGGGAGACTCCAAAATTGGGGGGGGGGGAGGAGATGAGAGGTATCTGTTGCAGGCCAATTGTTTTCATTCATTTTCTTCTCCAATAGGAGTATTGAAAGACCTGGCATCTCAAAGAAAGCATACCTTGGTGGGTGCATCCACGACAGCGCCTTGGTTGACGAGGACCTCGGCCACGTTGACTCGGTCTTCTTGTGCAGCCAGGTGGAGCGGGGTCAGGCCACTCTGTAAATCAGACACAGCAAATTAGTTTCTTACAGAAGGGACACTTGGCATCACAGAATCATAGGACTGCAGAGTTGGAAGGGACCACAAGGATCATCTAGTCCAACCCCCTGCAATCAAATTCTGATGTGCAACAAGACTTTTGGTCTCTCCCTGTGCTTAGCACAGGCATCCCCAAACTCAGCCCCCCAGATTTTTTGGGACTACAACTCCCATCATCCCTAGCTAACAGGACCAGTGGTCAGGGATGATGGGAATTGTAGTTCCAAAAGATCTGGAGGGCCGAGTTTGGGGATGCCTGGCTTAGCAGAAAATGTCCCTGTGCTATGCCAACACTTTACAGTAGATGGAACCTTGGTTTTCAAACGTCTCCGTTGACGAACGTTTCGGAACTCGAACACCGAAAACCCGGAAGTAACTGCTTTGGATTTCAAACACTTTTCGGAAGTCAAACATGCTTTGCGGCTTCCGTTTTGAGTTTCCCTATTGTATTGAGTTTTCGGTTTTTGAACATTTCAGAACTCAAACAGACTTCCGGAATGGATTACATTCAAAAACTGAGGTTCCACTGTATTAAACATGCCCCATTACAGGTTACGGTAACAAATGAGCAGACTCACATCAGTGTACCAGTCACCGTTATTTCATAAAAGGAATGTTATTTTTGCGTACCATTGGAATAAAATGCACTGCAACACATTGCTAGTCCATCATTAAGAACCTCATGGTTTATTTCTTCTCACCATTTAACCTGTTATGTAGGAGGCTAGTCAAGAGCATTGCAATTCATGTCCGGAGTCTTGCAGCTAGCCACAACCTAGCATATAGGAAAGTGCTTTTTGAATGTCCAAAGATTAGATTTGTTCCCTCATCAACTCAGCAGCGTCGGTCACTTTTAAGATCTGGTACTTTGTGTCTCTCTGCTACCCCACTGTGGACTTGCTGAGCTTTGCTGAAAGTGTATATGACAGAGCAGAAAGTGACAGATGATTTAAGATGTGGACTTAAGCAGTAAATTTGTTGACAAAGCTCTTTTCTCATAGACCCAAGTCCCTCCTGTTAAACTGAACAGCGTCCAGGCAGCTCACACCTTAACATGGTTTTCTGAATTAGACTTGCTGCCAATTCAAGCTGGTTAGAAATTAAAACATCCCAATTTTGTTCAGGCGAAAGCGAGGCCTTCCCTTCCCTTCCCTGAGTTTTGACATGTTGATTTGAAATGTACTCAACCTAAGCTTTTTACGCAAACACAAACATATACAAACATCTATAGAAACATAATATATGCACACAGCCTGATATTTCAAAAGTTGTGTCACAACACCCACCCTTTCCTCTTTGCTTTTAATTAAGTCAGGGCAAACTTTCCAACAAATATGAAATAAACACACAGGCCACCAAAACTTGATGAATATTCATGGCAACGTAATATACTCAGTAGCTTTATCAAATAGCAGGCACTCTCCACAAGGCGGTTTCATTGTGAACTTGCTGCTGGCTGCTCATTTTGCACAGCATCCACATATCACTGTTGGCATTGAAACTGCACAATTCCCCCCCAAATGTAATTTGGATTTACCTTTTCCGCGCACTTTTTTTTTTAACTCACTGGATTTTTCGTGGAAACCGTAAATCCAGATTAAATAGGAAAATATAATGGGAAAGTTGTTTGTATGAGGATGGATGGAGTGGAAAACTTCAGTGTGTAGTTAGCAATATATGAGCACATGACAAACTTCTGTGTGGAAACGCTCCAAGAATCTGACCAAGAATGCTACCTAGTTGGAATAATAATGTAACAGGGAGCACATTGAGGCTGAAGCATTGCATGAATAGGCAGTGAAGAAAGACAGTGCAGGTCTAGCAAGCTCTGACACTGTTCCTGTTCGTACCTCCTCCCCAAGAAGTACACCTATGGCCTTTTTGGTGCCAGGTGAATGAAACAAAACTTTATTTGCGTCAGCCATAGGCCATAGCAACAAAAGAACACTGCAATATACACAGAACAGAAATAAAAAGTCGATTATAAAAAACATATATTATATAAAACACAGTCAAATAGTGGATCTTATTCTGATTGCCCCAGCTAAAAACCCTGCAACCTTTGCTGTCACCTGCTCATCTTGATCTGCCAAGAGAAAGGACACTGTAGCAGTGGTTGGGCGACCCGGAATGGACAATAAAAGAGGGGTGATAATCTCATTCCTCAAGTCTTTATAAAGAGTGCAAGCCAGAGGGGCACGCGCCACCGATTCGGTGCTACCATCTCCACGGGGACATAAGCGTTTTTCGTGTGGAATCTGTTGGAATCGTCCCTCAAGTACAGCCGAGGGCAGTACATCCAACCTTGCAAGAGCAAAAGCATATCTATATTTTGGGATTGCTAGGTTATGCAGATAGGGCGCCAGAGAATCAAAATGGGAAGGTGAATTTATGGCACGCCTTTCTCTGGTGTCATTACAGATAAGGAGTGAGCTGTACATAGCAAACAAGCAAAGGGGAAATGGCTGCTGAGCTGCACCCACCATTGTGAGACCTGAGGAGGTGATGATGATGATGATGCCTCTCCAGCTGCTGTAATTGGCTGTGGACATCCTGTGATGTCACAAAAGCACATGGAAGCTCAGTGGATATACAATAGCAGTCCAAGGGGAAAGTCCAAGGCAAAACCTTGAAGAGGATATGGTGGACAACAGCTGTGCTATTCAGTACTTGGCGGCAAATGAAAGGAGGCCATCATCCATCAATGAGATGCTGTGGAGCAATGAGAAGGCAGGTATACCTGCTGAGAAGGACCGAAGCTTGAAAGTGGCAGATATCCATGGTTGGAAGCTGGTGATGGACCTGGCAGAAGCTGTGATTAGCATGTGGAAGCCCGGGATGCCGCAGGGCTGAAGGAGGCTGAAGTTTGTGCACATAAGCTGGTTGAAATTCACCTTCAGAAGGCCATTGACAAAAGCTGTGTGGATATTGGTGGGTTGATGCTGGGGTAAGTATGAATGGTGAGTGTGGACATAGGTCACCCACCAGACCCAGGTATGCCTGGGAACTGCATGTTCAGATAGCGGTGTAGGCTGCCCTCCAGGCTCTGGGCGAATGAACCACTGGATATTCATGGGTGGAAGCCAGCGGAGGTTGGCAGGCTGGCCAGTGGAGGTGGCTGGATGATAACTGTTGAATGAGGGCCATTCCCCTCACCGTATCTGTGTTTGCCTTTCACGGATGTCACAAGCTGACGAGGCTTTCCCCAAAAGCAGCAATGAAGGGGACAGCAGAGCTTAAGCAAGCCATCTTCTACTTCTAAATCAAGGTATTTCTACATACATCTAAGTAACGTTCATGGCATTCCCCTTTCCAGTACCAGGATGGGAGGCTGTGCAGATGCGTCCCTAAGCAGTTGCCGTGGGCTACAAACTTCCTGTGATGTCACAAATGGACAGGGTGGCTGAGGGGGAAGAGGCAGTTACTAGTGGGAGGTGGCTGGAAGAAGGGCTGGAAGAACCCAGTAGAAGGTTCAGGGGAAGTTGGGGTAGGTAGGCAGGGCCAGCTGGATATGCAGAAGTTGAATATGGGCTGACTCCCTTCTGTCTACTTGCATTGCCAACGTTTTGTTCTCTCATGGCTCCTGTACCTGTCTCTTTTTTTCTAATAATATTTATTAGTTTTCCAACAAATTGAACACAACACTACAAAAAACCAAAAACATACAACAATACAACACAATACAAAAAAACAAAAACTGCAAAACACTAACATACAACTAACAAAACAAAAACCATTTAAAACACAGTCCAATTTCAATTATCTTATCTTTCTTCACTAATTTCCATGACCTCCTCGTACCTCCCTTTTTGTATTCCACTTCTATTGTTTCAGCAATTCCTTTCCATCTTCCTCTGTTTTCTATCCTATAATTGTCTTGACACATTCTAACCTTATTTTTCCCTTTAATGCTCTATTAATCTATTTATACTTAATTCCTTATAACATTTCTACTAAAGCCATATAACTTCATTCCAACATTTTTCTAACATTCATGTACCTGTCTCGCCTAGATCGCTTGGCAAGAGCCCCGGCCCTTTAATGGTTCCTGCATTTCCGCAGAGCGCCCAAAACCACGGAAAATAAAATGAAAAACAAGAACCCTGCCAGGCGTCCCTGCGCCCACTGGACCCCGCACATGCTCCTTTGCAACATCCGAAGCTGACGGTAGCTGGGAAGGCGTGCCAGGTGAATAAATTTTCACTTTCCCAGGCATTCTAAGATAATTTTAAGATTTCTAATGTTTTTAGCCCTCCTGTGCCAATTTAAGTTTTGCTGTTGCTTGTTTTACCGTATTCATTCAGTTTTGTACTGAGATTGACCTTGATCTGTTAAATTTTCAGAGCTCTTGTAGATTGGTTCCCACCCCAGCTTTTATTGTTAAGTATCCAGTGGGTATTGTCGACTGGGCAATATACATTATGCTGGCTTTTGAAGTTGCACCTGTTTACACAGGCATTCCTTTGATCACTCAACCTGAGCTTCCTGTTTTAAATGCCGTGCTATTTTATTGCATAATTGAATTGTGGATGGTTTTTTTAAAAAACTTTTAATTGGATTGTTTTATTGTGCATTTTAATTATGGATGGTTATAGTTCAAGGTTTGTAAAAGTCTGTTTTTGCATTAAGTACTGTATAAATGAATACATAAATATTGCCAATAAATACATACTTGAGATAGTATCGATGCCAAACACAGTAATATACCGTATCTTTCGCTCTATAGGACACACTTTTTCCCCTTCAAAAATGAAGGGAAAATGTGTGTGCGTCCTATGGAGCGAAGACACCATAGCCCCACGCGCGCTCTCCCGGCTGGGGAGGTGACGCGGGGCTATGGCAGGAGCCTCTACAGCCCCGCGTCACCTCCCCAGCTGGGAGAGCGCGCGCGAGGCTAAAGCAGCCCCCCGCGACCCTCTCCCGGCTGGGGAGGTGACACGGGGCTATGGCAGGAGCCTCTACAGCCCCACGTCACCTCCCCAGCTGGGAGAGCGCGCGCTCCCCCAGCTGGGGAGGTGACGCGGGGCTGTAGAGGCTCCTGCCATCCTGCTTTAGCCTCCCCCCCGCGACCCTCAACCGGCTGGGAGAGGGTCGTGGGGGGCTGCTTTAGCCTCGCGTACGCTCTCCCAGCTGGAGAGGTGACGCGTGGCTATGCCAGGAGCCTCTCCGCTGCCCCTTTCCGCTGCTCCCTGACCTGCTCTTTGGGGCTGGTGGTGGGCTTCCCCCGCCAGCCCCAAAGAGCAGGTCGAAAGGAACCTGAAGCCTGGAGAGCGAGAGGGGTCAGTGCACACCGACCCCTCTCGCTCTCCAGGCTTCCAAGGTCGCCGCCTGAACGGCACCTTGTTTTAGAGCGGGAAAGCAAGAGGGGGAAAGTTCTCCCCCTCTCTGTGCAGCGCCTCCTGCCGCTTCACTGAAGGGGCGCTGGGCAGAGAGGGGGAGATTTTTTTTTTTGTTCTCCCCCCTCTAAAACAAAGTGCGTCCTATTGTCCGGTGCGTCCTATGGTGCGAAAAATACGGTACTTCTTTTTTGGGTGGTACTATACAACATCATCCCTCTCCAATCACAAACCCTAGCAAAAGGGATTTCCCCTCTTCAAAAGTTGTCAGAATGCATACTGCCCAAAAGACAATGTCTTCTGGATAGACAGCAGGAAAATTGAGGTTAGATTCACACCATGTATTTAAAACACCACTGGGAGAAGTGCAGAGAGACGAAACACAAATAGATTTTCAAAGTCATTCAGGGTCTGGCTAAGCATTTTTAAAATGATTTCTCTATTCAGTGCGCTGCTCTGAGCACTGTTCTGCAGGTGCACAAACAGAATGCTTTAAAACACACTGCAGCAGAGACAGCACTTGCGCATACTGCTTACAAGCCACCAGGAAGTCGAAGCCAGTGCTTGCATGGACAGGTAAATAAGCAAGGGAACAAAGTGGGGACAATTTGCAGATAATTCTCTTCTTGTGCAAATGAAATACGCCAACTGCACTTTTGGGCTTCATTTTCTGGACTTGCACCACAATCAGAAACCAAGTTGATCCACAGTAGTGATAGCAGAATAGGGGAAAGCTCTGTGCCAATGTCAGGGAAGACCAGTCCTGACAGCCAAGGGTTCCTGTATTGCTTCCTGATTTCTTTAAAGAGGAGGCACCTATAAAGGTTGTATATAGAGCTGCTTAAGGAGTAGTGAGTTGCCATTTGCCCCACACAATCATATTTAATAGAGGTTTCCTGTCACATACACTCCATATTTGTAAGTCATCCATGTCCTCCTCAGATGTCACCAGATTGGAGCTCTCATCACCCATAATAACCATTGGCTATGCTGGTTGGGACCAATGGAACTTGGGAGTCTGGCAACATCTCCTGCATTTCCCCCCACCCAGCAGTGCTTTCCCCAACCAGCTGCTTTTAGACGACAATTCCCATCATCCCTGACCACTGGTCCTGCTAGCAAGGGTTGATGGGAATCGTAAGTCCAAAAAGAGCTGGAGACCCAAGTCTGGGAAACTAGAGCACACAAAGAAGAAAGCATACCTTGTTGCTAAGATTCACATTAGCATTTCTGGTGAGAAGCAATGACACCATGTCCACGTGGCCCTCCTGGGAGGCAAGGTGCACAGGAGCAATGCCCTGCCTGGTCACAGCATTCGCATCGGCACCATATTCCAGTAGCGTGGTTGCTATATCCATCTGGTTCTTCTTGGAAGCTATGTGAAGTGGTGTGTAGCCATTCTGCCAGTGCAAAAAAACCAAAATATTTGGGTCATCGGCTCATTCATAAAATACTAGGAATACTAACTTTCCCTCACGTCTCATGACTGCTTGTATTTTGAATTTTTTATATAAAAAACACCTCTATTTCATATGACCAACCTTTAGGATTTCTTGCATAATATGCTCACAGAGATTAGGATAAAAGCTTTTCTTTTTTACAAAAAAATCCTCTCATGTAAAAGAAACATTAAATAATATTTATTTCATTGATATGGTAACATATCACTTGCAGAATACCATAAAACAGCTATTTACTGATTTCCTTATTATTCCAGTTAGCTCAGGTAATGAGGAATCCTCAAGGGTACATAACATGAGGTTTGTTCTCATCTCTTTCCTACCAAGCTGCCCTTGCAAAATGAAATCTGAAGGTAGGAACCTGATTCCACAACTACATGGAGGCAGAGGAGTTGGCCTAGTATGATCAACGAGGCCCAAAGATGTGGACTAGAAGGTACAGACTACTGGCAATATTAGGAGAGACTGAAACACAACCCTTGAGAAGGTTAGTGGGGGGGGGGCTGCTCCTCCAAGACCACCTCAGCAACATAATGGAAAGCCCCACTTCCTCCTGCGGCTCAACTGGTGCAGTGAGGTGGAGAGTTAGGGTCTCATGCTGTCTAGATTATGTCCCTGAAGGCCGGAGAGTGGAGATGTGAACCCATGTCCAATCTCGAGGGCAGGCTTATGGTTGCTTGTAAGGGAAAGAATGATTTGTGAGGATGGCCTATAGTACAGGCCTTCCAGAATTCCACAGTTTATCCTGAAGAATCTTCACATTCTGTTTGTTTTTTTCAAATTGTTTAAAGCAGTTCTACCCTGCAGCTTATTTGACTACATTCACAAGGGCACACACACACACTACAAGAAAACCTTAATTTAATCAACAGGAAAACAATTAATATCAGAAACTATTTCTAGTTTGAAGTTTTGCTTCTGAAACAGGTTGTTGAGGTAAGAAGAGGAAAAACAAGAGAGTGCCAGTAAGGTATATGTATGAGTAATAAGGGACAGTTTGAAAGGAAAGGCATCCAAGATAAGCTGATGGGCATTTCATAGCAACATGGCATCTTCTAGCACCTTCTAAGTAAACAAATGCATTACAATGTGGTGTAAGCATAAGACTGATGTGTGTTTTGCGGCTCTCAGGTAGATGACTCATGTGACTATTAGTTTGATGGTTGCCTGAATGGCATTTCGGCAATATTGTTTTAATGGATCAAGCGAGAAGAAATGGTTAAAGAGGAGAAAGAGAGAGGCAAACCAGCGAGAGTGACAAAGAGAGTAAAGCCCTGTTGAGGGAGTCCATTTCAATGACAGCAATTGCACATTTTCTTATCAGACTTAATCCCCATGTAGTTTCTCATCTGACTGCACAACATGCAGCCTCAGGCAGTGGGGGAGCAGGGAGGCAATTATTAA
Organism: Podarcis vaucheri; assembly: GCF_965113315.1. NCBI lineage: Eukaryota > Metazoa > Chordata > Lepidosauria > Squamata > Lacertidae > Podarcis > Podarcis vaucheri. Next base: position 77,095,740 of record NC_138763.1, on the reverse strand, counting down.
TCCCAAAAGTGATGGTGCTCGGTTTGGTTCACTTCTATGGCTCACGTGTCGAAACATGTCTTGTTCCAGGAAGCCTCTTGGCAGGCACCGAAACGCCAAAGTGGCAGCTGCTAACCCATTTGGTAAGAGGCGAGTGACTCCGGTGACCCGATCTATAATTTCTGGTTCTCTTTCAAGCCTCTCTGGGTTTCAGAGAGCCACTGGCACTGGGTGCAAGGGCAGCTCCTGCTCCTAGGGAAGGAGGCACTCTCTTCTTCCTCTGCTTAGCTGCTTTCAGCATCAAACTAGGTCAGCATCCTGTCCCCTATATAAAGAGTGTGCTTATTTCATATCATTGCACCGCAATGCTAAAGATTTGGAAGCCAGCCCAATTTATTTCCCAAGGCACAGCAAAGGCGTATTTCCCATACAACGAGGCCCCGCTGATGCTTCGGGCTTTCTGCATGAATTTGACTTGCCTTGCCTTTCCAATGCATAATAACTGACCCACAGCTTATACTATGATTTCCCTCCATGATCTCTTTCGTCTCTGCTCATGCAAGAGGATCTGACATCTATGCATTTAATCACCCACTGGCAGGCAGTCCAAAGGGGTTTTGTTTTTTTAATGCAATTTTTTGTCGTCTTAAAATACATCTTGGAAAGTGGAGAGCTCTGTTCCAGAGATGGAAGAATTTATATACCCAGCCTATTTCGTTTTAAATCTGATGGGCAAATGAGTACAGTTTGATTACTGTTTTACCCTGCATTCTTAATCACTCATTTTTGCATTACCCTGCAACCCATCACTTTACAAAGCAGCCTTGCTGCCATTTGTCCAGGAGGGTCAAAAAACCCCAAACACATGCATTGTAAATGAATGCATCTCTGTAGAACAAAGTGGGGAACCTTTGACTCTTGTTGGACTCCCAGTTCTCATCATCCCTGGTTATTGGCCAGACTGGCTAACGGCAGTCAGAAATCCAAAGACACATGGGGAGAGGGACACAGGTTTCCCATCCCTGGTGTAGAAAGACCCTATGGCCTTGTATGAGCTTCATACTTAGGTGGGGATTTGGATATGGGCCCCAGTTCAACATTCCTAACCACAGCACCATCCAGCCTTTCTGCACTATCAGGTTCTAAGGCTGGCTTGCTAGGTCCACATGTATAGAAATCATGGCTCTGGAGCCTATGAACCTGCAAGACTGCTTGAGTACTGATCACAATTGTCTTTCCCAGGTCCAATGTCAGCACATGGCATCTCCAGGCAAGCGCCAGGGGACTGAGACCCCAGCAAGTCCCATCACCATTGCCCGTGTACTGGACTGGTTGTGCCCTTTTAAAAAACACAAGCAAAGCCCCTTCCCATCCAACACCAAGAGCAGCTGTGGCAAAGGAGCGAGCTGTCATTTTTATTTTTAATCCCTCCCCAATGTCCCTGATGCAGCCTTGCTCTGAAGAGTAATTAGGGAGGGATTAAAGGGAAAGTTCTCTCCCACCCTCCTTCACTGCAGCTGCCCAGTTGACTTCTTGCTGCTGAGCAGCAAGGAAAAATAAAATTCTGCAAGGGGCCCAGCCAGCCAGTTCAGTGCACTTGGGTGAGTGGACCATTTTCATAATTTTTCTCCTTTGCCACCCACTCATTGCTGCAGGGACTGTGAGGCTGCTGCAGTGAGCGGCTGAATGAGCCATCGTCTTAACAATTCCCCAGTGCCCCAGACTGAGCAACACTACACTGGGAATTAAAGCACCAGCTTCCTCCCTTGCAGCTCCCTGTTCTTTGTAGCACTTACCTGATTTTGTGCCTAGTAAAGACATGTGAGGGCACCATGCTAAGGACACTTTGTCCGCACCCCCAGCTTGGAGGCAGCCCTAGTCTTCCCCATCAGATTCACCAAAGCTTAACCAGCACCTTTCAGAAAAGCCTTTTGCTACCACCTGAGCGTTTTTCAGTCTGACCTGCCTTAGAGAGTCACGAGAATTCTCAAACAAAACATTTCAGTGGGGTTTCTAAAGTATACGGCACATCTTTAATCAAAACAGTGCTGCCTTTTCTTGGGTTGTGATCAGACTAAGACTACAATCCTGTGCCCATTAGGGGGAGTAAGCCCAGTCAAACACTTCCAAGTAAATACACATTGGAGAGCATGAGAAAAATATGAAAAATAGAGATGCTGGGAGGCAGTCACGTAGGCACTTTCCTGACTCCAATTATCACTTTATGTGATCTGATTTTTTAAAAAGTACCGATCTCCCAAACTATACCATGCACAGAAATCCTTCATGGCATGTTGCCGGGTTTGCTCTAAAATGGTATGCATTCTTTGTTTGTTATCAATTTCTAGGCAGTCCACACACATTTATGATGCCACATAGATGCCGGTGAAAAAGACAACAATCATGCAAGGATCTTACCTCATTTTTGATCAGCATAACTTCCCTTTTCCCCGACACAAGGATTAAGGATAAACAAAATATATGCAGAAAAGCAGCCTGTTCAGGTGACATTTTGTCCTCAACTAGGAAACTGGGTGGCAGGAAGTAGAAAAGATCGGGAATTGGGGCCTTGGGTATTGTCACATTCTTTTCATACTTCCCTCATGTTCTCCTCCTTGCAGGAAGGAATGATCCAGGGAAAACCAATGTCTACAATAAAGTAGGACTTCCCTGACACTGTGAGATAAAATAATCTCCAGCTCAGGATCAGAGCTAAGACTCCCTCAAGTACTCTTCCTCTCCATCACCATCAGACTCCTGGGATTCCCAGTTAGGTTAATATATTAATGTCCCTTTAACCCAACAAGGGAAACTGGTAGTCTTCCAAATGTTGGTCTCTAACTCCTGTCAAGTCTGGCCAGCATAGTCAATAATAGGGGTGAATGAGAACTGTTGAAACATCTGGAAAGGTACAGATTCCTCATTTGTGCTTTAACCAGAGAAGAGGAAGGTCTCTTTGCTGAGGTACAATGAAGATATAAAGATGTCCCCTGGGACACCTGATACACCGAGCAATGGCACCCATATTTGTGCGAAGCCATTCTCAGGAAGGCTCATCAGGCCTAATCTCTAGGACATGTTGGGCTGCACGCCACCATATTTTACACAGAACAGACCCACTGAAATTAATGAGCTTGACTAAACTACGTTGATTAATTGCATTGGATCTACACTGAGTAAAAGTTTTTGAAATACAACCCAGTTATTTCACAAAGCTTTCGTACTGATGTGGATGTGGCAGTCTCATTCTGTACAGCTGCCATGGAAAAAAGAGGATTTGAATTTAGTTTGTGTTTGTGACATTATTATTATTGGTTAGAAGTTTATGGGAGGGTCCCCCCCCTATTTTGAGCTGATGTCTGAACTGAATGGAGGATTACGTGTTTCAAACCCAAGTTAGGGAGATATATAATGGGGATATCTATCCTTCCCTCTCCTTAATGGAGGATTTTAGGCAACACCCATATGATCTTCTCATTATGGCTGTGACCAACAGAGGAGAATGTTTTCAGCAAAGTCCCTTATGCCACTGTCAAATATTTAAATATTTGTCTAACAACTTCTGCATCTGGAAGTGTGTAGACTGTTCCTGATCAGAGTTAGTAAGGTACATGGCAATTTGTCGAAAGGAAGGAATGTGGAACGGATGCTGTGGAATGGCTGCATAAAAGCTAACTATCTGGTCCTTCATCCCACAGAGCAAGCATGGGTACCTTTGCAGAGGCGTGAGGTGAGGCTCCCTGGTCCAAGAGAAGCAGTGCCACTTTCTGATTATCGTAATGTGCCGCGACATGCAGTGGAGTTAAACCACTCTAAAAATACGTGCAGAACAAACAGGCATTGTTAGAAAACCACTATACATTAAAAAAGAAAAAGAAAAAAAAAGAAATCTGGAGAATTAGGTTAATCTAGGTTTGGTGAGACTACTGTGGAACTAAACTAAGGTTTTGAAATGATAAATGACAACAAAGAAGACAGCACAACACAAACTACTTGATTTGTAGGTGGGTATTCTCCCTCTTTACTGCACTCCTGGCCTCCCAAACATACCAGGCATGAGAAATATATATTCACAGTACACTCCCATGCTCCTTTACGCATCAAAGTACCAATTCCATTATACGTTACAACCCTTCATGGGCTTTATCACTTCAGAAGTGGGGTTGGGGTGTGTAAATTTGAACGCTCTGAAATCTTTAAGACTAGCCCATCAAAGAGAATGCTTCTATAGTTTGGCCTCCTCTTGGACCTGATGGTTTTCTCTGTGTAGGAAGTATTTTTAAGTTGGGAAAGTGTTCAGCCATGCAATTGAACCCACTCCAATGCATGTATTCTGAAGTTGTGCAGTCTATGAAAGCTTGTCTCGAATGGGTTGCAGAATTTTAATTCCATGTAAATGTTTTAAATATTCTGTGCACAATCACTGGTGTAACCCCTAGTAGAAGGTGGACCCAGGCCACCATGGTGGCCTGGGTAGATTTTTTTTTTTTGGGGGGGGAGGGGAAACCATCCAGAAACCACCACTCCGGCTCAGGGAGAATCCAAGACTGATGCTACAATAACCCAGAGATGCATAGGAAAATTGCAAATATCCAAGATATATCTGCTGCTGCTGCTGTTGCTGCTACTGATAGTCAGTATTGGCTAACCATGGGAAGATCAGGACTGGGTATATTCTGCAGAAGCAGGGAGTGACTCTTGCCTGCCTCACCTTTCCAGCAGCATCTGGAGATGCATTCTTCTGAAGCAAGAGGTTGGCTACTTCAATTTTGCCGTACTTGGCTGCCACATGTAGAGGAGTAAATCCTTTCTGCAAGAGAAGCATTTCCATCAGCAATTCCCTTTTGCCTCAGGGCCTTTCCCCTCCCAGACAGGGCATTTGCACACTCGGCTGATCTATGCCAGATACATTTGCAGGGCTGTGGTTCTTTTGCCAGGGCAGAAGAGAAGATGGCACCGGGCACGACGTTCAACAATAGCCAATTTTATTACATGGTGACACTTAAAGCTCCCTTACCTTGGTAGTTATGCTTAAGGATGCGCCGTGATCCATAAGGACTGATGCTACATCTTCATGTCCTTCCCGTGCTGAAAGGTGCAACGGTGTATACCCTGAAGTTGTGGGGGCGTTGGGAGACGCTCCTTGCTGTAACAGCTGCTGCACTATGTCAGCTTTTCCCAGTCGCGCAGAGATGTGCAGCGGTGTTTGGTCATCCTGAACACAAAGGGAAAAGGAGCCACATACAGGGAGTTCCAACACTTGCACATACGTATTACTAGTAAACAACTTTCATAGTGACCAGTGGCAATATCTGTATGGACAGCTTGTATCCTGTAGAGACCCTACGTGGAATGTGGTATGTACATTATATCAAATGCAACCCAGTTCTTGGACATGTTAGACCAGTCTTTCCCAACTGGCAGCCTTCTAGAGGTTGTTGAGCTAAAATGTGCATCATCCCTGACCATAGGCCATGGAATTTAGGACTGGAACAGTCTAAGGTTGGAAAAGGCTGTGTTATGAAACCTGCAAAATATACGTATGCAGGCATGCATTCAATATTGACACACATTATTAACACTCCACCTTCCTGCTTCATTTGAGGCAGTTGAACATATGGAAATGATCCAGTATTTAGAGACACTAATTCTAAGGCAGAAGGCGCCTAAGGCAGAAGGTATACGCAGGTCATACGCAGGACAGCTACATCCCCCCAAGTCAGGCCATCCTAAGGCCAGCCAGGAGGAGCAGAATGTGAAGACTGCTAAGATTTCAGAACCTCAGAAGAGCCCAGCCACCACTGCTATGATGCCCACCCTGGAACCTGGAGAGACACCCTGGGGCATTGTGAGAAATGAAAATGGAGGTTCCAAGGTGATCACCGTGCTAGAGAGCCACTGTAGTGGTGTGAGTGTTAGGACTAGGATGTGGAAGACCACGGTTCAAATCCCCACTATGTCATGAATCTCACTTGGGCCAATTGCTGTTGAAATGGGGGAAGGGGAGAACAGCATGCACCACCTTAAGTTCTTTGGCGGACAGATGGGCTATACATACAATAAACATATAAAATAATACATAAAGAGTGCCACTGCCAAGTAAGCCTTCTGGAGCCCACTGGGAGAGGATGAGGCGTATGAGAGGGCACGTTGCAGAGGGGCCCCTCAAACCTGGAGGCATCCTTCCTGATGTTGTCAGAGCAACATCTGCTTTCCCTGGGAGCTCTCCCAGTCGTTGAAGAGTCCAACTTTGACCTCCTACTGTTAACTTGGCTGCTGGTTCATTCCTGCTCCTCTTCAGGCTTTGCCCAGCGCTCTGCAGGCTGGCACCCCAATCAGAACAGGCCCATGCAGCCCGCACCAAGACCTCACTGTTGTAAATTAGGGTAAACATGTATTGTACTAATTCTACTGAAGCTGACCTTCTGCTCAACGGTGACACCATGCCTTGCTTTGGAGAATCAAGCACATGCCTCTTGCAGTGCACATCAAGTAGAGAAACAGTCCACTTACCTTGGCTTTAGCTTCTACCTGAGCTCCATTCTGGACTAAATATCGAACAACTTCCGACTGGCCAGCTCGGGCGGCCATATGGAGTGCTGTCTCTCCCCGCTATGAATGGAAAATTAAAGCCACAGAGTCAAAGGCTAGTAATAATAATAATAACCCATCCCATAAGGTAAAAAGCAAACAGAAATATTTTAATCAACAAATAAAAAAAGAGCTTTACATTCTACTCATAAACCATCAGCACATGAATACTTTCAAGGGGTTGACTGGGAGCAGAATGCAAAACCCAATCAATATTTGACCTCCAGCTCTGGCCCCACCAAAGTAATTTATTCCAGCCATTGATTTTCCAGCTGTTAAAGCACACGAGTGTTTTGTTCTGTGTTAAAGGAAATAATGCCCTTTTAAAAATGCAAAGCTACATCGGCAATGTAAACACAACACTGTGTTAAATGACCATTCGCAGTTGGTGAAACTTTCGCAATTATGCCAAGCTTGATCATGTATGCAGAAGATACAAACATTTTTATTCTTTTGTGTGACTTTCTGCTGTTATATTCCAGTGGCCCTAGATTTTGCTGTAAGCAGGGAATCACTTTGCTGGGCAGTTGAAAATAAATCAATAATAATAATAATAATATAAAAAACTGCAGAGCTTCACGACCTTTCACCAAAAAATGTGTCGCCAGGGAAACAACAAGAACAGCAAAAACTTTGATTTAAAGGAAGGAAGCGCCTTTCTAAACCTTTTGCAATCCACTGACTCTTTTAAAAGCAAGCATTTTTTATAGCACAGATGGTGCTGCATGGGCGTCTATAATTTAAGATCGTTTTATGGAGCAAACTGCCACGGCAATGCTCTACTGCAGCAATGCCTCGCCTCTCATGCATCAGATTTTGCAAAGAACAGACAGTGCCAAACTGTAGTAAAAAAAGAAGAAAAAAGTGTTATTGTGTATGCGTGTGCTTTTTGAAGCCTGCTTCTGTCACTTTGGCACAAATGCATCTAGAACAGCTCCATTTATAAAACACACACACACAACCCCCCCCCCCACTCTTCCACAAAGCCTCTGGGTGCAAGGAGGTACTCCAGCATGGCTGTGGCCAAAAACAGGCAATATGTCCTGACAATCTGCTGCAATCTGCTAGCAACCTCAGCAGCGCCTGCCTCAAACTAGGAAAAGGCCCTGGTCTTCTGGGGTTATGGCTTTCAAGGAGTCAAGTGCACTTTTCAGAAATCAAATACTGAGCAATAATAAATGAACTTCTGCTCTTTGCAGTGCAAAGAAGGAGATAAAGATGAAAACAAATTTGAGTCAGAACGGGGGGGGGGGCGACTCTTCAACAAGCCTTTAAGCTATCCTCCTAACACAGAGAAGGAGGAATGCAAAGCTGTTGTTGTGGTTGTTGTTGTTGTTGTTCACATTCATCAGAGCATTGGCAGTAAATGAGAGATACAATAATTCAATAAAACATCGCCCATGGGATAGGCACATATGAAGTTTGGCTCCACATGATAGGGCCAAGTTTGCAGGGCATATCCCAAAAAACAAGAATCTCAATGAAAGTTTGGTCACTTTACTTTTTGATATGTCCAGTACAGAAATGCGAGGAGTGAACAGCCCATGTGGCTTGACAGGGATAAACAAATACTGTGGGGCAGGATTTTTTTTCATTCAGAACTCTACAGAACTCAGTTCCAGGACCTCTCAGGTGGGCACTGTTGCCATTATAAGAGAACAAGGGAGGTGTTCATGGTGAGTTCTGGCACCTCTTTTTCTAGAAAAATAGCACTGCTGTGGGGAACAGAAGCAGCAGCTCAAACTCTAGACTAGAAAAAGTCTAGAAAAAGGTATGAGGATGGTGTGAATGCACTACAAGTCAGATATTCTCCTTGGCTGATAACGAAACAAATGAACATTGGTGCTCACCACATTGGTTGTGTTGGGCGATGCTCCATGATGCATCAGTTGTGAAACAATATTTACATGTCCCATGAAGGCAGCAACATGGATCGGAGTCAGACCCGACTAGAAAATGGAAAGAAGAAGAACAATGACCGAGGTTTGAGGTTAGCGGCATAGAATGAGCTACAACAAAAAAGAGTTGCCTGGACCTTGGCAGTGAAGGTGAATTGTGAGTTGTATATGGCAGCTATAAAAGGATTCCCTTTTCAGCACAAAGCTTGCTATTCTCAACCTTGGGTTCCCAGGTGTTCTTAGACTACAGCTCCCATCATCCACAGCCAGAAGGGGCAGTAATCATGGATGGTGGGAGTGTAGTCCAACGACATCTGAGAACCCAAGGTTGGGAAAGGCTGCTTTAATTGCTGCACCACACTTGCTCTCACAGCAACGTTTTAGATTGACATTTCTGACAATCACTGAAGCATTGAAGGAACATTGTGCTATCTAAAGCCTGCAATGTAAATCAGGGCGGGAAATCTGTGGCCCTCCAAATGTTGTTGGATACTTCCACCAGTTCCAGTCTGCATAGCCAATGGTCAGGGATGATGGGTCTTCCAATAAGTGGAACCTGGCCAGAATGGAAGAAGTCACCGAGCATGTGTTGTGGCCCTAGCATACCTCTCTCCCATGCAGGGGGCTATTACCACCCCCCAAAAATCTACTGCTCAAGACATATGCCCCTCCCCTCACACCCCTTGATCTAGGCCTGAATCTAGGGACACTTATTAGTTCAGTAGGCCAAAGATCACCACATCTCAACTTAGTTATACACCTAAGAACACAGAATCCCTCTGCAATGTTGTGGGATTCCACAGAGACACACTATGTGGGTTTTTCAGCATATAAGGAAGTGTGGAAAGGATTCCCTTACAGGAGTTTAGAAACAATTAGCATATGGAAACCTCAACTGAAACAGTAGGAAAGGGGTCCCTGCTTTGATTTCGAATCTTCCTCCTGTTCTCAGCTCTTAAGCCAATGGACTTGCTTGTTTACGGAAAACATAACGGCATGTGCAGTCAAAGATACCTTACCTCAGTGACAGCTTGGATAGATGCTCCATGTTTCAGCAAAAGTTCCATCACTTTAATTCTGTTCTTTTTGCAGGCAATGTGGAGAGGTGTGAAACCATTCTGTAAAATTGAGAAAAGGACTTTTCACAGACAGCTAGACAAATGTTATTGACAAAACACTTATTCTCTGAATTATCTGCACTGAACTATGTTTCCCATCCCCTTGTGATATTCCATGGCTGCTAATTTTTGTTTCATATATATAGAGAGAGAGAGAGTGAGAGAAAGACAGACAGAGAGAGAGGATTTTGCTGGATGAAATGCTAATGACTAGTATGCTTTGGGGGGATAAATAGTATTTGCACATACAGTAAAGTGCAAAGCTAAGCTGCCATTTCATTGTGAGTGAAGCAGTGAGAAGAAGCAAGAAAACAAGCTATCCTGAACATCAAAGGTACCGTCCTATTCACAGCATCTGCTGGAATGTCGATGACAACCTGTATACATATCAAAGTGGCATCATAGGATTATTTTAAAAACAGCTGACAGAATTGGGCCTCCAATCTCATCAGCATCAGCTACCTTTCCAACAGGAGTAAAAGATACCATATGCTTTCATAACATATGGTCAGGGCTTCTGCCTCTTCTAGTTGAGTCAAAACAGGCAGTTCAGTTCATTGCCATACTTGAGTTGAATTCTTTCACTTCTTTTTTTTTTATTACTGTTATCATTCAGGGTAACTATCACGAAGAGAAAGAAAACAGAACAGAACCAAGCATTTCCCCTTTTCCTGAAACCTGAGATCTTTCAATGTGAGTTGCTAAGGGGGAAGGGTTGTGTGGAGACCTGTGCTGTTTCCAAAGAATGCCGTGGGGATATGCTTATAGAAAAGACATATATTTTGGGGAAATTGTTTGTCATTTGCAGAAGTCATTATAACCAACGCATCTCCATCTAATCCATGTGCAGTCTTGTGTTTATTTCCCAGTTTAATACTTGCTTTGGAGACATCAGAAACATTTTGAAGCCAAAGCATCCTTTCCCCCCCTTCCCTTCCAGCATTTGAAAGGCCAGTGATCTGAATCTGTTTCCAAAGATATAATCTGAATTTCTCCCACACTGATTGCCGATGGCAGTTAAAGGCTGCATAATTTACCCTTTTCCCTCCAACTGGTAGAAAGCTGTAAAAAAATGTGTGCGAGCACACATGCACCCTCATTAAATTTTCAGTAGTATTGATAAAGGAAGACTTTATCCAATTTTCTTTTGCCTAACATAATGCAGACACAAGATGTGCATTAATGGCACAAGAAACACATTCATGAGAACTTCATAGTAAAACCCAGTGCTTTTTTTTTCTTAAAAAAATATGTTTAGGGGTACTCTCATTTTGAATCAAGAAAACCACGATTTTTATTGTTCAAACTGGGAAAAATAAATACAGTAAATGGACAAAAGTACAAAGATTCACAAAATGTTTAGGGGCTTGCGTACCCCTGCGCACCCCAAGAAAAAAGCACTGCTAAAACCTATTTTCTTGAGCCCTGTGAGCAATGGCAGCTGTTCCCCCTGAATTTGAGACTGCCAAATACCAAGCATAAACATGCTGATATATATATATATATATATATATATATATATATATATATATATATATATGCGCTAGTGACGAATAGTTAGCCTGGTGTGCGTACTCACCAGTGCTTTGGCATTAGGATTAGCTTTCTTGTCCAACAAAACTTTCGCAACTTTGTAGTGGCCACAGTGGGCGGCAACATGCAGCGCCGTCAGATAGTCGTTAGTGACATCATCCACAGGCACATTGTGCTCAATGAGAAGCTGGACACAGTTGAGGTGGTCCCCTTGCGTCGCCATATGCAATGGAGACAAGCCATTCTGGGAAAAGAAAAGCAGGCGGAGAAGAGCAGTATAGTAAGATGCACAACTTTAAAACAAGGAGGCCACTTCTAACAGAGGAGTGTTGCTCCCAACTAGCTTTACAAGCTTTCGGGATTTATAGAGGGACTTCTAAGGATAACGTAAATGAGGAAGCAGACAGACATTTCAACTCCGCTGCTGCTGCACCTGAACCAAGCAGGAATTCCATGGGAATCTAAAAGTAACCTGAGGGAAGGCCAATAAAAAGGAAGGGGAGAGGGAAAGGAGTGGTAGAACCACTTTAATGCTCCATCCAAGCCTTTTTCACAGCATGAGGACAGAGCAGGCAACACCTCCTCCAATTCACTAACTGTAGTAAGGAAATCAGTACCATGACATTCAAAATTATACCCCCTCAAAGCAAAACCTTCAAGTTGCAGATAAAGGCATCCACGAGGTTGTTGTTGGCATCCGGTCTTCTCTTGAGAGACAATGAAGTGCACCTCATCTCTGGGGCGCAAGACTGGCCTACCCAGAGGCCAAGACCCCACCCCCCTGGCCTCGCTGATGTGGTCTAAAGGATAACAGAGCAATACGTTTGGCACCAACTTGGCTGCAGGAGGCATACAAGGTGCCATCCAACTGCCTGAGGGACTCCACTCTGGATTTGTGAGGTGTTTACTCCATAGACTTTTCTTCTCCTGAAGGTATCTCACAAAGCAGCCAGGTGTGGATTTTCCCTCAGGGTTTACTCCTGAAGCCTTTCTCACAAAGGAGCATAGCTGCAAGGCAGCAGAAGTTTAGGACCAGTGTTTTCCTTCTCTTAGATGGGCTCTCCTTCCAGGTTGACAAGCCCCACCTGCCCCTCATCCATGAAGTGAAGGCAGTGAATTGACACATGTTGCTGGTGGACCCCCAGAAAAGTGGCATCTTAATTGTGAAAGCTCTAGTGCAGTTAAAGTGAGTAGACAAAACGATGCACAGATAAATTTCTCGTTTCCATGAGTTTATTCTGCTGTGTATCATTTATTCTAACTCATAAGTGAAACACAACATCTGTTCAAGCCTAGTTGGGTGACCCTTGGGTGAGAGCCACTGTGGTGTGATTATTCAGAGTGTCAGGAGTAGGTCTGGATAGGCTCAGGTTCAAATTCCCATAAAGCCATGGGACTCGGTCGCTGTCTTCCAGTTTAACCTACCTCTCAGGATTTTTGTGAGAATAAAATGGGGAGAACCAGTTATGCAGCCTTGAGCCCCATAGCAGAATGGATGGATATAGTTTTAATCAATCAACTCTCACGAACAGCAGGTGAGGAGGTAAATCTGTGTCTGGGCTATACCACTTCGGACTGCAGGTGGAGGCTTACATCACTCCATACAAAAACATTCCTATGGACAGAAAATGAACACGCAAGGGAGAAAACAAGAACAGAAGCTTCTCCCTTGATATCCAGTTTTTGGTTCACATAGGGGAGTATTCAGTCATAAGAGCCCTCACCTGCCATGTGAAGTGGTATACGCTAAGAACATGTTTGGTTCCTCACCTGGTGCACGTGAGAACTTGAGTTTAGCTATTAGATTTTCAATAATTTCCATATGCCTATTTGAAAATCAAGAAAGAAAGCTGACCTCATTTTGCAAGATTCATCTTTTTTTTTTTTTAGAAAAAAAAAAGATTTTAAAAAATTATTAGAAAAACAAATGAACCAGTGCTGGTTGGGACTCCCTCTCTCTGTATAAAACACACCATAGCTCTGTGCCATGGGAAATGGCTCATTAATGCCATTCTCAAGATCTCCTGCCTTCCAGTTTTCCATACAAACCTAGTCAAAATTAACATATCAGAGAGAGAAAATGACAGAGATGAGGGGGGCTTCCGACAGCAGAACTTCATGTTGGTGGTTTGTTTTTTGGGTTTTTTTACATTTATCTTTAATGTGAAGCTTGAGTTTCCCTCTGTAGGAGAGCAGGTGCATCTGTATTATAGCGGAGGAGTCACTTTGCTGGAGAGTTATATAATCTCTTTTCTAGGCCAGCTTATTTTCACAGCCCTCGCACAAAAATGCAACTTCAAATTCAGAAATGCTGGGCCCCCTCCCCCCCCGGAGGGGGTTGGGAAGCTCAACTGGGGATTGAATACTAGGAAAAGCTGTTTTTCAACCTTAAGTGGGCTTTGGAAAAGGTGAAGGGTACAAGGTCTTGCACCTTCGGATTCAAGAAACTGACCTGTCAAGAAAAATTCACAGCAATTCACTCATGCCATAAAGTGAAGATTAAACTCCCCAGAAGGGTACCCAAACTAACAGCATATATGAAGCAATGGGGACTAAAGTCCAACAGGTGCTTTCAGAAGTGAGGCTACGGATTCATTTAAGATCAGAAGGTTCCACTACCGAATGTCAGTGCAGTTCGGAAAACAGGGAAGTGCCATTTTAAAAATTCAAATGCATAGTCCAGTCAATGCAGATGTTCATTTATTATTTACAGGCACAGGAAACGTAAAGCCTCGTTAATAAAAAATACTTATGAAAATGGCCTGCCTGTACCTGTGGGGAAATGCAGACTTGAGAGGGATGAGCAGGAAAGAGAATGGGTGCACCCCGAGGCTGAGATTCAAAGAGCTACCGTAGACATGCCCGGGGACTTGAGATTTTCTCTGTCTTTGCACTGTTGGTACCCAATTCCACAGCACAAGCTGCTTTTGAAAGCACCGCTCTTTTCAAAGCCAGTCCAACAAGCCACTTGGATTGGGGAGGGGGTAGGGGGTCTGTTTACCAGACTCAAGCACAAATGTCTCTTCAGCAAGTGGAACTACCTGCACAGTTAGGAAGCTAGGAAACTCCTACCTGCTGAGCCAGACCATCTATCATTCTCCAAATCCCAAGCTCCACATTACCTTCGTTTTCGAAAGGATTGGGGCACCTCGGTCGAGCAGCATCCGCACAACCTGTTCGTGGCCACTTCGTGCCCCGCAGTGGAGAGGTGTCAGCCCGTCCTGTTGAATAAGGAAGTCACAACACATGATTTTGGAGGGGCATAAATGAAGGATGCAAGTCTAACACATTTAAACTGTTCTGGGATACCCCCCAAAGGGGGTTGGAGGAAATCTTCACCAATTTATGTTACATTTTCAATGTATTTCCTCCGTAATGGAGTAGGACACAGAAAAGCACAGTTGTTTATTTCCATTCCACACACAACTGTACTATTTCCAGAGAAGTAGCCAGGTTAGTCAGTCCCAGGCAAGAAACCCAGAGAGTCTTGTGGTACCTTGAAGACTAGCAAACAGTAGCAATTGATCTGATGGGGTAGCACCTCTTGGCAGGGGGTGGGGGGCACTGCCACCTTCCAGGGTGGTACACTGGACAGGTGGGTTAATACTGGTGAGGCTGAGGCTGGGCTCCATAGCACCCTGACATCACCACCTCCTTCCCAGCACTGCAATGGCACCCTGCCTACTTGGCCACCCCTGCCAACACAGTAGTGACATTGATATGCAAGGTTTTGTGGACCATAGTCCAATTGATCAGACACATTCTTCCCCCGTCCCTTTCCCCCCTGCTGCTACACAGGTAGAGTAAACAGTGAGAGCAGGAGGGGAAAAAATGCCCAAAAAAGTACATAGGGTGTAAATAGTGCATCATTAGCAGTGGTTATTCACAAACAGTTGAGTTGAAAACAGATGTCCTGGTGAGCCAATTAATAAACATAAAGGTAAAGGTAAAGGTACCCCTGCCCGAAAGGGCCAGTCTTGACAGACTCTGGGGTTTGTGCGCCCATCTCACATCTATTGGCCGGGGGCCAGCGCTGTCCGGAGACACTTCCGGGTCACGTGGCCAGCGTGACAAAGCTGCATCTGGCGAGCCAGCGCAGCACACGGAACACCGTTTACCTTCCCGCTGGTAAGCGGTCCCTATTTATCTACTTGCACCCGGGGGTGCTTTCGAACTGCTAGGTTGGCAGGCGCTGGGACCGAGCAGCGGGAGCGCACCCCGCTGCGGGGATTCGAACTGCCGACCTTTCGATCGGCAAGCCCTAGGCGCTGAGGCTTTAACCCACAGCGCCACCCGCGTCCGCGTATTCACAAACAGTTGAGTTGAAAACAGATGTCCTGGTGAGCCAATTAATAAACATAGTTGGACCAAAAAACAACACCACCATGTTCCAAATCAACACAACAGCGATCGCACTGAAACTCTTGATAAATTGTAATTCTGAGGTTCACAGAATTCACAGAACAGAGCCTTTCTCTCCGTGTCTCTTACGTGCAGGGGCACACATAAATGTGCTGTGCTGTACGCAGCCATTTCGAGTGCCATTAAGGCAGCTACCTATCCATATCAGATTTACCTCACGTTTATTCACATCTTTGCTTCCTTGGTACTTCTCACATTGTTTCCGTGGGCCGGAGTGTCATCTAATGTCAATTTAGTTAGGATGACTCAGGCAGATTGTGACCTAGAGTGCTTACACTGTTTCACTTCATAAATATATAGGCTGAGGCAGATTTTACCTATTTGTCTGGGTTTTGCTCATAAAACTGAATGCTGTGGTTCCCCATTGTATTGTTCAATGTTTGCGCAATACGTTCAGTCAACAAACAAAACTTAAAATCTAGTCTCTTATTGCACCCAGAGATTCAGTGCTCCGGTCTGTATGACCATATCTCAGCTTAATAAGCAAATTTATTCACCTTCACATGCAGCCTCTTTGTTCCTCCCCAGGCAGCATGAGAAATCCAATTAACCATCGCTTCCCATTTCATTAAAACTGGGAAGTTATGGTTACCAGGTTCAGTGGAAGTTAAGATATATGCTTGCTGTGGTTTGCTGTTGGTTAAATACCCTGGCTTGTTCCAAAGCTGGTAACCATAGTTTCCTAAGTTCGGAGAAAATAGGAAACTATGGTTTCTTAAAGACCTCCTTTGGATTGGTCACATTACAATTGGAGGAGCTAAGGGGATGTGTGTGTGGGAAATGACTCATCTACATCTTGGTCTACTTAGCTGAAATATGATTATTTATTCTTTTATTTCATAAAAATTTATATACCGCCTGATTGTAGGAAAAAACCTCAAAGCAGTTTACAAAATGATCATCCAAACAAAGCCTGTGTGTCAAAGGATTGACGCAAGATTTTAAAACCATTTAAGTACCCACCAGAACAGAATTAAATGCCCACTGCTATAACAATGAGGAGAAAATGATATTCAAGAATGCCAGCAAGCCAGCAGCTATAAACAAGATCTGTGTAACCTGTAATTTAGGTGCCACTTTATCCCCCTTATTTATTTACACAATGTCAATCACCTTCTTTCCAAGCACTTTATGATTGTGCATTCAAAAAGGCGTTGATGCACTCTGAGCACATAGTGTTCTCATATTAAATCTGTCGTGGTACATTGGGGAAACATCTTTTAGATTGGAAATTACAGTGTCATTCCTTCCTAATTGTTCATCTTGTTCACTGAGAACAAGACTGCATCCTCTATTAACTTCTTCTTCTTCTTCAGACTGACCTGAAGCCACAATCATGCCCAAAATGCCTCTGTGAAAACTTTAGACCATCGGATTATTTGACAACAAGTTAATTCTAGATCTGAGCTGTCTTTATCAGAAAATGTGGTACAGGGCAAAGTGTAAACCAAGACCACATCTTTGGAATTTTCATAATTTAGTTGAAATGTCATTTGCAGACAGCAAACAAAACAAGGTGGACTTTGGTAAACGTTTGTACCACAGTTCTCTGCGCAAGGCCAAAACTTGGTGCCCCCCAATGGATCTTCCCAATTATGGACCTTCTAAATTTTGTCCCCCCTTGGCTCAACTGGGGAACTGCAGGGGAGCTGTCCGCACTGCCCCTAATCTGGTGCTGCAAACAAACATAACTCCTTGTGAACTTTGAGTTCTAAGAGGCAGGTCTCCTTAAGCAGAAAGTTGCAAGGAAGGCACAATCCCCCATCCTCAGCCCCATTTTTGCCTTAGTGGGGACAGAAAGCAGAGCACACTAGTATTTCTTTTTGCTCTCGTAAGGGAGATCATTTCATCACCTGAGAGCCACCACAGAGAAGAACATCTCGCATACTACTTCCCCTCAAACCACAGGCTGTGGCAGGACTGCCAACAGGACCTCCCCAGCTACAACAAAGGCAGCATTTTTTCATCTCTGCCGAGCTAAGCAGTTGGTCCCTTATCTCTCTCGCCCTGACCATGCGACGGTCACCTCCAGGCTTGATTACTGTAACTCACTCTACATGGGGCTGCCCTTGAAACTGACCCAGAAACTCCAGCGGGTGCAGAATGCCGTGGCGAGACTCCTCATGGGGTCCTCGCTGCGGGAGCACATTCATCCGGTGCTATACCAGTTGCACTGGCTCCCGGTGGAGTACAAGATCAGGTTTAAGGTGCTGGTTTTGACCTTTAAAGCCCTATACGGCCTAGGACCCTTGTACCTACGTGTAATGAATATGGGTTGCTCGTGCGTAAGTTGCCGCCTCTCCTGGCTTTGTTGCCTTGTTAAACCTTTCAGTCTGGACAGCCCTTCACTTCGTGGCTGCCTCAGTCGCTAGCAGAATCCGTCAGTGGGCGTTTCTTAAACCTTTTCCAACATAAAAGTTGTTTGACACCCAGTCTCCTCCTACTCTCTCTGTAGGGAAGTCTTCTGCGCAGGGAGGGCATGGGTAGTGGAGGACCCGTGCTCTCCCCGCTGGTGTCCGGTGAAGAGTCTGGGAGCCCTCTCGCCGATTCCCCCATCTGCCCCCCTTTATTCCTGTTGTTGCGCTGAATTGCTTCCCCATCTTCTGAGCTGCCTCTCTCCCTGCTGGGCCCTTCTCCAGCATCATTTGAGAGCCTTCCCTCCGCCTCTAGCTCCAATGTCACTTCCCTGACACTATGGGACCGCCTCTCCTGGTATGCCCCATGGAGGACCTTAAGGCCTGAAAATAATAACACCCTGAAGATCGAAGGCCCCAAGGAGATTAGACTGGCCTTGACCAGAGCCAGGGCCTTTTTGGCCGTGGCCCCAGCCTGGTGGAACGCTCTCTCACAGGAGACCAGGGACCTGCGGGATTTGACATCTTTCTGCAGAGCCTGCAAGATGGAGCTGCTCCGCCAAGCCTTTGATCTGAGTTCAGTCTGATTCTTTTCTTTCTGTAAAGTAGCAAGCATTAAAGAGGCCTCCTAACCCCCTCACAGGTCCTTTATAAGACCAGTGATAACAGTTGACCCTGGAGAATATTAACCACTCTCAATTTTACCCATGGACTGCCATCTGTCCAGATTTTAATTTGCTCTGAACTAATTTTAAGATGTATTTTAATTAATTGATTGCCTGTTTTTTATGTTCTTATGTTCTTTGTATACTGTGTTAGTTTTATGATGTTAGCCGCCCTGAGCCTGGCTCCGGCCATGGTACAAATAAATTATTATTATTATTATTAAGCACATGGAGACATTACACAACTGCGGAGAGGTTCCCCCTCCACGCATCATACGTCACTTGCCAGGTGAAGCCTGAGTTTGAGCAGTTTCTGGAAGGAACATTCTTCCTGAGATGGACTGAAAGATTCACCCATTACCTTCTTGACAGTGAAAGAAGATGCTGAAGTCCTGTTACCCCAAGTAACAGCTGAAAAAGCTCAGAGTGAGGCACACTTCTCTTGTTTTGCTAATCAAAATAGCAGTGATATACTTTCCCCTTCCACAGTCGGGCTTCAGCCTTTCTGACATGTGGAGCAGCCAGCAGGTGTTGAGCTACAGGTAGTTTTAAAGTATAGATTGCAGCAAAAAACTACATTTTATTCACAAACAAGAGAGTTCACAGAAAAGCTCTGTTGGTAGAGCCAGGAAATTTTTACTGGGGATGATTCTGCCAGCATCAAACACCATAAAATGCATACGATATTAAATAAGAGGCTTTAAATAACAAGATCCTGACATTCATAAAACTGCATGAAAGACAGGAACAAGCAATTGTCTGAGTTGGTTAGGGTTTTCCAAAGTAATATGGAGATCTGTCAGAGGGAGAAAAGTTGACCTGCAATTCTTTCTCTCTTCCTCTCCCCCCACACCTAGTTACCCAACCACCTCTAAAAGGCAATAAAAGATTTCAGCAAATTTATACTCCTGCTCAGGGCTTTTTTTCAGTAGGAACTCACAGGAACTCAGTTCCAGCACCTCTCAGGTGGGCACCATTTCCATTATTACAGAACGAAGGGGCGTGTTCACAATGAGCTCTGGAACCTAGGAAAATAGCACTGCTTCTCCTTAACCAACAAATGCGTCCTACCCAAATAACAAAGCAAGAAAACAAAACAAAGCTAACTACAGGCTTAAATATGATGTGTGGATCAGCACTTGCTTTAAATGCCCGTGTGTTGGGTGGGGAGACAAAAAAGTTAAAATGAGCTACTGAACATTCATCAGAGCTGCTCTGTATCGGAAACAAGGGGTTTCCAAGAATGTTTATTTTCTGGGCAGACAAACTGTAGGACGACGTGAAGCATAAAATACACTGGACACATTAGGATACATCCATCCTCTGATACAATGCTCCTGGAAAGGCTCTGGGAAAACCTTTACAAACAATTATGACATTTGGCAGATTAAGAACTCCCTAAACATGCATCAATAGCAGATTAACTGCATCATCTGTTTTATCTAACCTTCCACAGGGCCTTCTGACATGCAAGGTCAGTAGGAGAAAGAATAGGAATTGTGCTTTAATGTAGCATTTGAGTAACAGCCTTTTGTACACACACCCTGCTGCTGCTTAGGGTTCACATTTCTACACTGGTCCTGAACCTCGCGAGTTGTCCTCAGAGAAATTCACCACAATGAATGTGAGGTAATATAATCTCTCCCCAAAGTTATAATATAGCCAGGGGATTTACTGTGGTACCTATAGCATTTTTAAGGCTAAAATAGTTTCCTATTTGCTCCCACTTCCTCCTAAGGCAATGCTTTATTTAAATGTGAAAAATGTGGGTTTTCACATTTCTAAAAATAGGTACAGAAACAAGTAAATACTTTTAAACTTCACTGCAAAAAATGTCCATTTTTCATATGCCAGTAGAGAATTTCTCCAAGAAACATGGAACCCAACCATAGACTACGCGGTGTTAGGTCAGAGGATGACAAAGTTGGAATTTAAAATTGCAATTCAACTCTCCAAATTTGAAAAGATACCAATATTAACATTTAACTGGAGCAAATTTTAATATCATCTGTACATATGCATCATGTAAGTTTACTAGTTGTACTACAAGACGGGAACAACACATCATCGCTCCGCCAATAAAACCTGTGGTCCTGCTAACTCTTCCTCCTTTCTTCCCTGTAATATTAAGTAATGCAAATATAATTGTGTGAAGTATTTGGCTGCTCCACTTCACTGGCTGACAACTGCAGGGTGGGGAAACTCAACAGTGCAATGATATGAGAACATGTGCTTTGCATTGCTGAAACTTACCAGGCGAGAGAGAGAGAGAGAATAGGAGGCGAAACAGGGCTGCTCCTTTTGGCGATGGCCATGTGTTGGCCTTAAAGGCTAGACCTGACCTAAATGCCTCAAAGGTGTGGGAGATAAAACTTTCTCATTCATGTGTGTGTGTGGTGGTGGTGGGCATGATCTACTCACGCCCATTCATACAGAGATGATCACAAGCAGCCCTGAATATATGACACCCATAGGCATGGAAACATAGGAAAGCTGCCTTTATACTGAGTCAAACCATTGACTGGCAACAGCTCTTTGGTGTCTGAGACAGGAATCTATTTCCAGCCCTACTGAAGATGCCAAGGGCTGAACCTGAGAACTTTTGCATGCCAAGCATGTGCCCTACCACCAGGCTACGGCATTCTATGGAGCCCTCCCCATCTCACCCCACAGGCTCTCAACCAGGCATGTTCCCACTGTGCCAAGTGATGACCAATATTGGGGATGCTCCTCCACGATGCATGCTCAGCAACCTGCCTCTCTCTAGGTCACCAGCATAGAGGGCAAATTGTGTCCCATCCACAGAAGCTGGGGAAGGAATGTCAAACGAGAATGTGCAATCCTTGGAGCAGGGGACAGTTTAGTTTTATATATTCCATTGTGGTTACTGTAAAAGCACCAGCCAGCCTGAAACTGTACATGCAGCATGTTTTCCCCCCTGCAGATCCAAGAGCTGGTCTTTCAGTTCAGCTGTACCGCAGTAGATTGAAGATTACAAGTGCTTACTGCTAATCCCGGGTAAAATGTGCTTGCTGCCTGTGACAAACACAAATTCACGTCGGCAAGCCTAGTATCAAGGCAGCCAAGCTAACTCCAGCTAATTTAATCAACTTCACTAAGTATATTTTATTTGGTGAAATCCATTCTGGAAGACAGAGAAAGGGGAGACACGATAAGAGAGGCGATGTTCAGAGGGCATGGGTTATATGAAGCAGCAGCAGAGGCAGCCGCGTTTTTCACTTGAGAGCGCTCTGAACAAACCAAACAGTGAAATTTGTCATCGACAGACTTCTCCAACAGCTGCCAATGCAGGGAAATTGACACAGCAATGGACTCCATTTACTGGCCATTGCATTTGTTATGCATTTAGCTCTTACATCACTTGCCAGCTGCTGCGTATTGAAACAAAAGGTTCCCTTCATGTATCATAAAAAAGACCAATCCTCATATGAGATCCAAAATCAGCTTTACAATTTGGGGAGGCAGGCCTAGACAATGCTTGGCTCAGGGATGTGTAAACAGACAGGGAAAGGGAAAGGGTATAGCTATTCAGCCAGTCTCCACATGTTCTGGTATGAGAGCACACCCTGCAGGAAGAGGGAAGGGGTTACCGTGGATCAAGATCTTAACAGGAGACAGAATCTGAGACCATATCTTTCACTGACATTTTTCAGTTTTGTTTCTGGGATGAGTATGGGATGGAGACAGCTTTAACGGCCCTGGTGGAAGATCTATGCCTGAAGATCAATAGGGTGAATGTTTCTCAACTCTGCTTGCTAATTCTACTAGCCTGTCAAATATGAGATGCTTTCAGTACTGCGGATCATATCATTATCTTGTGCTGTCTCCAGCAGCTAGTAGTTTCTCAGTTAGCTCCCCAACAGCTTTTTTCTTTGCTAGCATGCAGCAAAAAAATAATATGCATTTTCTGTAATAAACTTTCTGTAATAAGATGCATTTTTTTCTTTGATGGCTTCACTAATATACCAATTTTTGTGCACACTTCCCCCGAACATATATTTTTTTCTATGCGTTTGTTTGTTACAGAACTGCATCATAAAATTTGGAGAGATGGGTTTCAAAAAAATATCTGCGCTTCAGTTTGGGAAGCATAAAGCAGGTAGGTTCAAATTAAAATGTGAACCAGGCGAAATTTCACTTGCATCTCTATTGGTTACCATGTGATTCACAGTCCATACTCTTGTGTGCCCCCACTGCAGATAATTTCCTGCCCAGTGAGCTCCAGTGGCTCAACTGCTCCTGATCTTCATTGGTTTATTATTATTATAAATCCTTCTTATTAGGGGCTTAGTCTTCTTGAGGGTCTATCATTATTAGATAAGGTCTGTTGACTGATCCCTCATTTATTTTGTTCCTTTTAAAAGTTTGCATTGTAGTTTTTTTATAATAGCTTCACATTGCCATCTGCTATAAGTGCCTAAGAGTTTTGGGTTGTGGGATATAAATCTATCAAAGAACTCAAAAGTAACATCCACTTCAGTGAGCCACACCCAATATACTGTAATACGGTAATTCGTAGATGGTCTTACCCTTGTTTTGGCATCAATTTTTGCTCCTCTGTCAAGCAGCAGCTTAACCATATTGGTATTCCCTCTCTTTGATGCTACATGTAATGGAGTGATATCATTCTGTCAAACGAAACAGAGGAAACCAAGTTAGATTTTAAGAAGCATTTATATTTTCTTTCGACTGACCCTGTTCCACACACTCTGATTCCCAAGATATTTATTTTTATAAATAAATAGAACTCAGGCACTGTGTTGAAAATCTCTCTCTCTCTCTCTCTCTCTCTCTCTCTCTCTCTCACACACACACACACACACACAAAAAAATACACAATTTTTCAGGGCTACACGAAAGCAATGTTCATGACATTCCCCTTTCCAGTACCAGGATGGGAGGCTGTGCAGATGCACCCCTAAGCAGTTGCCGTGGGCTACAAACTTCCTGTGATGTCACAAATGGACAGGGTGGCTGAGGGGGAAGAGGCAGTTACTAGTGGGAGGTGGCTGGATGGGAAATGCTTGGACGCTCTACGTAGGTATGCCACCTTGAGTCCCATGAAGGAAGGAAGACAGGATAGAAATCTAATAAGTAAATACAAACTGGGCCAGCCTCTCTCTGCCTCCCTCTGCAGTTCTCTCTGAACCACCTTTATGCGCTTGCAAAATCTATCACTTGAGGCTTTCTTCCCTTGCCTCATG
The DNA here is from genome assembly GCF_965113315.1 of Podarcis vaucheri. NCBI lineage: Eukaryota > Metazoa > Chordata > Lepidosauria > Squamata > Lacertidae > Podarcis > Podarcis vaucheri. The sequence goes on along the minus strand of NC_138763.1, from coordinate 77,071,955 downwards.
GGAGGAACCCCCTGAGAAGAGACTGGAAATGTTTGTGCATAATTAAAAAATATACGAGTTGGATCAAGACATATACTTCCATAAGCAGAAAGAGTCCTTCCATTCACAGAAGGGACTCAGAGGGAAGATGTTTGGGTGGGTGGGTGGAGGCAATTTTTGCCAACTCTCCTTCCTAATGTAGCTCCCTGCACCAGATCCTACACTGTTCTGAAGGGTTCTCCAAACCTCCAGAGCAGCTTTTTCAGGGGGCTACCAAGGGAAGGAGGAAAACAAATAAATCACCTTTCTTCTCCTTCTGCCCAAGGAAGCACCTCAAGAGTGAAATTCCATTCCTCATTAGTTTGGATCTAACCCTTTATCTTCATCTTTGAGTTTCTGTTTAGCAAGACAACCATATGCAAATGTGCTGCACATTCAGGACAATTATGTAACAGGGTCACTCATGCACAAAGATCCAAGACCCAGCTAGATGCTTTTTGCATCCTGCTGAATTTCCTATGCTAAAAGTGCTTCTCGATGCCTGATGCGAGTGCCCAAATGTGCACATAGAACAAATAAACATACTGATTTAGCTTTTCTGAATGGGAAGAACAGGCACAATACTACAGTGAAGATAAGCTTTGAGTTATGCTTTCTATGTGGTGCTATGGGGAAGTGACCAAAAGCTGTCTGGATAAAAATGATACCTTGCTGAATGAGCAATGCCATCTACATGTTAACCATCATTTTATCTGTTGTGTGATTGGTGCACCAGGGATGAACCAGATGCCTACAAATGCCGTCACAGGTGCTGGGGCCACCAGCAATGCCTGCAGCAGTGTGCCATGCTGTGAGTTGCCTCGCTCAGTAATTTATTAGTCTCATTTATATCCTGCCCTTCAGGATACAAATTATTTCCAAGGAGATTCACAACAAAAACAGAAGCAAAAGATAAATGCAGTGAATATTAGGGTGACAACAAAGCTCTGGCATGCCAGAAAGGATAAGCGAATACATACTCCCACAGACACATGATGCTGTAATAAAAGAGACAAGGATGGAAAACCCTATTGCTCCATTTGCTCAGAAATCATAGCCGTTGAGCCAGAAAAGACATATGGGAGGAAAATGCTCCCTCACTACTTTCCCCCATCATTGCCTATGCACCGTCAAAAGTGAAATTTAGACTGTAAGCTTCTTGGGGCAAGGTCTGATCTTCTGTGTGCTGCTTTTATTCCGTACAGTGACATGTACACTGGTGGTGGTATAAATAAATAAATCATCCTCAAATCCATTGCCTTGACCAGCCAGATACAACTCTAAGATGCGAGATCAATAAAAGGTATCAGGTACATTAGCTTTTTGCTAATGGCAAGCTTCTTGTGAGCTGGTAAGGCACTGTTGCAAAGAGCAGTACCTGGATCAAATCCGGCTTCTGCCATGAACTCACTAATTGGCTTCAGAACTGCATCTCTGCAATATGGGAATACTATTAGTCTTCCCTATTTATCATGCTGACCAGCAGGAGTGGAGTTTGCCTCCTGCAGCCAGGCCTGATTCTTCATGTTTCTAAGGACGGTGCTGTGAAACGAGCCACACTTTCACAATCCTTTCGTCTTCCAAGAAGAAGCACCTGAACTTCATTTTTATTTGACAACTCACTTTGATGATCTTGTTACCAGTGTGAAACAATAACCACCACCCCCAACGACAAAAGACAAAAAACCCCCAATCTATAGTCCTCAGGCTGTAGCCATGTCAGCAAGACGGAATGATCAAATGGGAACCTAATTGTGTTTCTGCTGGTGAACACTCCTGCTGGCAAAAAAAAGGAGAAAATTTGTATTCTCAAGATCACCCAGCCTGTAACAGGGAGACTCTCTTAACTACCTTTCCTTAGGATTGGGAGTGTGGGAGACAAAGAAGTGATCCTTAGAATTAAAAGGCCATAAAAGAAAAAGAAAAAGAAAAAGAAAAAAGAAAAAGACCCTGATGTTGGGAAAGATGGAGGGCACAAGGAGAAGGGGACGACAGAGAATGAGATGGTTGGATGGTGTTCTTGAAGCCACTAGCATGAGTTTGATCAAACTGCGGAGGCAGTGGAGGACAGAAGTGCCTGGCGTGCTCTGGTCCATGGGGTCACGAAGAGTCGGACACGACTAAACGACTAAACAACAACAACAAAAGAAAAAGAAGGATGTGCAAATCTTGCTTGCACAAGACATCTGAAATCAAACCACAAAAAAATTACTTCTGCAGGAAAATACTGTTTCTTTTCAGTGCCATCCATTGTGTTGTTGACGGTTGTTGAGGCTGCCAAGCTGCACATCTTGAGATCCCTTTTTTATCTTTAAACCTGCAGCTGAATTGGGTGGATGAGGAGTGAGACCATTTCCCACCCCACCTCACTGCCCACCATACATACATCACACCCTCCAAGTGTCCCTATTTTCCAGGGACAGTCCTGGATTTACAGACATAGTCCCAGTTTCTGATTTGATCCTGGAATGTCCCACTTTTCCTTAGGATGACCTTATTTTCATTGGAGAAATATTGGAGGGTATGGAGTTACCCAACCCCTGAGCAGTCTGAAGGCAGCCCTATATAGGGAAGGGTTTTTTAATGTTTAATGCTTTATTATGTTTTTATATATGTAACAGCTGTCCAGAGTGGCTGGGGCCACCCAGTGAGATGGGCAAGGCATAAATAGTAAATTATTATTATTATTATTATTATTATTATTATTATTATTATTATTATTACTATTATTGAATAGGATGTCCCTATTTTCATTGGGGAAATGTTAGAAGGTATGCATACGAACATAATTTTATTTGTATGCTGCTGTTCCACAGCTCAAACCATGCTCAAGGTGGCTTACAACAGGAACAAACAGATAACCACAACATAACAAAAGTAGTTGTGAATAAGAAATAAAACATTAAAAACAAGGGAACATTATTTTGTGAGAGTTATGCTGTTTCTGCGGTGTTCTACTATGTTTCATTATGTTATGTTTATTGTTTGCAAACCACTTCAGAATTCATTTGAACGAAAAGCGGCATAGAAATACTATAAACCAAATCAAATCAAATTTAGGAGTCACGTTTAAGTGAAATTCATACGGATCAGTACATACCCTTGCAGTAAAATCCACAGCAGCACCACGATTTAGAAGCAGCGTAGCTACGTTAATATTTCCATAGTGGGCGGCAATATGCAGAGGAGTGAAGCCGCTCTGAAATAAAGAAACAACAACAACAACAAAACACAGCAAGATATAAATATTTTTCCCCCATAGGTCTTCCACCAGCTCCTAAAATGGATGTCTTGCAGCTCAGGCAGAGTCCAATCAGCAGAATGCAGTCCAGGACACAGTAGACATTCTATTTTAATGTTCAGTACTACTTTATGGCTTGTTTGAAGACAATGAATAAAAATATACTCAGTAGAAGGTAAAGAAATTACTATGCCTATTCTGGGAGAATAAGAGCAGGATAAAATGTCTAGCTATTGTAAAAAGAATCTATCGAAGTAAGTTAATGAAAATGAAAATATTACCCTTCACTTAATTGGTAAATCAGTTTCTCGTGGGAAATATCTACTTGTTATCAGTATCTTCTTATTCTTGCAACTTTAACATCACAGAGCTTTCTTGCAGAAATTCAGATGAAGTCACTTGATAATAATTGCTGAATAGACTTCATAAATTCAAAGCAGATGCAAATTAAAACAACATCAAAGTCCATTTTAAAAAGAGATTAATGTGACTTAAAAAAGAAAAAGAGGGCTCCTTCTATAAAAAATCAACCCCCCCCCCACTGTGAGCAATCAAACTGGGTTAATATTATGAGATCCCCAACTCTAATTAGAAAGCGTCTAGCCAACCAGATAGTTTCAGTGACTTGTTTTCATATTTCAGACTTATTTTAAAATAATAATAATAATAATAATAATAAATTTCTCTTCTTGAAACAGTGCTAAAACATGCAGCAATTCAACCAGTCCCCGCAATGTGTGGAATCTCAGAAGGAACTTGACGCATTTCTAAAACCATCAGCAAGCCTCTTTAGCCATGCTAGCTGTCACTGCCTCAACTTGAAAAGTGTTTACACATTTCTGAATTGCCCAGAAGAACCAGCACCTTCCTCCTACCCCCCACCCTTTTCGTTGACACTGACAGTAAAGTGTCATGCAAGAGCCTAAAGGAACTAAGTCCTGGATGCAAAAGTGTGTCAGGGATGTCTGCAGCTCTTGACACAGCTGATTAAAAAAAACCCACACACATTTTATATGGCATTGGAAACCCAGGCACTTTCCTCTTGTGCAAAATTACCCTTTTCGGCTGTGACAATTAGTTCCAAAGGAAGCTTGCTTGTACGCCTTTATGAACACTCGTTTCAGCTGCAGAAAGCCCTGGTAAATAACTAAAACTACATTCTGCTCTAGCACATGCCACTTTTTGTTGAATCTAAAGCAGGTCTCTACTCCTCTAAGAAGGCAATGCAGAGAAGAGAAGGAAGAAATGACGCAGCAGCAGCAGCAGCTCTACATTGTGGGAAAGTGATGATGCACATATATTTATATATTTATAGATATATAATATATTTTCATATATACCTCAGTTGTTCTATTCACCATCATCTAGGTTAACACATTTGGAAGCAAAGAAGGGGGAGAAAATGAACGGTTAGTTCTCTACCGGTGATAATGGATGCAGAAAGCTTTGTGACCGCTGTGTGGACACGACAATGAAAGCACAAATAAGGCACAGAAGGAAAGCGAGGCTGAATGGCAGGCTATTTCCCCCACACCCCAAACGTGAATGAGGTTTCGTCGTTTTCCCCCATGGTAAAAACAGAGATTCAGAAACCCTGCTTTTTCCATGTCAGCCTTCAAGTCTATGACCTGGTTTGCATGATCAAATCCTGGCTTAATAAGCTCAGATATGCATGGGCTCCATGCATCTGCCCATGCAGCAACTTCACTTCCACTTTGCTCCTCCTTCTGCAGGAGCATGAAAACTAAATGGGAATCTGCAGATTCTATAGATTCCCCTCCACACCTGGAAATTATTTAACAGTATCCAAACAAGATAGGATTTTTACGCCAATTGTAAACTGTAGCTCCATGTCCTGAAAGCTTTTGCAGAAGCCATTAACCACAGTTTCCCAGTTTGCACAAAACCGGAAGCTATAATTAATTGTGACTTCCTGACTTGTCTTTCCACTTGTGCAACAGGAGAAATGAAGCAGCCGTGAAGAGTCTGTGGGTGGGTGCACAGAGCTAATGCATATCTGAAGGCTTATTAAAGCATGGTTTGATTGTCCGGATGCAGCCTCTGCCGACCTTTAAAGAAGAAAACTAAACACAGTTATTGCTTCTGTACTGCAGCGCATGATATACATCAAAGTCCTTTTCTGAGTTCAGTCTTTCTGCCACACTCTGATCTAAGCTCCAGTGTGATCAAGAAACAGAACCCAGGACATCAGTAACAACCAATTTGCCATTTAATTATTCTATCACAGTTGCAGATACTAGCATTTGGCTCAGATATAGACCAACATGTTTCTTCCCGTTCACAAGAGAAAGTATTGAATAAAAAGTAGGCCTTTGCCCCTTGTGATCCACCAAGCCAAAAAGCCTGTCATTTGATCATAGTGGCCTGCTATAACACTTGATAAATCTCTTGGTTCTGATAAATCTCTTGGTTCTGTTGCGTTCCCAGAGCTGATAAAACAGTCATGGCTGCTGGGCTAACATTGCCTTGGTAAATCGCATGTGGTACAGGTCCAACTTGCAACGGTGCTAAATGAAACTGCAGCAGTAAAACCTAGAAAAGACTTAGGCTACTCTCAATTTGTTAACACAGAGAAGCAGAGATACTATATGCATCACTCAATCTGTTGTTTCTTCTTCTTCTTCTTCTTCTTCTTCTGGAAAAAACAAGAACTGCTACTAACCTTGGACTCCACATCTGCATTGTGGTCATTCTGCAGCAACAATGCAGCTGCCTTGGTGTCGTCCTTGCGTGCAGCAATGTGGAGAGCAGGAAGACGGACTTTCCCCTTCGTGTCATTTTCAAGCAACAAGGAAACCACCTGGTCATGGCCCTGTTGAAGAGCTACGGCCAATGGCGTGAATCCATCCTATCGGACAACAATAATCAGCAGACATGTCTTTAAGGAACCCAATTCAACATTGCATTGTTGTTGTTGTTTTGTACTTAATAGGCAAAGCTATGTGTAAACTAACATCAGTGTTTGGCATCAGTGATGGGCTGGTTGAGAGTGATCAAAATGAAATAAAGTTCATACAAGAAAGAGATGCTGATTCTTAGGAGGCCTAACAGTCCAGGGACAAGATGGCAGCCTGTTCTGGACAGGGCTGCATTCCCCTTTAAAAATAAATAAATCAATACTTCGGAATACTCCTGGACCCAACCTTGTTCTTAGGTACTCAGGTAGTGACTGTGGCCAGGATTACTTTTGCACACATGCAGAAAGTGTGCCAGCTGGGCCTATTCCTTGAAAGCTCAGACTTGCCCCTGCATTAGTTGCATCTCAGATGGATTACTGTAATGCACTGTGGATCTGCCCTTGAAAATAACTTGGAGACTCCAACTGATTTGAATGAGCTTTAGTTCCTGCTATTGCTAAATTTCATTTGCTGATATGTTAAGCTCTGGTTCTTTGCGTTCTTAAACATCAATGCTGACTTTATACTGGTAATTATGTTTTGATTATGGATTATCTGTGGATGTCTCTGGTACTGCACCAGACAAGAGCTTCCAATGTGGCTAATTTCTCCTGGGGTTTGTGCACACCTCTAATGTTTTCATTTATTTCATATGAAGGAGTGGTGCTATGTTGTACTTCCACATTTCAATATATTTGCTTTGGCAAAGACAGTATAAAATGAACATTTACCTCTGTGGCAAGGCTCTGGCTTGCCCCATTATCAAGAAGAAACTTAACCACTTCCAGATGATTTTCTTGGGCTGCCATATATAATGGCGTGAAGCCATTCTGAAAAAGAAAAACATAATAGTATAACTTTTCTTCGGAAACCCAAGGTTTTGATCAAGTGATAATTGTAGTCCTCTTACTTAGAATCATCTAGGCATAGTTAGACATGCAACAGAATGGGATGGCAGAGTCCTGATTTGGCAGAAATGATTGTACCAGTTCAGGCTGCCAGTGATGGATCACATTTCTGAATGCTCACCAGTGTGAAAAGCTTCTTTTCTGTTGTGCTGCCTTTTTTACTTTCAGGGAGTGTTATCTGTGGTAAAGTGGGATTATAAATAAATAGCAGGTCAACAGGAGAAACACAGTTGTCATTCAGACAACATATGGTAGGCCTAAGTATGGTGAACTGAGACAAGTCAACTTCAAAGCCTGGTTTTAAAAGATAGCTTATTTCCCTAAACCAGTGTTTCCCAACCGGTGTTCCGCGGCACACGAGTGTGCCGTGAGACATCGGCTGGTGTGCCGCGAGATACCTGGAGGGAGGCGGGCGAGTCGGGCGGCGAGAGGCGGGGCGGCGGCGGCGAGGAGAGGTCGCGCCTCCTGCTGCTGCCTGGCGCTCCTCCTCGCAGCCGGCAGCGCTGCCTGGGCGCCTCCGCGCGACTCTGCCTCGCTGGGTTTGGTCTCCCAGCAGAGACGGGTCACACGCGCCCCTCCCTCCCTCCCTCAGCCTGCGCGGAGGGAGAGCCAGAGAGAGGCATCGGTCCCGCGCTCCGAGGCGGATTGAGCGCAGCTGAGAGGAGCTGCCGAGGGGAAAAACTTTCACTTTTGTGCGTCCCTCCCGGCGTGACGCTGCGCGCTGACGTCACGGGGCGGGGCTTTAATGGTGGTGTGCCGCGAGATTTTTTTTCAGTAAACAGGTGTGCCGTTGCCCAAAAACGTTTGGGAAACACTGCCCTAAACTGTAGTTAAGATTAACCACAGTTTTCAGTTTGGACATAGTGATAAACTGTGGTTAATTAAAACAGAAGTAAAAACGTCTAATCTCCTTCTTGAGGCTACTCCAGAGAAGGAGAGAAAAGGGGGGCAGGTGCACAAACCTAAGGTTTATGTATTTAACACTAAGACACAGTTTATCATAGAGTTGGACAGAGGGCTTTTAGGCCATCTGGTTCAAGCCTCTGCTCCTTGCAGGAGATTCCAAGCTACAGCACCCCAAACAGGTGGCTGTTCATCTATTTAGTGCTACATCCAAACCAGATTTATATTTAAAAGCATTATTTTGTTTTATGAAGGCTTCCTGTGTACTCCTCCATGTCACCAATGCTGACTCAGCAACCTTCGCCCAGCTACTGAGTTCTGGGGGAAGAGCCAATGCCTTGGAAATGCAAGGTCAGCTTCAGGAAATAACGCTTACGATTCTTCTCATCCCTCTCTGCTGACTTCAGTTAATGGTCCACAGTCTATGCTTCCCAAAGGAGTGTGAAACAACTGGTGTTGCAATTAGATTAGATTGCTAATTTGTAGATTAGTCCTAGCTATAGGGCTGTTGTACACATTACACAGAGGGAGACCTGGGACTGCCATTGAGAGTACGCCCCAAAGTTGTTCACCACATCTGCAAATTGCATTATTTGAAATGTTTGAAATGGCCCCGTGGAAAAGAGTGTTGTAAGTCATAAGGGCTCATCATCTAAAGGAGAGGAAGCCCCAGTGGAACTTCCTCCTCTGTGTAGGAAGGAGTGTTCCTTTCCTACAAACAGGCTCCTCCTGTTCTCCATAAGGCAATGCACTGCCCAGTTATCAGCTGACATGCTCCAGGATCATTTTGAAAACTCAACATAGGTTTCCAGTTAGCCAGATGGGCAGGAGGTCTTCAGCTGTTCCTATTCAGCTGCATGACAGCTGGCAAAATTGAACGTGGTGTCCAACTGGAAAAAAGAACTGGGCAAATCCAAAGGCGCATTTTAAATAGAAATGTCACACAATTGTGTTCTTTGCCAATGTAACACCAGCCATTAAAAAAGAAAGAAAGAAAAAATCTCCCACAACCAATGAAAATAATCTCTGCTTGAGTGGGTTATTTAGGTTTCCCTTTAGCTAAAAATAAAATTAAATGTTAGAAACTGGAGATGTTTGGTCAAGACTTTGAAGTCAGAAGACCTGTAGCGTTGGTAGGCTTTATCTCTGTGTCAGTATTGATTTTAATACTATCTTGTTAATATTATAATATCTTTTAGGCCGTTGAGATGTTTAAATATTACTGTTATTATTAATTGTATTTCTGTACCAGCCTTCATCCAAGGAACACAGGGCAGTTTGCAACATAACAATGGAAGAATGCATAACATAGTAACAAGCAGTATTAATGTGGTTTGGAACATGGAATTATCATCATCATCATTATTATTTATCACATTTCTATATCACCTTTCATCTGAAGATCAATTTACAATAAAAAGAAAAATACAGACCATAGTAACCAACAAAAACATAACCCCTCCCACAAGCTCAAAGGCCATAGATTGTTTAATTAGCTAAAGGCCTGGGAGAAGAGGAATGTTTTTGCCTGGCGCCTAAAAATATGTAACAAAGGCGCTAGATGATCCTCCCTGGGGAGAGCATTCTACAAGCGGGGAGCCACTGCAGAAAAGGCCCTTTCTTGTGTTGCCACCTTCTAGATCTTTCACATAGAGGGGTCTCAGATGATGAGTTCAGGGTCCGGTTTAGTTCATGGGTTAATGTCTATTTTTATTTTATTAACTACCTTATGGGCTGTTAGAATTCATGCTCCATGATTGCGTCATAGGATTGTTGTCTATCACATGATGGTGTATGTTTTGACTCCACAGAGTGGGAAGTGATGGAGACAGGATGTTTGTGTTACAGCGTTCTGTGAAGTGGGACTGTTGTCCTTTGTTCTTTTTCTCTTTGCTGTGTGATGCTAGAGAGAGAGGGAGCCATGTTGCAGTGTTCCATGTGTGTTGATATGTAAATAAAGTAGATTAGCCAAAATGCTGAGTTGCTGAGGTCTGTCACGCGAACTGCGCAGACTCTGTGGATCCCTAAGTGTGCCGGTGTCTGTTGGCATCGGTTGCTGTGATGTTCGGGCTGAAGAAAGCTTTTGAAGCTCCTGAACGAATGACCAAGAGCGAGAGAACATGCCAGTTGGGCATGTGTCTCTACCAGGGTCCTACTCGAGTGTAGGAAGAGCTCCTGGTTCAGGCCAAAAGGAACAATAGAAATTATTGACACTACAAACCTTGCCCTCTTTCCCCATACTGTCCCATGTTGGACATGTTGAAATGAACCAGACCAGGGGTAGCCAAAGTGGGGCCCTCGAGATGTTCCTGGACTCCAACTCCCATCATCCCCAGCCAGCATGGCCCATGCTCAGGGATGACGGGAGCTGCAGCCCACCAACATCCGGAGGCCACCATGTTGGCTAACCCTTCACCAGGCCTTCACATTGATAGCTCTTCTGTTCCTCAGCTTGATGTATGCAGCAGCCTGCTCCTACCCAGGTCTATGGTAGGAAAGCTACTCATAGCACGAAGAGGAGTACCCAGTTGGGAGGTTAAGAAGTGTTTAAGCCTATGGACCAAATTGGGGGCAGGGATGCTCTTTAGGTGGCAACGTGTATTTAATAACTTCATGACATGCTACATTTGGTGGCCATCCTCGTTCTACTGAACGAGGCCAAGGACTTCTGTCCTGATAGCACTGTTGAGAGAGGCATGGTGAATGGGATCCTGGGAAAGAACAGGACACTGTGAGCTGTGGCGCTGGAAACCTGGTGCCTCATGGTAGACCTAATTACAGCAAAAGCACATAGTGTGCAGGCCAGTGTGGCATGGGAAGTCAGCACTCCCCTGGAACAGGGCTGGCCCAAGATGAACCACAAAATGGCATCCTCCCACCCTCCCTGCCAGGGAAGAAGGGGTGAGTGAAGATCTACATCAGGACCTGCTGACTCTGTGGATTCCACTGCCTCAGGCAGTTCCCTCTTCTTGCCTCATGGGTGGAGCCTCTCCACACCCTGCTCTCCACATGTGGAGGAAAACAGTCATGGCCAAGCATGAATGACCCAATCCCCATCCCAGGAATCACCCCATGCTCCAAATTCTGCAAACAAAAAACAGGTCAAATTGACCTTGGGAAATTCAGAATCTTTCCATCCTATCCGTATAAGGAATATAAAACGGAAGGCGTGTGTGTGTACGTATAAGTTACAGAGTACTACAGCAGCACGGGAGAAACATTATTTCAAAACACATTATTTTAAACCCTCCTTTTCACAAGCCTGCCATCAAAACGTTGGGTGAAGATAGGATTCTTATTTCATTATGGCAGGATAAGCACATTTACTATGGCAGACTTTATTTCAAGGGGGGTTTCAGTTTGGCATTTTCACTAAAATTGCAAAGGAACTGTGAACCACAAGCCCTTTCAGAATGCAAGCAGGCCCAGGGATCCTCCCCTGTTCTGCTTTTATCATCAGCCATTCCAGCCATGTAGCAATGCAGTTTGGATGATGCTGGAGGGCAGACCTTAAGCAAGAAGGTGAAATGTATGGCTGTGTTCTGTGTCACTGGACATTTTATACACAGCAACACACGGTGACCAGCATTCATCTCATTGGTTAACTGTACAGAAAGTTGTTGGAAATGCACTTTGAGAAGGGACTTTATTCCTCCTAGGCAACAGAGACTGAATTTTAGAGGAGAAAGACAGCATTAATTGAGCACTGCTTTCTTAAGAGCCTGAAGTAGACCTGAGCCCAAAGTACTCTCCCAACCTTTTCGGCAGCACAAAGAGAAAGAGAGCAGGGGTTCCATTTTCCAATTATTATTTTCCCACAACTTCTCACCGGTGTTTGGACAGTTATGCTAGAAAGCTAGTATTGCTTTAACAGTTAGACCCAGGTTCAACTCTCCCCACAGCCAAGGAGCTCATTGGGAGATCCTGTCTCTAGTTGTCAGCCTGGAAGTCAACACAAAGCTGTTCAGATTGTTCCTGGAGCGTGATTGGGAGCAGGCCTGGGCTCAGTCTGCCACACCCGTGCCTTCTCCTATTCCTTTTGCCATGAAAATAAGTCAGGGTTTAATCTTTCAAGTTCAGGAGAGATGCTGCATTCTGATAAGAGCAGTTAATTTCTGTGAGGAGATATGGGGAGGTCGTGCACAAGGACACGACCCACTCCTGACTTCTCCTTAGGTACAATATGGATGGAGGCAACGTCTGAAAAGGGCACAAGTTTGATTACAAGGAATGAGTTTGTGCAAATCACTCTGCCCAATAATTTACTCCAAATGTTAATTATTGGAAAGCTATCAGACATAAAAGATTAATGTTATCATGTGTGTGGGAGGGGGGGTTCAAAAAAAGGAAAAAAAAGGAAGGAAGGAAGGAAGGAAGGAAGAAGGAAGGAAAGGAAAGGAGGGAAAAGACAGACTGCATGTAAACCCACATCAGCCTTTGAGCCCTAAGCAAAGCAATTTTACCTGTGACTGTGCATTGACATTGGCCCCGCTCGTAACCAGCACTTTCACCACTTCGGTTTGCCCAGCCAGAGATGCTATGTGCAGAGCTGTGTTTCCTTTCTGAAATGAGATAAGGGGACGGAATGTGAAACATGCCTAATGAACTCCAGTAGCATATGCAGCAGGAAGACATGGCTGAACTTGTCAATTGAGTAACAGGCTCTGTGTTCGATGTCCAGGGATACTACTAGGGTCTTGCAAATTATTTTGGCAGTGCCCCCATTAGAAATTTAGGCTGCTGCTGTTCGTAACTCATCATACTACCTAACTGTTTTAGAGTTAAATCATTTTAATACATATAAAAAAAAATGGCTTAAGATATTATAAATACAATAATTTAAATATTACAAGCTAAATCGCTGGTGCTTGGAAAAACCTGTAGAGTTATGAGGGCTACTTGAAATATGCATTATGAGACTGCAGCTAATCTGCATGGTTTTATTTGGATTTCACTGACATAATTCCCATACAGTGGTACCCCGCAAGACGAATGCCTCGCAAGACGGAAAACCCGCAAGACGAAAGGGTTTTCTGTTTTGGAGGCGCTTCGCAAGACGAATTTCCCTATGGGCTTGCTTCGCAAGACGAAAGCCCATAGGGAAATCTCCGGGGACCTCTTTTAAATGCTGGTGGTGGGGAGCAAAGCCTTCCCCCCCCTCCGGCCTTCAGAAGAGGTCCAGGAAGGCCGGCGGGGGCCGAAAGGCTTTGCTCCCCACCGCCAGCATTTTAAAAGCAGTCTGGGATAGCAGGGAAGCACTTCCTGCTATCGCGGACGGCTTTTGAAGGCAGGCGGGGGGGGGAGCAAAGACTTTCGCCCCCCGCCCGCCTTCAGAAGAGGTCCTGGACCTCTTCTGAAGGCGGGCGGGGGGTGAAAGTCTTTGCTCCCCCCTGCCTGCCTTCCCGGGAGAGCGGAGAAAGGCAGCGCCTTTCTCCCCTGTCCCGGACGGCTTTTGAAGGCAGGCGGGGGGGGGAAGACTTTCGCCCCCCGCCCGCCTTCAGAAGAGGTCCAGGACCTCTTCTGAAGGCGGGCGGGGGGCAAAAGTCTTTGTTCCCCCTGCCTGCCTTCCCAGGGGCTTTTACATCGCCCCGGACAGCGGAGAAGTCCTCCGTTGTCCCGGGCGATTTTAAAATGCCGCCCGCCAGCATTTTAAGATCGCCCCGGACAGCGGAGAAGTCCTCCGCTGTCCCGTGGTTTTTTAAAATGCTGGGGGTGGGAAGAAAAGCCCTTATCCCCCCCCAGCCTTCAGAAGAGGTCGGGGGACAGACTGTCCCCAGACCTGGTCTGAAGGCGGTTTCCATAGGAACGCATTAATTGATTTTCAATGCATTCCTATGGGAAACCGTGCATCGCAAGACGAAAAACTCGCAAGAAGAAAAAACTTGTGGAACGAATTAATTTCGTCTTGCGAGGCACCACTGTACTGAGATGCAAAAGTTGAATTATGCGGAAGACAGAATTATAGATCATTGTACACCAAGTCAACCTTTCCAGAATTCCTTCTTCCTTAGTGCAGCTATGAAGAGTAAAAGATATATGTTCACTTTTCCATATGATCAGCGTTATCCAGGAGTGAATAATTTTTTGGACCAAGAACCACATCACCAAATGGAAAGATTTTTTTTTTTAAAAAAAAGATGTAAAAAAAACACACACAACTTATGCAAACCTTAAGGATCAGTCAATTAGGACAATGAGTCCTTCCCCCCCCCCCTCAGTGGCCAGAGTCAGCACTCAGCACTTGAATTTGAGAGAACAATGCCTTTGGCATGCTAAGTCTTTTTTCTACCAAGGATCTATCTCTCCATCCCTAATCACTGACTATATGGAAAGTGGGCCTGTAATTGAAGAAGGACTCATTCCCTGACGGGAATTTGCCTATATATTTGTCATCCGTATGACAGGAGATTTCACACACACAAAAATTACATCACACCTTCCCCTACAGCTCCTGACCTTTAAGGCCTTATTGTCTGCATTCAATTGGCCAACACTTTGTGAGTGAGGAATCTGTGTAGAAAAACAGCAGGACACTTAGATATCAGCTAACAGACCTTTGTTGCTGCGTCCACATTGGCACCTCTCTGTATCAGTTCTGAAACAACTTCTACGTGGCCTTCTTTGGAGGCGAGATGGAGAGCGTTCAACCCATTCTGATAAAAACAAAAAGGAATGGGAAAGGTTGGTGCAGGGTGCCCAGAACAACGCGCAATATGTCAAGAGGCCTAAAAGGTCACATTCCGACACGATGAGAGCTTGCGGAAAGGAAATAAAGAAAGCTATTCTCAAACCCATTTTCTAATTAATTGCTTCTATGAAGCAATACATATTTCAAAGTGGTAAGCTATCTTGTAGTAGGAACATGCTACAAATCGATTCTAACAAGCATCCTTTGGACAATATAATTACAACCATCTCTTTTTTGCACAGTATGATGTGCTCTGATGCTGCAGTATTAAGCAAGAACCAGACTTCAGCTAGACTTACCATATTTTTCGCCCTATAGGACGCATCGTCCCATAAGGCGCACCTAGTTTTTTTTTGGGGGGGGGAAATAAAGGGGGAAAAATTATTTCCCCCTGGGCTCAGCGCACCCAGCCTTCGGCATGCAGGCAACTCTCCGCAAGCCACGGGAGCCCAGCGCGGGCTTGCACAGCTTACAGAGATCTGCGCGAAGCCTGGAGAGCAAGAGGGGTCGGTGCGCACCGACCCCTCTCGCTCTCCAGGCTTCAGCGAAAGCCTGCATTTGCCCCATAGGATGCACACACATTTCCCCTTCATTTTTGGAGGGGGGAAAGTGTGTCCTATGGGGCGAAAAATACAGTACTTCCTTGAATGTTAGGGCTTTTTCTTTCATGAAATCAGAACTTGCAAAGCTGTACTCCTATGTGCAGTTCCTCAGTTACATGAGAGTTAAGCCCCAGTGGACTTAGTAGGTCTTACTTCTAAAGTAGACATGAACAGAATAGCACCGTTGACTTATCTCACTTTGTTTTTTCCTTTCTACTTCCATCCTTTAACCCTTCTGTTCTGCATATATTAGTTCATGAGCCATTTTGGCAGGAACCTATTTACACTTTGTACAGTGCTTATGTAAGTTGAAAGAATAATTATGATGATGTAATGATCCACATAGTTCCATTTGTCTAAACTTTAGGACTATACCAAATGACAGCTGAAGTAGGTGCAAATGTAAACGAGTAAGAATTCAAACCAAAACACTTGTTAATCAAATACTTATACAACCTGATTGCAGATGTTGATGTCCACTCCACTTTTTAAGTAGTCAAGAGCCTTTTCTAAGTTGCCTGCCCGGGCAGCTCGTAGGTAACTTGCATTGGTGTCAGACTGCAAGAGAAGAAAAAGAGGAAATAAGACGTTTAAAATCCTGAACACAAGGCACAAACTAAGTGAAGCTGACATATCAATTGCACTTTGTGCTTTGTAACTGGAAAAATTCACACACTGAACCAAAATAATCTACATTCTGCATGAGGATAATTCGCATTCGCCAATTCAATAATATATTTTATTTACAATATTTTTTTCTTAAGCCAGTATTTTTTAATAATTAAAAAATCCCGCCTTGTCAGATGGCATCAGTATAGATCCAATCCAGCCCAATTGCATGTTGCACATGATGGCATTCCCAACGCACATTAGTAATGCTTGCATATATATATATATAACAAGTTTTATTATTATTAACTGCTCAGCTTGCTATCTACGTGAAATACTTTTGTTATGTAAAAGTCTGTGAAATAGAATTGTGCATACTCTATAAATTGTACACACTCCAGCCTTAGTACTGGCATTCTGATGGACTCCATCTCCCATCAGTCCCAGACAGCATAACCAACATCTAGAGATGATGGAAATTGCAGTCCACCAACATCTGAAAAAGGCACCAGTTTGGCTATTCCTTCTCTAGAGAAGAAATCTACCGAAACAGTCTGTGTGGCTTGAGGTCACAGCATGCCTTAATGTGTGGACATGGAAAGGTTAGGTATGCATATCTGCATTAGTCTGAGAAAGTAAAGAGTGAACAAGCGTGATTAAGGTAGCCTGGGTATGAAAAGGGATGTCTAAGGATTCCACTGCAAATGGACGATAATGCAAAATTCCCTCTGTACCCTTGTTAGCTCAGAAATGGAAGCACTTGGAGTGAAAGCAATCAGCATGAGTTCTTAGTGGATTTTTTGAAAGTCCATAAATTATGTACAATTAACTATGCATCTTGGTAAACATGCAGTGCAATATAACTTTAAAAATATATATTCATATTTACTAGTTATCTCCTCTCTGCTCCCTGTAGATTTGTAAAAGGCTCATTCCTTTCCCAATTCAATTTCCCACAGAACAGCAGCCCTCAAAACACTCACACATTTACACAAAGTAAAACGAGACCGTAAAATTAAATACCATTTTTTAAAAATAATTTCTCTTAAGACCTGTTCAGGCATTATGCTTGAACAGGAGATATAAACTCATATAGGAGGCACTGGGCTTTGTATGCCAACCTCACCCCACAACACCCCCATATGTACACTGGTCTCTTCCTGACCATCCGATGATGAGCAGGAAAGGTCTGCAGGGGTGCACTATCCACGTTTGCTCGGCTTCAATTCATGTTTAAGTGAACCCATGCAGATAGCCCCCTACAAACCTTCCATAATCAACACTGGAAGGTTAGGGACTATGAGGGCAGGATAGGCATGTGTTTCTCCATGCTCCCTAGGCCAGCTATTTTCAGATCAGGCACAACACCTGGATACAGCTCTGTGATTGCTTTTAAGCTATAAATCACCTTTGGTTCCTTGACAGAAAGGAGATGTCTTTCGGTGACTTTTGCCCAGTGCCAGCACAATTACCCAGCAATCACTATTATCGCTACACAAGCCACATATGACTAATAGCTATTTGGGGTTTCAGGGCTGGATTTCATGCAGAGACTTTGACATCACAGGTTCCCCCTGCTGGGAAAGAACTACAAGCAAAAACAATTTGGCTGATTGTGAAGCTGGCCTCTCACTTCTAGACTTCTCAAGTAGCCAACTGCTCCCTCATAAGACTCTATTCTATCAAGTAACCATTACCAGGGGTCTAAAAAGCATGTGAGCTCTAGATTCTGCTGCCAAGGCACCTGCCACATTCTGGCAGCTTCTGTCTACAAGCTATCAGGTTTTGTGCAGTGGTGCCCCCAGCTTCCCCCACTCCCAAAAAATTCCTCCCTGGCTCCTAACCTTTCTCTCCAAGTATTATTATTCTAGCTCTGATTCTGCCATGCAATATTCTGCCAGATTCTGCCCTGGCTTGAATAATCTGGATGTCCTTTCTTTCCAATGGTGGCTGCTGCCCATTGGCAGGTAGGGAGGTCAGCAGTAGGTGGCGCTAGAGGCAGTGACAGGCAGAGCCAACGAGTTCTAGCTCTGTCCCCATCCTGCTGAATACTAGCAGGGCAACACTGAGACTTAGGAAGAGGAAGCTGGTGGCCAGGAACACCTCCAGGACTGGCTATATGTAAGGAGGGAGGCAAGTAGGGGCTGGCTGATGGGGCAATGACTCATTTACCCAAATTAACCAGCCTCCACTGCCTCCTTCACTCAACCACATGCTGTCCCCACCCAAAGTGGCCCTTATTTCTGAAATTGCAAAACGAGCAACCTGAATCACTCCCAACACTTGCTAACTGCTGTGAACAATGCATGTTATCACAGGAGGCAGGTAATGCTGAAGCTCTTTCAAACAAGCAGGCACATGGGCATGTATATAAAAAGCTAGCATTTTATCAGGATTATCAAGGATCTCAGGGACCTTTTTCTGTCGCAGTGTTAACAAGTTGCCGGTTTGGCATAGTCAGCAGGTGGGTAAAAAAAAAAAAAACAAACTCCATCAGCAGTTTTCAGCAGTTTCTGGCCAAAGAGGGGAGGGATGGTTCAGGGAGAGGAATGCTGTTGATAAAACCCACTCCTCAGAGATAGTGGGATCAAAACTAAATATAAAACAGAGACTTAACAGGGGCAGCCTTTCGAAGTCATTGCATTTTTACCCCTCCACTGCTTGTGGAGTTTTTGGCAAGTCCAACTTTTCAAACAACCCTGATGTGAGAAGCCATCACAATTACCTCAGCCATGTAACTAATAAGGGCACAACATCCCTAACAAGTTGGAAACCCCTAGTTAAACTCTGAATTTATTTGCCCTGTTTTTTAAAAGGTCGCCTTGCCCTTGTGTAATGGTTACCAGCTTCCCACTTGTGTGTTGCTTTTACTTTGAATAAAAGACACACACGTACACACACCCTGCCACCGCCACCACTGCCGCCATGACATTTTCAAGTGCAGGAGTTTTAAAATTAAAGGTTGTGGCACGGAGTGTGGGAAGTTCGATGGGGATTCTTGGCTTTTTCACTGAGTGCGTTGCTAACATTTCTTTCTCATTAGGAACAAATGATTAAAATAGAAACAAAAACAAAAAGAGGGAGTCTTGGCTTTTGATTTTGTAAGGTTGCATACATACTTTCTAAGAAAGGGGTGGGCAACATGGGCCTTCCAGACGTTTTGGACTACAACTCTCATCAGCCCCAGAAAGCATGGTCGGTGGACAGGGATTACTGGAATTGTAGTCCACAACACCTGGAAGGTCCTATTTTGGCTAAGCCCTGTTCTGTGAAGTAAGTCTCACGGAAGTTAGTGGACTTACCTCTGAGTAAGCATGCATAGGATTATGCTGCACACAAGTTTTGTCATGGTTATTAAGTTATCACTTGCAGAAACCTCATTGAAACATGAAATCAACTATTGTACTCTTGGATAATTCATTTCTGCACATTTCAGTAGGTCTCATGAACAACAAGTTCATGCTGGACTATGGCCAACGCCTTTCAATCTTCTGATGTTTGGAAACCCTTAAGGCTGAACACCCAAGGCAAAACGTTTTTGTTCCATGTTGTCCCACAGGGCTACCATATTTATTCATTCGTTCATTCATTCATACACACATACCTCTGAATTATAAATTCAAGATTATGCAGCAACTTCTGGTTCAAGCTCTCAGGCCCTGCCAGCATCAAAACATTTATTTACTGATAAGAGTCTCATATCTTCCAACCTTTCTCCAATGAAAATAGAGGTGCCCCATTCAATAACAACAACAATAACTATTATAGTTACTGTTATTATATTTATACTTCAGCTACTCTGTGTGGCTTCCAACATATATAAAAACATAATAAAACTTCCCTATACAGGGCTGCCTTCAGATGACTCCA
The DNA here is from genome assembly GCF_965113315.1 of Podarcis vaucheri. Lineage (NCBI taxonomy): Eukaryota > Metazoa > Chordata > Lepidosauria > Squamata > Lacertidae > Podarcis > Podarcis vaucheri. The sequence continues at coordinate 77,052,198 of NC_138763.1, read as the reverse complement.
TACCCTCCAACATTTCTCTGATGAAAATAGGGACGTCCTAAGGAAAAGCAGGACATCCTAGGGTCAAATCAGGAACCGGGACGGCTTCTGTAAATCTGGGACTGTCCCTGGAAAAAGGGACACTTGGAGGATCTGGAGTCTTCCATCATTAACTGGTATGCTTTCGACAGCAGGGGGAACACAGTACCCAAGGATGCTCATCTATCATGCCCTGTTGCCCCAGGACCAGGATGCACATGAGATGCACATGACCATCAAGAGACAAAAACTGCCCTTACTAACAGCCTAATGGTAAAGCACATGTGGGAAGGGTGCAAAAACGGCTGTCCAGTACCAGTTACCTGGCTGCTGGACTATTTCCTTGCTCACTTCCCATGCCTGCTGGTGCAGCTTGTTCTTGTCCTGCTCTGTTTTGATGTAGCCCACCTCCTGCTCTCAGACTTCTACCTCCATCTTGGAACTTTTGCCTGCAATATGAATTTCACAACAGCCTGCTTCCTCTGCCATTACTAACCAAGAGCTGCTGCCATTTCTTGGAGCCAGATTCCACAAAGGTCCAGAAACCAAGCACTTGATCCTTTGTGATTAGTTATCAATGCTTTGATTTTTACAGCTCTTCCCAGGTGGCTCATAAGACTTCTTATAAACTGGAGATTGCATTATTTGAGTTGGGGGTTGGGGAATAACGTACATTGAAAGTAAAGTTCACCTAGAAAATGAAGGTGGAAGTCAGCAGTGTAAAATCCCAAAGAGAGAGATTCTCTCTCTCAAGTGGATAATTATTCTTGGCATGCTGTTATAGCCTTTTTGCACGTTCTGTGATTTTCAAATTGTTTGAATGGTTGGTCCCATACAGACAGAACACTTTAGGTTGCTATTAGAGCAGTTTTTCAGAGGAAATAAAACACAACACCCTTTCTTTTCAAGTGTCAACATTTCTAAGTGGTCAATTGTGTTCTTTTAATTGCCACTGTACAAAGAAAAGGAAAATGGGTGTCTTCTGACCAGTCAAATATCAAGCAAATAATGGGGCTGGGACACTGATCAAAACTGGCTGCAGTGTAGATGTTCAACGTTGCCTTTCCCTGAAACTGCAGCTTTCAATGTGCTTAGCCTTGCTTAACCATGCATTGAATATGATCTCATATTCCCTTTTTACATTAATTATGGAGTTCCTGTAGCTGCAGTGCAGATAATGGCAAATTGGAAATGGTCAGAGAAGAAGCCACAGTCTGTATGGTATGCGCACACATAAGGTAACTGCTGGTTTATCACTGCACCTTTTTCACATCTAATAATGATTGGTATAAGCTGAAGATAATTTTCTTTACTTAATTCAGATACAGCATAAACATTCCAGCTGTGGGTTTTTTTTATATAGTGTGTTTTCAGGGGACAGCCCAAGACATTTTGCTGCCTGAGGCAGAAGATAAGTTGGCACTTCTCCTTTCCATCACCTGAAAGCCAGCCAGACTCGTAACTGAATCTTGGTTCAGTGTTGGGCAGAATCCTATGGTGCACCTGAGGTGAGCAGGAGAGCTTACAAAGTGCATAGCGGATGCAGCTCCAACAGTTTATTGTTACTGTGCACGTCTCAGCATTTACCACCCAAGGTAGCTGCTTCAATCTGCCTAATGATGGGATCTGGCTATGTGTAAACATGCAAAGTAAAACACCAATAGTTCAACTCTGATTAAGCACATGGAGAAATTGGCTTCTGTACATAGAAGGGAGGGCAACCTATGTTGCCCCCTGCCTCTGGTAGCAAAATTTCTTGGACTAACCCACACGCGCGCGCACACACACACACACACACGGGTATGTGTGTGGTTGTCTTGTGTTTAGTGTGACATACATGGGGACACTGTTATCCTGTGAGAGGTTAGATAGCTAATTGGATTTTTAAAAAAAATAGTTGTATTTTATGCTATTGTAATAAAGCTTGATTCATTTTTATATAACAATATTTATATGCTGCTGAATAATGTCCAAGGTGACCCAATGAACTGACAAGGGATTTGAGCCCAGCTCTCCCTGTCTAAAGCAAATATCCTTCATCTCATACACCACATAGCTTTCAAACTTCCTCAGAGAATCCTCTCCACAGCTGTCTGCCTGTTTGGGAACCTTCTGAGAATCACCTCCCCCCACATTTGGGGGTGTGAGAGGTGCACCTGAAGGTTGACTCTAGGGCTCAGTATTCACCATACCTTTAAAGCTCATCCAAAGCACATTCATTCTCTCAAAGTGCTGTGGTTTGTTAAGGGTTGCTGGGAACCGTTACGTATGTGAGGGGTAAACTGCAGCATCCAGAATTCTCTGAGAGAAAGAATGTGCTTCGTCTGTAGGGCCTCTGTTGCCTTATGCAAACTGAATGTGACGTACACACAAAATGCCACCGAAGCAGAGGAGAATTGGAAAGTGGCATTTAAAGAGTCTTTGGGGGAAACGTATCTGAGATTATGGATCTTCTCACTGAGATCCACATGCCAAGCTCTGCAGGACACCCAGAGTTTATTTATTTTTTAAAAAATTATATACCTCTTGATTCTTTTTTTAAAAAAACCAAACACCCTCAAAGGGTTCCTGGGAACACAGTAGGAAAACTATGGCCCTACACCACTACAAAAACAGTATTTATACCATTTTCATGTTATTTTGAATGTTTTTGTGGTATTTAACATTACTGTCATAGCATGGGTTTATTAAAAGAGCATTAGGTTGTTGTTTGGCTTCCCTACTCCACCGTAAACATTTGTTATGCAGAGAAACCTCTAGTGGGTTCTCATTGTTCTTGAACAGAACACATTCTGGCTTGTCTCCCAACAGAAGGATACGAACATTTTTCATGGAATGGGGGTAGCAACCCTATTTTGAAGTGATGAACTTCTGTTTGAAGTCTATCCTGGTCTTGCTACGTACAGCATGGAAGAAATCTTTGTACACAAAAGCTGTAGATTATGTACATTCTCAACAGAGAAGAAACTAACCCAAATGTAGCACAGCCAAAACCAGAAAGGGTCTGCTAAACGCACAGCAGAATGAGCTGGTAGAAGGGACTGTACCACTTTCTCCACCTGTAGAGTCTGATACCACTTGAAAACAAACGAAAGACAAACAAAACAGCTCTCTATAAACAAGCGCATGGACTAACACTTTCCTTGTTGTGCTCGTTTTCTGTTTAGTTGAGAGTTTTAATGTAGGGAAGCATTCAAAAATGTGATCCTTCTCTCACAGATTGAAGTGGTGCGGTCCAGGTTGCGGGTTTGAGCCCCACGATGCATTGCAGGGGGTTGGACTGGATGACCCTTGTGGTCCATTCCAACTCTACACTTCTTTGATCCTATGACCACCTTGGGTGGCAGGATCCACAGGGGCAGCAGATAGTAGGCGCTGCTAGTCTCTTTTCAGCTTTGTTCCCAACGTAGATCTTTATATCCCTCCCTTGTTCCTGATGCAGATCTTCACTCACCCCTAGCAGGGCGGAGGCACTGTTTTGTGGTTTACCTCAGGTGCCAAAATGTCTTGGATTAGCCCTACTTGGAAGAGCACATTGCCTCTGTCTCCTTCAGCAGATTTATGCCCCCAACTTTATGCCCCCCCTTTTTTTTGGTCTCAGATCTTGCCACATTTGTCACTCAGCGAAAATAAAAATGTAAATTATCTTCTTTAGAGAGCTATTTTGACAAAGGGCAATCAAGCTCGACACAGGATTCCCATCTACCAATTGATCCAAGATTATACGTCTTGACAAACTTTCTTGGTAGCAAATGGATTTGGCTTTCCAAATGCTGAAGAGAACTGGCTGGCCTGGCCTCCTACCCCATCTGGTATATAATGGAGTGTTCTAGAGCAGACTTGAATGGGATGTACTACTGGACAGAAGCAAAACAATCCACACCCCTTTAGCTCCTCCTGGGAACAAAACCCGAGGCGACCACTTGAAAACAAGAAAAGTAGAAACCTATCAAGATGCTGGGGGAATGTGTAGAACAGAATTAAACATAATATTTGATCCCTGCTAGAGGCAAGCAAATTGGGGTGGAGGCAGGCAGAGCAGTTGCCCAGAATTAATTTACTTTCTTTTGGGGGCAAAGCCTTGAAACTCCTCCAGATGTTTTGGACAACAGTTCCCATGAAACCCACTCAGTGGGCACACAGGGGCTGATGGGAATTGCAGTTCCAAACATCCGGAAGGCACCATGCTGCTTTTTCTGGACAAATTTTGTAACCCAGAGTGTTGTCTTTTCTATCCTGAAATGAACTAAAAAAGAAAAATGATATCAATAACATCAAAATGTTGGCAACCTAAAACTGAGAGCAGGTGTTTGCATGTGTGTGTTACAGATTAACATTTTGAGGTAGTTGGATCATTGCAGTCCTATATTTGGGAGGCAGTAAGTGGAATCCTTATTTTCCTGAATTTGTTGAAACTCTTATACTGTGTTGATTATTTTATTTAAAAGATTTATAAACTGCAACTCTCCTCCTAAGGTAGCTTGCATACAATATTAAAATGTAAAGCTAATTACAAAAGCCATCATACCGTGCTAAAAAATATAAAAAGTCATAAAACCAGCCATAACACAGAGGCTAATAAAACCAGCTTAATAAAACAAATTCAAAACCATTCTCACCATCTGCTGACTCACTCACTGGGAGGTACAAAAGAAAAAACCGAAAACTGAAATAAGAGGCAGAGGATTTTATTACCAACATTTTACCTCCGTAGTCTGTTATTCAACCTGGCCATTGCTGTATGATTTCATTTCTACAGCAGAGACCCTGATAATTCTTTTTGCACGGAACAGTTAACTATAAAATGACATTAAAATACTGTTTTCTGATGACACAATTACTGTTACTTTTGGGAGGTCCTTAAATTTCTTGCCAGTTTGTATATACCCTGTGCTGTTTTAACAGATTTTTGTTTCCCCTTTAAAAAAACAAACAAACTGAAAACCAACCTTGTTGGGCAGGGACACGTTAATATAAAATAGACGTGACTTTAATCCTTTTCTTTCCAAATAAAATTTCAAAAAATTGTGCCAAAATTACTTAAAATCTAATCCATACACTGCCTTGGTGCTGCTTCTCAGGTCTCATGCCACATCAACAACATTTTAACTCAGAAACCACACCTAGCAGAATAAAAAAATTCCTTCCAGTAGCACCTTAAAGACCAACTAAGTTAGTTCTTGGTATGAGCTTTCGTGTGCATGCACACTTCTTCAGATACACTGAAACAGAAGTTGCCAGATCCTTCTATATAGTGAGAAGCCATTTTTCACCTTATCACCCCCTGCCTTTTCCTGTAGGACCTATTGCAGTCGTTAAGAGTCGTCAACAGGCTCATCTCAGCTACCTGCCAATCTCCCATTCCCACCACCCTTCTGAGTAATACCCCTCCCCACCTTCTCACTATATAGAAGAATCTGGCAACTTCTGTTTCAGTGTATCTGAAGAAGTGTGCATGCACATGAAAGCTCATACCAAGAACTAACTTAGTTGGTCTTTAAGGTGCTACTGGAAGGAATTTTTTTATTTTGACTATGGCAGACCAACATGGCTACCTATCTGTAACCACACCTAGCAGGTACATGCCATTGCTTTCCATGTCGCACCAGCAATCTTTGAATCAAAGAACCATCTCATTTTGGGAACTGTGTGCGCTGCTTTTGTTTCTCTAACTATTAGAGTTTTAGTTGAGATGATGCTCAGCACACCTTCCTCCACTTTTTATTAATTTATTTATTTTTTTGTAGAGAAGATAAATTAACACAACATATCCAAGTTGGTAGCTGTGTGTAGGTAGCAGTACAATCTAATATTTGAGGAACTTAAATATGATCAACTGTTGCCTTCCCACCCTTGCCCATCTTCAGCTGGGAAACAAATATGGAATGATAAAAGGAGGTTGACCTTTTATTTGGTCTTGTCGCTTTGTGAAACCACAATTCAATATGTGTTTCTTCTTAGGCTGAGTCAGATTAACAGTGGGAAGGGGCTAAACTGCTGTGTAATCACCAAATCAAGCTACAGTGATACCTCGGGTTACAGACGCTTCAGGTTACATACGCTTCAGGTTACAGACTCCGCTAACCCAGAAATATTGCTTCAGGTTAAGAACTTTGCTTCAGGATGAGAACAGAAATTGTGCTCCGGCGGTGCGGCAGCAGCAGGAGGCCCCATTAGTTAAAGTGGTGCTTCAGGTTAAGAACAGTTTCAGGTTAAGTACAGACCTCCGGAATGAATTAAGTACTTAACCCGAGGTACCACTGTATAGTTTTGATTCACATCCATTTTTGAAGTTAATATGCTTTAAGAACAGCTTTGTAAGAGGAAAAGGTGGCCACCCTGTGCAATATTTACTAGACTTCTGGGGGCTGCCAGAGAAGGGGTGGAGAGTTCTGCCTCTTCTGCCACAGCCTACTGAACTTCCATGATGGTGCAAGAGGACACAAAAAGTGCTCAATCAGTGGTGGAGCTTCATGCTCTGGCACCGGGGGGGGGGGAGAGCAGGCGGGGGCAGGGCTGGCACGTGTCCCAGGGGTGTGGCGCATCGCCCACAGGGGCGCGGCGGGCACCCTGGGGTGTGGCACGCCACCTGCGGGGGCATGGTGCCCATCGCAGGCGGGGGAGCAGCAGCAAAGGCACCCCACTGGGATTGCGCTGCCGGGGGCGGTGTGGTACCCCCACACTCCTCTTCCTCCGCCACTGCACTCAATTCCTCCTCCCACCAACCTGTTCACTTGCTACCAGGCTAGTGCTAAAATACAATGCATCTTTAGAACAAATCCTCAAACCAAAGGCAAAAACTCTCCCTCTTTAGGTTCTATAGACCTTTAAAACAAACTAACAACAAAAAAAAAAAACACTAACGCTTATAGGTTTTGCTCATAAATGAGTCATATCAACAGAAACCAATCATCAAAATAACGAATGAAGACTTTTGCCATAACTTTTAACGATTGTGCACAGGCCGGAACCGACATAGTGACATATTCAAAAGTCACAACTTCAAAATGTGACACAATGATTTTCAGCTGAATCAATTAATAGACTTTTAAATGGAATGTCACTCTGTTCTCTGCAAATTGCTGTAAGTCAGAATGATAAAACTCATTTCAATGCCATTGTTCCCTCTATAAGATAACCAGTTAAAAGAGTTACTCATTGGAATTAGGAAGGCTGAACAATGCCCTCAGATGTACTCAAAGTAAAGAAGGCGGTGACATTTTTCATAAAACGTTGAAAGAAGTAGCAATAAGGAACTTAAGTTCTGGTAATCAAATGCGCTTTATGTTTGAGAGTATTAAACAAATAATAATAATGTTTTTTCAAGGAATGCCTTCCCCTCTTTCTGCCTACCCATGCCATTAGATCTGCTGTTGGTCAGTGGATGGGGAGGTCTGCCTCATCCCACCACTGGGTTAAGTGCGTGATATACGGCCTTCTCTGTGGTGGCACTGTGACTCTGAAACAGCTTCCCCTGGCACTGTTATTGGTATTCCAGTGCCAGACTATGACCCACCTGTTCACTTGGGCATTATTGAGCAGTTAGTCACTGCTGGACTAACCTGCTGGACTAATCTGCTCTGACCACCTGAAGTTGCTCTGTCCATCAATATATCTGATAGTCTGCTTCAAAGGCTTTTTAGCAAACTCAGCCCCAAAACTCTTTACATATAAAAGTCTAATCTCCGCATTATGGATGAAACAAACTGCTTTCAAGAGTGATTCCTCATTTCTTCAAAGGCTGTCCTAAGGGAAACCAGAAATGGTTTCAAGCCAACATTTACCATCATTTTATAAGCCACTGTTTGCATTGCTGTTATTGCCAGTTCAGTTCTGCATAGATCAACAGGGACATTTCTGAATAATGTGTAGATTTAAACATCTCCACCTCATGTCCTACTTGACTAAATCACAGGTTGCTCAGGGCATGGAGGGGTGTGAGCAGGAAGTGTTCTATAGTCTAGTCAAGCAAACATCTGAACCACATCAAACCTCTTGCTCCCTCCAATAAGCATTGAATATTTAAAGCTGCAACAAGCGAATATTCAGGCAACATCCTGAAAACGTATTTCCAATCAGAGTTCCTACTTCTTATCTATTTTATGCTCTTTAACCCTGGATCCATTTTTGGATTAACCTCAACATTTTTAGTTGTTGCTAGTCACACAGATCTGAACTCAACAAATTCTAGAAGACAGGTTTCTTCCCTGGAAATAATTATTTACTACTACAGCCCAGTCTTAAAAAGCAGGTGTCTGTTTCTATGTCAAGCAATGCTCATAGTTTTGATCCATTTTCCTGACAGTTCCAGCATATGCCAGGGTGCAGTATTGAAGTTCACAGTCCCTGTCTTCATTCCATCAAGTGAGGACATAAGACACACTCACTAACATTTCAGAGATAGAAAAGGGGTCTGGCTTGTAATGGAGATCGCTGCCTGATCATGACCCCATTACACACTCGAGTGGGGAGGGGTATTATTCTTCCTTTATTCTTATTCTGTTATTCCACAGTACCTTGTCCTTTACCAGTTCAAAAGCTGAGATAGGATGTGTTCTTTCGGTAAAATATATATTGAGGTGAGAGGAGGAACGTGACACAAATGGGACTGGCCAAAAAAGAAAGAAAGAAAGAAAGAAAGAAAGAAAGAAAGAAAGAAAGAAAGAAAGATTGCAATGTGGAATGTTTCTGCCCTCCGCTAGGATATTGTTTCATTGTCTCTTCCACCCATCCTTCCACACACACCATGCAACAAACAGAATTCTGCAGGCACTGAGCACGCTCAGTTCTCACTGGGATGTTTCAGGGGTCCCCCCTTATTTTCACCCCTCCTGAATTTTTTGTACTTCCGCAAACCTTGGGGTTCCACCATGCTTGCTGATACTTTACCTCTAGTTCATGGGTGATGTTGTTTGGGCTGTATAAGGACCCACACTTGAAGAATCAAGTTAGGGCTCCTCCAGATGACCAATTTATTGAGCATTCATCTTATTTGTGCAAACAAAGCTCACACAGTGTTTAGGCGCTGCCTTGCCTTTACTGAACGTTTGTTCTGATTTGTTTGCGGGGCAGTTATAATGGAATGAGCATTCATCCTGATTTGCTTGCAGGATGTTTATATGTGTCTGATTAATCATTTGTTCACTCCTCACTTTTCAAGTTTAAGTTTATTTCAAGTTTAAGTTTATTTGTTGCACTAGGGCAACAGAGCACTTCAATCCACTTTAATTGAGCAAACCTGAAGCTCCAGCATGCACCTGAATAATAATAATAATAATAATAATAATAATAATAATAATAATAATAATAAAATTTATATACCGCCCTTCATCTGTAGATCTCAGGACAGTTCACAACATAAAATCACAATATAAGAAACACAAATACATAATAAAAAGAAGAACAAAACCAAACCAATAACACCCCCCCATACACATTCAAAAGGGCATCATACGTCAATCAGCCAGAGGCCTGGTGGAAGAGGAACATTTCCCCTCCCACAAAATGCTGTCAGTCTGGAGGGACCCTTAATTGCACTTATATTCTCTCTTTCCTCCTAAGGATCCAAGGGAATGTATGTGGGAGCTGTTTCAGTTTATCCTGACAACTATCTTCACGAGGAAAGTCAAACTGAATGATGGTGACATGCCCAAGGTCACCGAGACAGCTTCACGGGTGTTTGAAGCAAATCTTCCTGCTTCAAATCCGATGCACTTATCAAGTCCAAAATTCCACAGCTCAGTGGTAAAGAACAAGACTTGGGTGCACACAGTCCTAGTGCAATCAACGCCTAGTGTCTTCAAAGGGTATCGGGAGGGCTGGTGTGTAGGGGACCTGCTTAAAACCTTGGAGACCTGATGCCAGACAGAGCAGATATTACCAGGCTGGATTAAACAATGATCTGACTCAGTGTAAGGCAGAGTTCCACGTTCTATGTAACTAACTACTACTCCCACACTCACTCTCAAGATGCCTAAACCTTCCCCGGAGGACGAATATGCCTAAGAATTGAACCCAGGACATGTCACAATCAAGGTAAAAGTCATGCTGCCAACTCTGCGAGCTTATTTCTAACTGTTGTGAAACTTACCCATTATATAAAGTGCTTTGCAATTTTTAGATGGGAGAAATCTCTTTTTCATTCCAGTAAATTTTGACTGGGGTCAAAGTACCCCCCCCCAATTGATCAAGCAATACAGTATACCGTGTTCTTCACATTTTAAAACACAACACCTAAATAAAAACAATTAATTCCAAACTCAATTATTTAAGAAATAGTCTCTCTCCTATAACTGAGCTGCCCCAAACCTACCCATATAGTAAGCCATTTCCTAACAAATCCCTTTACAAATACACAAAGACCAGCTTACATCATGTTAACGCTTTTGAACAACGCTCTCTGAATGACCCACAAAGCAGTTCAGCAAAGTCTGTGGATTAGATGCTGTTTCTGTTCCACACCTTCTGAAAGTTTTAGCTTTATAACAAATCAAGAAACGGTTCGTCTAATGAGCAACATCAGTATTAGAGAAGCAAGCAATTACTATACCCTTTCGGAATTGCTCCCAGCCATAGTGTAATTCACATCGCATATTTGCGTCCTCTGTTCAAGCCATCTCTACACGCACTGACAGCCCATCGAGCTCCTGCTCAGCCTCTAACAAAACACCACAATTGCATTAATGCCCATGAACAGTGTGCAGTGGGTCAGCACACTTCCAAAGCCTCTGCTTTAGGGCAGAACAATTTCAGCTTCAACCTAGTTCATCTGTACACATTCCACCAAGTGTAGTTTGGCTGCACAAACAATCTACAACACAGGCTTTAAAAGAGAGATATGCCGGCAACTGAGGCTTTCTGAGTATGCAACATGATCTATCCCATGAAAGCTGGCATAAAAGCTTTTCTTTTGGGGTCAAAATATGCACACAAACCTTTTTCACATTTATTGTGCATGGCTCAGTGTTCTGCACAGCTACTGAGAACCTGGGTTAATGCCTTAAGAAAAGTATACTTTTATGAAGTACACTGGGTTAATGTATTAAGAAAAGTATACTTTTATATTTTCAAGTATACTTTAAAGAAGTATGCTTGAAAACCAACAGCCTAAACTTAAATATAGTGAAAATAAGTAATGCTGAAACAGTACCACTCTGTATTTTAGCCCTATGTTTTTAAGTTCAAAATATGTTCTTTGCTTCAGCCGTTAAAACAAATTCCCTCTGCCTTCTTGACAGTGCATGGATTCAAGAAATTATTTCTCTCCTTGCTGGATCAGCCAAGCATTCTGTTTCCAACAAAAGTCTGCCAAGTGCCTCTGCAAGTTCACTAGAAGGGCATAAAGGTTAAGGTCACCTCCTGCTGCTTATTCTCAGCATCCAAACCAAGAACCATACTGCCTCTTAAGAATGGAGATGCCACTTGGCTCTCCTGGCTAATAGCCAGTATCAACAGACCTAAACTGCATGGGTCCGTGTACTCTTTTTAAAAGCTACATACGCTAGTGAATGCAACGATTTTGCCACAATGCATTCCAAGCAACGGGGACCCAATGAACAATATATTCAAGAACGCAGGTGGCACCAGCCACAACTGGCTAGAAAAGACTTGGGATGTTGCAACTGTAGCTCTGAACTTCAGCTAAGCCTGATTGTTGCAAACTGGGTTTCGATCATGGACAACGGTCCTCCTTTCAGTGTTCTGGCTTGCCCTCCAGGAGCCCTGCACCAATAGTTACACACACAGTGCTACCTCAGGTTAAGAACTTAATTCGTTCTGGAGGTCCATTCTTAACCTGAAACTGTTCTTAACCTGAGACACCACTTTAGCTAATGGGGCCTCCCACTGCCGCCAGAGCATGATTTCTGTTCTCTTTTTTTTATTATAATAATATTTATTACAAATTTTAAACATAAGAAAAACAAACCAATAAACATACAAAGTACCCTCACCAAACACCATAACAAAGACAACAGAAAAAGTTTAAAGAATAGACATAGAGTAAAAAGAAAAAATACAACAAAATTTATCCTCCACTCTTATTTTCATAATCTTTGGACTTCCTCACATCCTGAAGCAAAGTTCTGAACCCAAGATACTATTTCTGGGTTAGTGGAGTCTGTAACCTGAAGCGTCTGCAACCTGAAGCATCTGTAACCCGAGGTACCACTGTATTCCAATTGTCTCTAGGAACAGTTCCAGTTTCTGTCTCTTCCTGGTGTCTCATGGCCCCTATTTTGCCTTCTGGGCAAAATAGTGTTGTTAACTCAAAGGGTTGTATTAGAAAGTGCATGTGCGAAAGATGTACCCTCTTCCCCAGGTCTTCCTGAAAGTTAAAAATCTGGCTGGGGGGGGTGCATCTTGACTCCGTGGATGTACATGGAAGGGCACACACGTCTCCACACTACTTCCATTCTGTCCTCCCCCCCCAAAAAAAAACCACATCTCCTTTCTAGCTGGTGTATGTTGCTGAGTGGGTTTGGATTAAAGCTGTTCTATTAAAAGTACAACCTGACCTATTGTAAGGTTGAACGCTTGGTTACACATTCTTAGGAAACGGTTGCAGCCCTCAGCACACCCTGAGCACAATCAATGTCTAGCAGGCAGAGAAAAACCTTAGCATGGGAACTAACAGGCATTACTAATGCGTACACATCCTTATTTTCTTCGGTCAGGTGTTGGAGGGTATGTTGCTATAATACAACCTGAAACACAGTCTCCTGAAGTTGAAGGATCAGGACAGGGGAGGAAACCGTTTGTGAAAACTCCACCCCCAGGGAGGTGCCCCTGTCTGTTTGTGCAACTGATGCAGGCAACTCTGCATTGACTTTCACAAGCTCTGCTGCCCCTTGTGTTATTGTCGCCAGCTGTTCTGCACCGTAAATTAATCTGTGGGTAATCCAGCAACTAAAGCTGCTTTTGAAAATATGCTTACAAAAATTATTTCAGATTCAATAAGATCACATATCATGATTTATCTGAGCTGATACTGTCCCCCCACCCCAGCTTAAATGCAGTGTGTGTATATCTGTGTATTGATGCATTTATGTGTGTGTGTGTGTGCATATTATATACATACAGAGATATATACATGCACAAAAAACCACCTAACCACACACACTCACCCACACATATGTATGCATGAGTACCCATCCAAGTTCACTGGCATTTAAACAAGGCTGTGCAAGACAATATGGTTGCATTATTCCTTCCGAATTATTTTCATCGCCACAATTCATCATGGAAATACTGCTGACCTTCAGGAGGAATTTATTCTCCTTTTACCAGCAATACCTGAGGAATAACAACCTTCACTAGAGCGATTGATTTTTGCAACTATTGCTGTTCTACAGGAAAATCCATTATATCCCTCCACGATTAATTGCTCAAATACTGCATAATGTGGTTTACAGGATTGTGACCTAATCTTGCGAACTAATGTTCCGACGAGAAATCCTGTCCACCTAAGCACCACCTCTGAGGTCATAGGATAAATTGCACTGCATGTTTTCAGGATTTTTTATTTGATTTCGTATCTGCAGCATCAGCACTTTTAGCTCCCTTTCCAATAACATATGTTTCAATTCAGCCAGGTATGGCCGTTTGATATATTAAGACCTTGCTAGAATTTACCCGGTAAAATGTCACAAAATGAAAAGTATTATAAAATAATATTCACCCAAGCTATTCTAGGCCTCTTGACACAAAACAGCCCATTTTTTAATTCTTCCAGAATCCCTTTATGCAGCATCCTGAACACACCATTTCGATCACAGTGGAAAGCGATCTTGCATCATTCAGCTTACAGATGAAACCGAACACAGTCAACAAAATTAAGCCACTAGAGACATGTGAACATTTATCTGCAAATAGATAACTGCCCTGAATGTTAAAAGTTCTACTCCTGCTAACTAAAACAAAGCAAAACATACATTATTAGCTTACGAGTACGTATAAATCAAAAGTCACTCCTGTTACAGCATCTGCAAAGGCTTACTTGGTCCAGGAAGCATTCTCCCTCTTCCACTGCCATTTTCTGTGGCCAAATATGAAATTTGATGACTCAATTAGTTAACACTTTGGACACTGCATTACAGCTAAAAATAGCCACCAAGCAGGAAGTGCCGATTTTTTTTTACAAAGCAACTAAGCTTGGTCACTTGTTAGACTTCCTTAACTATTTTTAAACTGCAGAAAGACAAGCAAGAGGATTGGAAGGCTAGCAAAGGAGAGTTATCCTGGGATTCCTGGCTGCTGTGCCACAGTTGTAATCTACAGCCATTCCCTGAATGTGTAACCGTGATATGTAGAATACCAAAAATAGCCACCAAATCAGCTGGTTAGAAGAACACTGTTGGTAGGTTGGAATCCTTCCTGAAACAAGCATTTGTGATTCTGCTTATCAGCTGCTTCCTTCTGAAAAGGAGACTGGTTTGGCCTGTTTTTCAGGGGCAACAAAATCAGGGATTTTCCACTCACCCTTTTCAAGCACCAGAGCAGACTGCTCTTTTTCTTATGTGAATGCTTAAACAAACAACCAAACAACCCGCTAACCAGCTGCTTATTTATTTATTCTTATTTAACATATTTTGCATGCTATTTAATTGTAAATAAAACCTCTAAGCAATTTACAAACAAACACACACAAAGATAATAAAGGTCAAGGTTAAGCAATTTCATATATATGTTCATCTCTTATTATATGTGTGCTAAAAATATGCATTGCAAAGTCAAATTGCAGATTAAATTGCATGCCAACTTTACATTCTGGGTAGCCTTGCTTCAACAACAACAAAAAATTAACAGGTGCCAAAAAGAGAACAGCAAAGGTGTGTGCCTGTCTAAAGTCAATGAGAAGGAGTTCCAGAGCAGGAGCTGCCAAACTAAAGGATTCAGTGTCTATCAAAACCAAAGCATACATAAAATGCCAACAAGCCTAAAGCAGTCAGTCGCATTTCTGCTTTGGAGAGCCATGCAAAGAAAACCCACAGCTGTTACCAACTGCTGGGTTAACACCTAAGTTTCTCCTTTGGGGAAGGACCGTACCTGCGCACCCAGTATGCAGACGGCCCCAGACTCAGTCCCCAGCATCTTCAGGTAGAACTGGGAATTTGCCCCACCTGAAACCCTGGAGAGCTGCTGCCAGTCAGTATAGACGGCAGTGGTCTAACTCAGTAGAAAGCAGTGCCCTATGTCCCCAAATTTCATGGACCAGGGCCTCTTGCGGAAATTCTTCAGGCGCCTTTTGCCTTCCTCTGTCATTGTATAAGAGATGTAATTAGAAATTATAGTAGGAGGCAGCTGCTAACAGGGAAGCCCTCTTCCTCTGTCATGGCCAAGTCATTTAAAAACAGCTTCGTCCTCCCTGTCAGTTGCTCCAAAGTTTACGCATGGTCTCTGGCAGCTGTTGAGGTGGCATTACAATAATAATTCCCAGGAGCATTTTCATTCTAGCAGGGGGAGAAGCTGCACAGAAAAGCCTGTACTACTACTTTTCCATCCTTATTTACTATTGTACTTCTTCTTCCTTATTTACTATACCTGACTCGTTCCACCCACTGTTATGTTGAACCTCGCATTAATTGGGACAATTTATGATTTCTTTAGGTTGGGATGGAATGAAACGTGACAGCGTACATACATAAATTAGAGCACAGAGGGAATCAGACAATAAAAGGAGGGTGGGGAAAGAAATGTTCTCTTTATTATGCTGCTGGTGGTTTCCAGAGATGCCATTTGAAGAGGGAATAGAGAGTGTGGAGAAGCCACCTTCCCCTCATTTTTAAGGAGCATCTATACTTCTAGGAGTCTACTGTAAGTGATGAAATGGGGCGATGCGCTGCTCACTGCGATATGCGTTCAAGGCACAAATGCTCTTAGTTTGTTTTTGTTTTTTTTAATGACACTTCACCTCCGTTGATGACATTCACATGGTTATTATGACTGATTTAAGATGACCATGGGAAACGTTCTTAGAATACACTGGTCAAGGGGTTAGGGACCTGTCTTTCAGGCTGTGGGCTTCATTCCTTGCTGGGCAACTTCATGCCAGTGGTAGAAAGGGCCAGAAAAACATGCAGGCAGAGCAATGGATGCAAACTTTTACCTACGTGCAGTATGCTAATTCCCCATATACAGTAGATCCTCCTTCATCCCTAAGCTGTGACCATGGTTTCAGAAGGTCTCTACGATACAGTTGACTCATCATTTCTGTTGCTGCTTTAAAGCAGAGTTGCAGTGACACAACATGAACAGTGGCTGCTCACTATGTTTGGAAAACAAGGCAGGCAACAGCAGCTGGAAACAATGCGATGCATTTTTGGAAAATAGATATTATGAAGTCAAAGGCATGTCAAGTTATCATTAGGCGGCACTGTGAACTGTAAGTGGTCTTGTGCTATATCACCATATTGATACAGGGAAAATGGTATCCAATTTGATGTGACAGACTTTTGGAATTTCGGTAAAATGCATTGACTGAAACTTCTTTTATATCAAAACCTACAATTTCAATCTAAAATACAGACCCAGTGAAATCTTAGTACTTTGGGAATTCCTGAGAAGCTGTGAGGCTTGACAGTTCTTCTTCCTGACAAATTTGGGGAAGGTTTTACCTGCTGCTATCACAAAAGGCCCACCATGTCTATGCATTATTTTTTAATAATATCAAGGTTTCCTTCAGTGCATATTGGGGACGGAGAGTGGTGGCGGCTTCAGTGTTATGATAGTCAAATTCTACCTCAAAACTGGGCTCCCTTGAATTGCTCTCCTAGTAGGAAGGAAAGTGGAAACCAACTAATTTGGAAGTACTCATAAACCAACTCACAAATAGTGGTTGGACATGATAGTGAAGCAGCTGCCACATGTGGGTGTTTAAAAAAATAAAATATCCTAGATGTGATCACGTGGGTTTGCAATTCCATTGCTTTGGCGCTGTCACCAACTCTCCCTCAATCCTTAATTATGACTTTGCCTCCAAGTTGTATTCTTGGATTCTTTTGATCTCTGCAGAAGCAGAGCTATAAGGTCATGAGATAATTAGAAACCTCACAATCAGCTCTACATCTCAAACGATGCTCAATTTTGTCATAACAACGGGGAATCATTACTCAAATGGCAACCATTACTCAAACAGTCTAGCTCATTTGTGCCTGTGACTGCATTTCTTCAAACCCTTGAGGAGGGAATTAAAGAGTGCTCCAAGGCTTATGAACTAGGTAATCAGGAAAGCTGCATACATTATCCATTATGGAAGGGAAATAAACACCGAGAAGACTTACTTGAGAGGCTTGCAGCAACATGGGCAGAAAGCGTTCATACTGGATTTACCCGAATATAAAATCAAGGGGTACCTCGGGGGATTTATTGCTTGCTAATTTTCTATACCATCTTTTACCAACAATTTGTATATCATATTTCAAAAGGCATGAGAAGATACCAGTGCAGTTTACAGTAAAACACAGTCCAAGGCAAAGCCTTAAAATGAGCAACTGAACAGCCTCTGTCTAGCAACTCATTGTGAAATAGGGGAGTTCTCAATGCATGTGGAGCTCACACACCTGACATCTGGAAGGGGGCCAAGTTGCAGCATAACTCATTAGGATGCCCAAAGCCACCATACGGCCAGGTGACCAGAGGAACATCTTTCCCCCAGTGCACGGCTGCTTCCATGCTAGCCAAGTTTTTCTGGTATTGGCACCATTTGCTTGCTCATTCATGCCTGAGAATCCAGGCAAGCTTCCTCCTGAACCACTTCAATCCTACGCTTTCCCTCAAGGGCTAGTTCGTAGTGATTTTTAGAGCTTAGTAAGAAGCAGCGGGACATGGGTGGCACTGTGGGCTAAACCACTGAGCCTAGGGTTTGCCAATCGGAAGGTCGGTGGTTCAAATCCCTGCGACGGGGTGAGCTCCCATTGCTCAGTCCCTGCTCCTGCCAACCTAGCAGTTTGAAAGCACACCAAAAAGTGCAAGTAGATAAATAGGTACTGCTCCAGCAGGAAGGTAAACAGCGTTTCCGTGCGCTGCTCTGGTTCACCAGAAGTGGCTTAGTCATGCTGGCCACATGACTCGGAAGCTGTACGCCGGCTCCTTCGGCCAATAAAGCGAGATGAGCGCCGCAACCCCAGAGTCGGCCACGACTGGACCTCACGCTTCTTACCTTTAAGAAGCAGCAGTGCAAGCTTTCAGCATTGATTTCACACCTAGTTTTAGTGGTACAGTTAAGTAGTTGAAGACTCAAGATGTCATGTTCTTATAGGTGGGGCTGGAACTGTATGGTAATCTGTATTTTATATATATATATATATAGCTTATTTCAACATGTAGTATGTGAACCCTGATGCATTTGGGGCCCTGGACTTCTGCCCCAAAGTCCAGCACAACTGCCTGGTTTGGAAATGCATTTGATGATGGTGAGTAACCCTGATTCCTCCAACAGTGGCAGGCCTCTGCTCCCATCCATGAATTGCCTGCTCACCCCTCTATCATAATCCTCAATTCAACACCCAACCACCTCATTTCTGATATAATGCAAAAGTAAGTTGTGGGAATTTGGGCTCCGAACCACTCTTATCAGGTTCACAGATGTTTTCTTTCATTGTTTGGGAGTCGGGTGAATCAATCACCACTTTCTGCTACTACTTCCCTTCCCACATGCATTACTTCCTCAATGCTTTCAATCCTTTCCTCTCAATGCATGTAACTATTTCCTGTGCACTCCTGTGCTATATATATATGATGATAGATAAATAGATGGATAGATAGATATCATGCAAACCAGATACTGCACAGCAATCTGAAAAGAGTGAGCTGACAGTTTGAAACTAACTGACTTTGTGTTTTTGGGCAGGGGAGAGGAAAAGAACCCACCCCAAAGGTGCAAACACAGCTATCTTATTCAGCATAACAGAATAATGTGGGAACAAACACAAAAGAGAACACCTACTGGTATGAATGAGAAAAACCAAAAGTGCCCTTCATATGCATATTTAAATATATGTGGGAGAATGGGCTACTCCAGTCTATTCTGAATGGTGAAAAGTGGATTAACAGTTGAATAATGCTTATAGGTGGAGAAGCTCAAAGTTCCTTCAGATCAGCAGGCAACCTAGAATGCAGGAGATACCAAAATAATAAGAAACAACAAACTTGTGTGGCACGTAAGAAACTTATTAGGGCATAAGTTATTGTAGGGATCAGAGTCCACTTTGTTAGCTGCATGAAATGCCATTCTGAATTGATAGGCACATATATACACACACAAGGCTGGTGGGAGGGAGGATAGAGAGAAGAGAGGTCAGAAGGAAACAGATTTTCAGCTTACTGAAGGCCTCTACTCTTCGAAGATGTCAGGAGATGTTGTGGTAAGAAAACTGCAAGCTGAGAAAATCTCTTACATAACCAGGATCACTGGCTGAGATTCACAGGATCAGCATCTTGGAAAAGTGATCTGATACCATAATTCCTGAAAAAGCCAATTAGGAGGGAGGAATGCTGAAGCCAAATGAATTAGACAGACTATTGTCAGATAAATACTGTATTTCCTGTAGGGTTAAGGAGATGAGGGAGGAAAAAAAGAGAAATAGTTTAGGGCAGCAACAAGCATGTTCTTGCTCATGTTAAAAGAAAGAGAGAAAGACAGACAGACAAAAGAGTAAGGATATTCATTAATATGGGGGATGAGTGTTCAGACCCCTGGGCTCTCACTTGTGGGGTGCCTCAGGGTTCTGTCCTCTCCCTCATGCTTTTCAACATCTACATGAAGCCGCTGGGAGAGATCATCAGGGGATTTGGGCTGGGTGTTCATCAGTATACGGATGATACCCAGCTCTACCTCTCTTTCAAATCAGAACCAGTGAAGGCAGTGAAGGTCCTGTGTGAGTGCCTGGAGGCGGTTGGAGGTTGGATGGCAGCTAACAGATTGAGGTTGAATCCTGACAAGACAGAAGTACTGTTTTTGGGGGACAGGAGGCAGGCAGGTGTGGAGGATTCCCTGGTCCTGAATGGGGTAACTGTGCCCCTGAAGGACCAGGTGCGCAGCCTGGGAGTCATTTTAGACTCACAGCTGTCCATGGAGGCACAGATCAATTCTGTATCGAGGGCAGCTGTTTACCAGCTCCATCTGGTACGCAGGCTGAGACCCTATCTGCCTGCGGACTGCCTCGCCAGAGTGGTGCATGCTCTGGTTATCTCCCGCTTGGATTACTGCAATGCGCTCTACGTGGGGCTACCTTTGAAGGTGACCCAGAAACTACAACTAATCCAGAACGCGGCAGCTAGACTGGTGACTGGGAGCGACCACAGAGACCACATAACACTGGTCTTGAAAGACCTACATTGGCTCCCAGTACGTTTCTGAGCACAATTCAAAGTGTTGGTGCTGACCTTTAAAGCCCTAAACGGCCTTGGTCCAGTATATCTGAAGGAGCGTCTCCACCCCCATCGTTCTACCCGGACACTGAGGTCCAGCACCGAGGGCCTTCTGGCGGTTCCCTCACTGCAAGAAGCCAAGTTACAGGGAACCAGGCAGAGGGCCTTCTCGGTAGTGGCGCCTTCCCTGTGGAACGCCCTCCCACCAGATGTCAAAGAGAACAACAACTACCAGGCTTTTAGAAGACATCTGAAGGCAGCCCTGTTTCGGGAAGCTTTTAATGTTTGATGTATTATAGTATTTTAATATTCTTTTGGAAGCCGCCCAGAGTGGCTGGGGAAGCCCAGCCAGATGGGCGGGGTATAAATAATAAATTATTATTATTATTATTATTATTATTATTATTATTATCCGTCTGAGTATCTGAGACCTTTAGCCAGAAGATACAGAATTAACAATAATTACCATCTACCTCAAAGTATCCCCACAGAAGCAACAGTATACAAAAAAACCCTAAATTTATCCTGCCTCCACAGGAATATCCTTGACATTCTGGAGGCTCCACACTAAAGGCCACAGCCTGTGTGCCTGTCTGATGCAGTTCAAGGAAGCAACTGGATATTATGAAAACTATAATGTCACATAATGCTAACTCTCAACGAGAAAAATTAAAATCATTGCTAGTGCCCATGCATTATCAACTTCATCATTTTTCATTGTAGCACTACTCTGACTGAGAACCCTGGAGCTCTGAAAATCACTCAGCTATGGTGGAATCTGTCTGCCACAGAAATCTTCAGCCACTCTGCGTTCCCCCTATGCTCACTATTTTCGTTAAGGTCTCACGGACAACTTGGAGGAGCCTAAGAGCATACCCTCCAACATTTCTCTGATGAAAATAGGGACGGCCTATTCCATAATAATAATACCACAAGCATCTGACTGGCTTGCCTATACAGACTGCCTTCAGATGTCTTCTAAAGGTTGTATAGTTACTTATCTCCTTGGCTTGGGGGTCACATGACTCCTTACCAGCCAACAATTCTCCGATGAAAATTGGGACATCCTAAGGAAAAGCGGGACATTCCAGGACCAAATCAGAAACCAGGGGCTATGTCCGTAAATCCAGGACAGTCCCTGGAAAATAGAGACACTTGGAGGATCTATTAGAAGTTTGTGAATTGCAGTTGGGGGCACCCCAGGATTTCAACACAGTTTCCAAAGGGTTGCAATCTAGCTCCAGAATATCCTGGGGTCCTAAGGAAACCCTTTATTTATTATATTTATATACCCTTATTTAAGGCTACCTTCTCCCAAGCAAGCCAAGCAACCACCATATGGCTCTTTAACTTCAGTGGGTGGAGCAACTCCTAAGAGGAGTGTGGGAATCAGTTGCCAAGAGGAGATCCTGCCACAGGGCTGCAGGGGGAAGCCCTGCACCAACAGTCCTTCTCAGCTCCATCCCCACCTCTATAACCAAAGCATCCCCCCCCCTCCCAGAAAGCCTGCTGGATGAACAGCACAATAGGTGTGCTATAGCAAAGACCAAGCACTGTCTGGGGGCCATCTAGTGGTTTCTTGAACCAGCATAAAAGCAGGCAGCGATCCCTCCACACATCAATGGCTAGTGTTTCTGACATCCTGCCAGGAGCAGAGGACAGCTGGGTGACTTGCATTCCAGCCAAGGCCCACGTTTTGCCAGCAGCACACAAGTAAAACAGCCTCCTCCTCCTCCTCGGCCCCTACTGCAATGGCTGATGGCTCAGTTCAAACAAAGGCACACCCTGAAGAGCTATTACTCGCTGCAGCGTTCCCTTCTGTGCACCACACGAGCTTCTGCAGCATCACCCACACATCTGGGAAAGCAAACCTCCCTCAAGCTAAATGAGCAGCTAAGAAAGGGAGAGAGAAATTAGGGGAAGGAACAGAGCTCATTGCACCCCCTTCTCCTACCTTCTCGGGGCTGAGTGGGAGCAAAGAGAGGGAGAAAAAGATAGAGAGCTACTGCCAGAGGCAGGGAGCAAGGTCGGAACTTTTGCCTGCATTCCTGCAGCAGGCTGTGACAAATTATGCTGCAGGATGCCTAGCCTTCTATGAAGTAGCTCCGAGTTCCAGAGAGCACAAAAGGCAGGGGTTTCAGAGTGCGGGGGTGGGGGTGGGGTATTTGTACAAGCTTAAATAAAGTAAAAATGATCTTGGACTGCTTGCCAGGAAAAAGCTCATAGGCCACCGAGTGACCTTACTCATGTGATTTCATGTCCTCCCCACAACAGCTGAAATGTATGATTCATCATTAGGAAGGTGAGGAGCTGCAGAGGAGGGGAGGGTTCCTATCCCTTTACCAGGGGCGGAGGAAGGGGGGTGCGGTGGGTGCGGATCACCCCGGGTGTCACCACTGAGGGGGGTGACAAAATGCCGGGCGGCACTCACAGCGGGATCTGCAGTGCGCCCGAGCCACACGCCTCTCCTGGGAGAGAAACAGTGGCTTGGGCGGGTGCAAGCTCCACACTGCCCAAACTGTCTGCCTGCTGCATCCCCCCTCAGCTGTAGGGCGGCTGAGTGGGAGGAGGCAGGCAGATTCCGGAGGCCCCACGGTGTGCCCCGCCCCTCGCCCCGCTGCTTGGCACGCCGCCCCAAGCACCCCAGTGGCTTCCTCCACTGCTGCCCTTTACAATTGTACAGGAGAGGGAATTCTGGCAGGTGTCAATTGACATGCTGGGCAGGAAAACCTTTTCAGGAGCCCTGTCCTTCTCTGCTTCCCATCAGCTTATGTTATTTATTTTTATTTTCTACATGCATATCCTGTCTTTCTTCCAAGGAGGCTCAAGACGGCGTACCTGGGTCTCTCTCTTCTGCCCCTGCAGCCTCCATTTTATTTGCATGATTGGCATAATTGTGGATGCAATTGCCATTAAAAAACAACAACCTGTCCCTTGGATGCAAAGGTACATTTAATGTCATATGTACTTTGGACTAGGGTCACAACAGTTGCACCAAAAAAAGGGGGGGGGGATAATGAAAGTGATGCTTATAGCTGTTGAATGTTTATCCTGCTCAGATGGTGCAAATCTGAGTTGGCAAACCTTGTCATTCTAGGTCTCCTGGGAATGCATGCCAAACAAACAGCAAGACAAAACAACCATAATGTTCATTTAAAAATAAAATGGTAAATGAAAACAATATTTACTGAAATACAAATCCTAGTTTCTATATCTGTCAACGCACCATGGTTTACCATTCTTAATAGGAACAGAGTGTGGTAAAAATAATGGTAAAACATGTGAGAGATTCAATACAGAGAATCTTTAAAAGAAATTGTCGTACTAAGTCACAGGTACCAAGAAGATCATTCCACATACCCCAAAGGGCTTTGCATTTGCATTTCCCAAATTGCAATGCCAAATGGCAAACCACTTTTGAAACTGAAGGGTAGTTCAAAAGCAGTTTGAACAGGGGGTTTGCTGTTCAAAGAAGAAGAAAAATCCCAGTGGACATGTCCAAACTCTAAAGTGGCTTCTTTGAATATAGTTAAATACAGTTGCATGTGCAAATGTACAAAGGGTTACTGCTAATATCTGCCATTTTCTGTTCCATATATATGTGTGTGTGTGTGTGTGTGTGTGCATGCTCACAAGCGAGTGGCATGATCACGCATGAGTGTATTCAATGCCATCCCATACAGAAATGAGGGCTATGAGTGGCAGTAACATATGGAAGGGGTGGCAGGGAAGCATCTTGTCACACAAGCTTCCGCACAAATAAGCAATTTCATGTAGAATGCACAACAGTGACCTGAAACTGCATTTATTAGGTCTATGTGTTTGAGATGGTACAAATGGCCAGCATGCACATCTGAAAGAGGAACAAGAAAAATAGGCTTGCCTTTATAATTTTTAACAGGGGCTGGTGCACAGCTAAGCATGTGCTGTGCAATATGACCAGAGATATTCAAGGACTGCAACAGTCCTGTTAAGGGTGAAAGTTGCATTTCTATATTGTTGATTAAGCATTCTTAACTTTCAGTGCAAGTGCACAGCAAGACACACACAGCTGCAGCCCCCAACTTGTTTCGAAATGATATTTTTTGTTATTATGTGGCCCGCTTAAAACACCCCCCCCCCAAAAAAAAAGCAGGCTAGGTTTGCAATTTACCAACATTTTAAATCGGGTAGGTAACTAGTGTCTCACCTGTTGTTAAAGGGCTCCAAATTCCATCAACCTTGGATGAGCACAGCCACCACATGGGGGTGATGGGAGGTGTAGTCCAATAATATCTGGAGGGCCACAGGTTTCCCTTCACTGTCTTAAATAATGATTTTCATTTCACAGGCACAGTCCATCATGAAAACGACGGCCCATTTTTGTTCTGTATTATTATACACTTTATCTTATTCCGTAAGTTCATTATGCAGTTTGCCCTGTTGAATATGTACTGCTGACTATGTATTATATTAATGCAATATTAAAATGTAACCTTCAAAAGATAAATAAATTCAAAAACGAAAAGTAAAAAGAAAAATGATGAGGTACGCCTCCAGGTTTCGCAAAGGTACAACGCAACAAAAGGTGTGAGCAAGCCCTGGGACCATCCGCTTTCTGGTACCTGCCTCAATAAGCTTTTAAAATGTTAGCAACAAGAAGCCAAATGAAGAGCAGGTGCACAAATGCCTCTGGGAGGGATGCATTATGCATGAGGAATCAGCCACTTCGTCACATTTTAGTTTTCACCTGCTCTTGTGGTGTGCAGCTGTGCCATGTTGGCAACGTCTGTGTGAGCACTGGGAGGACCTGGAGATTTAATGCTTCTCATCTAGTTCTTGATGTGTGCCAGTTGCAATTATTCACCAGACTTTCCCCCTTTTCATTTTGGCCAACTTTCGTGGGCCTTGGAGCTGGCTTATGCCAAAAGGTACCCAAAGAGTATGCATTTTACCCATGGAGTCTATAGCCAGGCTGCAACATCCAGACCTGTCATATATTGAAGACTGGCCCCTACATAGAAGCTGAGCACTTCCCCGATATTTTCCATTGCCTTGTAACTCCTTGTCCATTCTTGGCTGTGAGTCCTAGAAGACCTGCTCCCTTCCCCAGAGGCCTTTTCTCGCCTGGCCTGGGAGGGATCGGACTGACACCAGCTACAAAAGCAGAGGCTGCTGAACAGAATCTTTAGGTGGTATTGTTTATGCAATTTACAGGTGGGGAGGGGGGTTTGTTGCAAAAAGTGTGTGTGTGAAAAAGAAGAAGTGAGAAGAAGGGATGGAAATGGGGATGAAGATAAAAGTGGGGGTACAAAAGGGGCTGCAGAACAGGAGGGGCTGGTGTCTTCATAACTGGGCAGACGAAGAAAAGGATGCTTAGCAGTGGAAATGTGTGTGGGGGGGAGATGAAGGAGGTTACCCACAGGGCTGTCTGTGTGCAAGGGGCTTACACAAAAGGAGGAGGAGGGGAAACATCGGCATGGGAGCAAATGCAAAAACAAGGATGCAAAGTGTAGCTGCAGAACAGAAGTGAAGTGGATTCAAAAATAGGTTTGGGAAGGTGAGAAGTGGGGTTAGTGATGGTAAGGGGTGTATGTTAAAGTGGGGAGGGGGGTTAGTGAGTGGAGTGATCAGCACTGTAGAAAACCACTAGTGTATGTACAAGCGCAGATAAAAAAACGAAGATTAAAACAAGCCATTCATAGCTCTGCTGAACAACAACCAAACAGCTACAGTGATAGATGCTGCTAACCTGAGATTCTACTGAAATTCCGATTCTTGTGATAAGCTATTTAAATCATCGTCTATTTATAATTACTAACAAAATACCCACTGTTATGTTATTCGGTGCATGTTCAGGGAATGATGGTAAACTGCAAAGAGCCCTAGCAGGGCCAACCCAAGTCATTCCCCGCCCCCTGCCTAAATGGAAGGGCAAGATGGTGCTCCCCTCTCATTCCATGTCTAGAAGTTTATGAGACTGGTAGTTGAACTGACGGTGGGTTTGTAATCTGCTCTTGGGAGCAGCAGACTAGAACTGGAACACGGAGCTATGTCCTCCAACAGCTTTCTGCCACTTCCTCTTCTGCTGCCACCCCCAGAATCTGCTGCCTGAAGCAGTGGCTTCACTTTGCCCAATGATAGGGTTGGCTTTGAGTCCTAGTGAGCTACAGTGATAACCAAAAGCCTATTTATTTACAACATCCAAATATTAAAAGGATGTTAGCAGATGAGATTTTGATTAATCATGATTATCTTCTGTCCCCCCTCTCCCTCCTATTTGCATTTGCATTTTGAACCAGCAGTCCTTGCCAACAACACCCCCAAAAGTCGAAAAGGAGAGTGCACTTTTCAGTCTTTCAGGCTCATGGTACCCGTTGGATTGTGCCCAGAGTAAAGGAGGTTTTTGAAAAGAAAGAAAAGTCTAGAAATAAAGCATTTAAAAATAAAGTGGATTAAAAAACACACACCATTGTTTTGGTGCTCTGATCTCACTAGCTTCATAACATTGCAGAAGAACATTAACTAATAACCATATAAATGTGCTGTTGTTTTGCATTTTTTGTTAACAATGATATTGTGGGGGGAATCTGCTTCTTTTGTGGTTGTGTTTTATTTAGCCCATCATGTGGCTCCATGCTTCAAAAAAGCATCAGCAGCAATTGTATATATAAAAAAGTCACTGAACTGCGAAAGAATGGATAAAGCACAGAAAAAGGACGAGTCTACTAGGATAATGGATGTGAGCAAGCCTAAGTCCTTTCCAGTTTTCATTTATTAGAATATATTGGTCACCCAATGCTAAATAACATGAAGTCCTTGTTCGTAACTTTTGTGATATGATTAAAACAAGTTCTGATTCGGCCTTCTTCTGACGCAGGGCCTTTTCAGGTAACACAAATCCAGGGATTGTTGTTTTTTTAAATGAAGCTGCCCTATACAGATCAGACCACTGGTCCATCTAAGTTCAGTTTTCTCCTAGTAGTTGTGCCGCCTGGAGCTGAATGGAGTTATAGTCTAAAACATCTGGAGTCACCAGGTTGGGGAAGATGGTCTAGTCCAGTGGCATATGCTCTAACAGTAGCCCTTTGATGTAAGATTTAGAGACGCAGGGTATAGTTTTTTAATTATAAAAAGTTTCAATATTAATTGCATTTAACCTTTGGCTAGAATGCATCCATGAATGATTCACGAGCGCCTACATTTTGTGACTTCTATGCCTCCCTTCTATGATGCACTCTATCTCTCCTATCTGACCCTGAAAATGGCACAAATGGCAGGATGCTTTCTTACGTCTGTTGTGAGTTAGCACCGGCATCTCCGTGAGAGGTTCCAGGGACAGATATGGGAAAGGAATGTCAGCAGCCCACAGCTGTCCAGTGAGTTGTAAGCCGAGACTGCATGTTTTAGAACACGCCAAGGAAGTTGATATCAATGTGGGGTCATGTCTCTTCATATCCCTTGACCTACTGTGACCTTTACTGATGTATGTAGAAGAATGTTTGATGTTTTATGACTCTTTGTTTGCTGTTACTATATAAGCTTCATTCTGATCTGTCTCTGGGCAGTCTGGAGCTGCTGAGCGACTGGTTGGCAAGGATGTCCTACTGCAACAGTTAATAATCCAGGTCCCTAACTGGATTTGCTGGTGCTTGCTGTAATTCTACTGGATCCATGTTTTATTTGAAAGGTGTTTCCTCACCTGGGTAACAGGTGAGAACAGGTGGTGTAGAAGCCAAATTCTTACACTTTCTAAAGTCTCTTCCACTAATGCCACCTCACATGCTTTTAACTGGAGGTGCTGGTGTTAAACCTGGGATTTTAATGTGTGCAAACTCTGAAACACAACTATGGCCAGAAAACTAAAGCCATCACATCATTCGAAGCTTCTACATCCTCTACACACAATGAGGAAACCACTGCCAGTTGCATATTTTTATTTGTGGCGAGTGGGAGTGCTTAGACAAGATGCTTTCAGTGGAGGCCCCCTTCACGCTGCCATTGTTGCTGTTCCCATTCATTTGCCTCTCTCTGTGTGTGTCCAAGTGGTACCACCTCTCTTGGAAAGAGAGAGGACAAGGCATGAAGCATTTATTGCTCCCCTGGAGAGGGCGAGTTAACAGGAAGCAGTGGTCGAGAGGCCCTAGAGATTGGCAGTGGGCCCCCTGTTGGATTGTGGGTCTTGGCAATCTCTGATGCCAGTCCAGTCCTGGAGGAAACCCCTATAGATTAATCTGCTGCACCAGTGCTAGCCCAGCCTCCTGCAACCAGCACGGCAGCCTGAAATCTTCAGCTTCAAATCTTCTTCTTCTTTGGCGATCACTCATAGCTGAGTAAGATTGTCTTCCATAAACATGGTTTTAACAGTGAGTCCGTAAGTGACGGTGGAGGCCAATTCTGGATCCACACATCCTTCCACAATGGGGACATTGGTTTCCGGGTGGGAGTTGATCACGGTGTGGATTTGCCAAGTGTGCCTTCCTCTTAGCATGTTTCTCCCTTGCATCCTGAGTTTGAGTGTCTTCAAAGCCCATGACACCTTTGGTAAAAGTTGTTCTCCAATTGGAGCGCTTGCAGGCAAGTGTTTCCCAACACTACATTTTAAAAAATTTGCCTTGAGACAGTCTTTAAACCTCTTTTGTTGACCACCAATGCTTCAAATACTCCTATTTACAGAGTAAAAAGCTGCATTGTCCTTAGTAAATCTGTTCCTAATTTTGACCTCTGATTTCATATGCTTCCTAGAAATTATATCATCAAAAGGAGAGTAGCTGCATCTTGCATGTATAGGAGCAGTGATGCATTTAGGTCACTTTAAACGCAACACTTGACGGTCTTTCCCCACCCCCAGCCTTTAGATGTATTACTGTACTTCAAAAGGCAGTAAGCCAGCTCTGCTGCATTTGGGGGCCCTATTCCTCATTCTGCTGAATGGAGCCCTGGACATCTACCCATAAGTCCCACCCTGATGGCACTGCTGTGCATGAACACTATGGAGTGCATCTTTAATCAAAAGGTCAGTCACCACCTTGGCTTTTAAATCAACAGGCTGTTGCATGTGAATGAACGGAGCATATAGACACATGGAGAATATAGACATATAGTTAAGAGCATTCAAGAGCACTGGGGTTAGGGCTCAGGAACTGATGGTTGCCATGAGGATTGTAAGCACGGCCTGGAATGTTGGTGGGGATGGGACAGATACCCCATTAGAATGGGGAGAGCCTGCTGGGCAGACTTCAAAACATACCAGGTCTGTCTAGCTCTGTGCAATTTACACGGAACAATAACTCTCCATCTTTTCAAATAGGGTCTTTCCCAGTCCTACCTGGAGATGCCAAGGATTGAACCCAGTACGTCTGTGTGGAAAGCATTGGCTCTATGGCCGCTCCTCTAAATTCAGGAGCACAGCATGCAAAAATCTTAGGGTCAAAATAGATTTTCAGTCTAATGCTCTCTCAACTGCTTTAGCTTTGTTATTTTGCTGCTGAAATGGATAATGTATTTTTCAACTGAGACATGGAAATTCATTACCATAACAACGACAACACACACACACACACACACACACACACACACACACACACACAGTGAAACCAATGGGGAAGACAGCCAGTGTGCTTCATAGTTATATATTTATCTCTCTTGTATGTTTCCATTCAGATTGCTAGACACCTAAATCATTGTCTACTGAGTCTAGATCTCAACGCACTATCAACTTTGTGGAATTCAGAGATCTCATTCTGAAGGATCTGATTATGTCACTGCTATATAGTGGTATATAGATAGAATTCTCTGGCATGGACCTGTCATTCTGGAACTATGTCTCTAACATTCTGCAAAGCCATTTGTGACAGAAACGTATTGAAGGAAATTCAGCAAACCTCTCCAGGTTATAGCTCTAAACATTCCCTTCTTGTAGCTCATGGGATCATCCCAATAACTTTTAAAGTGCAGTCTTCTATCGGTAAACTGTCAATTGGCTAGTTTAGGAAGACAAAACTCTGCAAAGAACCAGAGGGCCTTGAATTGGGGACTTTGGAAGCAGAACCCACTATATTAAGCAAGACGCTGTTCTAACCTTCATGGTGGCAAACAGACATGACATCAGAAGTGACAGAATTCAGGCTTATCAGTTCCACATGGTTTAGCAGAACCCCAAGATCTATGAACCAGAGCCAAATACACACAGTAAGATTTAAAGACTGGGGTGACTCTGAACACATTCTGAGTCTAGGAGTTTGTTTTGGGAACCAGAAATGAATGGAAGTCCATTCCGTGAGATATCTTTGCTTCAGCAGGTATGGGGGAAAGACGTCTGCTTTTTGTGTTGTTGACTAGTTCAACAACTTGGATTTTAAAAACCACACCCGTTGTTGTAAATCACCCAGAAACATACCAGCAGACCCTAGTTTACCTTTCACCAACCCCTGGGCTGTGTGACCTCAAAATATTAAAACCAGAAGTAAACTGAATCACAACATCCTTTTCAACTGTTATCATTTCGAAGACTCAAATAACAAGAGCTGACAGGTTTGAGGGGTATCACGGCAGAAGAGAAACACTTTGGAATAAGTGGTATCTCAAGAAAAGTTGCAATATGGTTCCCAAGCTTGCCATCTCTTTCAAACAAGTTTTCCACACTTGCACTAGCAGTGACCCCAATACAGATGTAAATTATGTTGAACAATACGCCTGCAGCCCTTTACAGCTCTTTGAGATGGTTATGGATTTTCAGGACCAATTCCTTTTTTACTGCCTTAGCAGCGCCAGATGCAGTGTTTGACTTTAAAACGCTTAATCCAAGCCCATGCAGGGGCTTAACTGCTTCTTTATTATTATCACCACTAGCAGCCTATGAAGATAGGCAACATTGGTTTCAAAATCTTAAAAACAGGTGTACTTTTCAAGAAGGCACATAACCAAGCAGTTTAGGCAGCTGAAAGCATGCCATAACATCCCTATAAAGTAAAAGTGCTTTGTTGCAGAAAAGAAGCAGTAAGATCCTGCAAGAAAATAGCAAAATAAAGAAATATTTAAATAAATACCTTTCTGCGCTTTGTGGAGATGATGGAACTATCACACGTAGTTCAAATGTCTCCTCTGTCCAGGCCATTTCATAAAGTCCAAGCTGACCCTGCTGACCACATGGCTTCCACATCACCACCCCAAGTTGGAGCACTCCAGCAAAGCCCCTTAAACAGCCTTCAGGTGCAGCAAGCAGAAAGGAGAGCTACTAGCTTCACCCCTTTTAAAACTGAAACCATCCTACTTCTGGTAACAGGATCTGCCTCTAGGGCCCAAAGCCAGTTAAAGCTTTGCATGGAGTCTGAATAGCTGCACCTTCCCTAGATAAAAAACCTAAGTCACATTTAAATTCCGAATCCTAGGTGTGAAAAGTAGGCCAGACAGACAGAACACCCACATTTACACTGTCTGTGTGGCAGACAAGGTCCAGCCACATAGCCATTAGGAATCCACTTCTGACTCACAAATGGCCGTACTTGTGTCAAGCCAAACAGGATCATCATAGGAATGGGCATTTCCATCTGCATCGCAGTGGGCATGAAAATGTGCACTCTATATATCACAACATGTGGTGCAATTAAGACACATGTCTACATGGACAGCTGCGTCCAGACTACATGTGTATTTCCCAAATCATCAAGGTCATCTGTGTGCAGGAGCTGCTTCCATCTGCATATGTCCCTTGCTTAATGAGGGTGGTTGCCTTTATTTTTTTGTTATTTGTTATTATTCCATGGTGACAGTATTGGTTTACATGCTCTCCCATAATTTGGTCCCTATTGCTTCTTTCAAGTACGCCACACAATGAACTACATATAGCAGAAGAACTTGCTACCTTGCCCTCTACCCCAGGCATAGGCAAACTCCAGCCCTCCAGATGTTTGGGACTACAATTCCCATCATCCCTAGCTAACAGGACCAGCGGTGAGGGATGATGCGAACTGTAGTTCCAAACATCTGGAGGCCTGGAGTTTGCCTATGCCTGCTCTACTCCTTGTCACCTCAAAGCACTCATAGTCCTTCTATGTCATCAGATGTCATTGGAACACAGTAAAACAAGTATTGTCAGCTACGTCAATGGGAATGCTGTTTGGAGGATACACTGTTGTGTTCTAGTTGGGCACAGGCCAAAGCTACCTTACAAATCTCACCAGCAGGGTTGATCTTGGCGAGAATTCTTTCCTGCTCAGTTTCTCAGATCTCTTGCTTCAATCTTCTGTGCAACTGTGCCAAAAGCAAAGTCCAAAGTTATCAGCCAGCACCACCTTAGTGCACATAATAGTACACTCACATCACTCCATGCCTTGGGTTGAGGTTCCACCTCTGGTCTACTGAGCTGGAGAGCAGACATGAGTGTAGCGTGCAACAGGTATGTGGGAGAGTGGGCCTTACCACTGGCCAGGCAACCAGGACTGTCAAATTCCTGGCCAAGAGCACCACAAACCTTGCTGCCTGTGCCACCTACAGCACTGATATCATCTGTGTCTTCTTTGCCCTTCATCTTTCATCGATGAGAAGCCTGAAAGTTCAGCTGAGAACTGTGGCCCCTTCCATGCTTTTGTACAATGGAATTACTGTGTGCAATGAAAAATGGCATTGTCCACAGTACCCATTGTGCCCGCCATTTTGCATTCTGCTGCCCATGCACCGGGCGAATGCTGTGAGTGAATGACAGCAATCACAATGGCAGCTGCCACTGTCGTGACAGATGTCTCGTCAAGACAACTAGGTGGCCAGGAAGAGCCTGGGTGGATTCAGCCCAGTCTTGGCAAGCGGTGAGCTCAGGCTTTGGCTCCAGTGTCCGAAGGCTCTCTAGTCTACGGGCCTGAAAGGCAACGGTGACACACACTTCCTACAATTCACCCCATGTTTGTTGTAACAATATTCTACTTCATTAACAAAATATTACACATCCACTCGGGAGGCACAAAGACAGAATTTGTACCATAGTTATCGCTGGCGCAGATGGCAAAAGAATTAATTGGCTCATAAGCCAAATGCTTATGTTTTACATAGTATCAACACAACATGCAACAGAGGATAAGAGGGGACCAATTAGTACCACTGCCTTAAGCACAGAATGGAAAGTTCAGGTTTGAGAACTTGAAAGAATATCCCATACATGATGTGTGGAAAGAGGAGGAAGCCACCAGCATGGCAGGGGATACTCGCCAATCACCAGAAAAGCTGATAAAGCTCTGCCCCGCACTCTGCCCTACTAAAAACGCAGAGTAAGCCATACTGACATGGTGCTACAGATGGGAAGTGGTGTAGCACTGGCAGGATGTTATTGATCTGAAGGCTTTTACTCAGCTCTTCAGCCCAAAGAAAAGGCTCCTAGAGCAGCTTAGAAAGATCAGTAATAAGACAGGCCTTGCCCCTCTGGCTAACTGTCTAAAAGACAAGACAGAAAAGGAAAAGGAATGGTGAGGGAGGAGAAAGAAGAAAAAAGCAAGTTCAGGTACTGGTTCTTAGCTACAGGTTGGCATGCAAACAGTTCAAGGATAAGAGGAGCCAGATGTTGCTGGTCTCTCAGCAGAGCCAGTGGAGAGGCCCTGCTTCCCATCTTTTTGTCTCTCTGCTATAGTCACATGAAATGGCTTCTGCTAGGGTACAGGAGGAGCCTGACGGAGTTGGCTTCTCAGCAGAGCTGATGATAGCCTTGCTTTCCTTCACTCTCTCTGCCAGGGTCCCAGATATAAAGATGCATTGTGGAGTTGGAGGCATGTGTTGGATGCACTCCTGAAGCAAGGTTTCAAAGGAAGGATCAGTGGACAGGGTGCCCAGAAATTCCCATGACCTCCACAGTAAAGAAACTAGCCCGACCCTGGAATTATGGTACTCCAAGGGCAGCTAGTTTCAATAGCTGCCCTTTTTCCTTCTCATGGCCAAAAGAGAATGACCAGGGACCCCAAGCAAGACTTTTAGGGGGTATTCCCCCCCCCCCACAGAGCACAGCCAGGAGCCACTTGACAGCCAGGGCCAATTGCATACATTATACAGGGACAAACCCAGGTTTTCAGCTGAGCATACATTGCATTGGGAGCTGCAGCCAGCCTTAACTTTCTCATGAGGATCCTAATACAACGCTTGAATTTGCAAATGCATGTTTGCTGCATTCACAGTTTAAAACATGGTTCACCAAAAACTGCAATGTGTAAAATGGTCTGCGTGAGATGAATTCAGGACAAGAGGTTCAAAATCAACACTTCTCTTTTTATAGGAGATAAATCCCACCCGCTATGGACACCAACCCACATATAACTCAGCAGAACCCTAATTACTATTTCTTCTTTTTAAAATCCATACACTGTGGGTGTAAGAAAGCTTGGAATTAAGTTGTTTTTAAAAATAGCATGTTTAAATATTCAAGCAAGCAAGCATGGACCATCCAGAAGCTGGTTTCAAATTATTTTCACACGATGAGGAACAAAATCTAAAGCCAGAATTATATTGATGTATAGAATCTCCCACTGTCATTAATGGCAGGGAAGTCCCAGAGGCTAAAAATGCAGGTCAACACTTTAAGAAAGATGTACAAAATAAGGGACAGCAAGGATGTATTTTCTCCTTTGCTCCACCAAATCTGGCAATAACTAGTAAATAAGTCCCCAGATGCACTGCTGGCAGTCGGCCAGGAAGGGCATCTGCTGTGTTTATGAGATTTGCAGTTGACATATCTCTCAGCCAAATATAGAATTATTCACTTCAGTGATATCACAGGCTGTTCCGCAGAAAAAGAAGGAACATCCCACTAGTTCATTGTGTCTCATACATTATGTCATACTTGGTGTGCCTGTCCAAAGAAAAGATATGCAAGAACAGTGTAAGTTTGTGCCTAAAATATGAAATATTGGAGCAAATGTGCAAAATGTATATAAAATACTGCTTTCTCCTCAAAACCTGTATTTCCTGCAATGGCTCCGGCTCAACTTGTTAGACCTCATATCATCCCCAGCTAAAGGGAAGCCCAAGTACAGTCATACCTTGGGATGAATACACTCCGGGTTAGGCAAATTCAGGTTGCGCTCCGCGGCGACTCGGAAGTAACGGAGCGCATGCACAGACCGTCAAAATGACATCACGCGCATGCGCAGGAGCGCCGAAACATGACCCACACACCCGCAGACACGGGTTACGTTCAATTCGAGATGCAAAAGGGGCTCCAGAATGGATCCCGTTCGCATCCCGAGGTACCACTGTATATGAGATTGCCTTTGTTCACATCCATATCTCGTCACTTCACCTTTCTCTCCCAATTGTCAAAACTTAGATAGGGTCAAAACATTACTTTTTTCTGTCTATCTGCCATTCACAAACTCATAGCCATATGATGTATTGCCATAATGTCATTCTTGTATATGTACGCACAGAGAGGAAGAGGGAGCGCCATCAATGTATGGTGCTTGCAAAGTAAAAGAGTTCAGGTCCCTGCCGCAAGGACCCTGCATTCTGTAATTTGCCGTAAATTTGGAGAAAGGGGATGGTGAGAGATGCGAGGAAAGGGAACAAAATGTACAAGGGAATAACAAACCTATAGAATATCAGCCAAATAGCAGGGATACCTCCAAATATCACTGCTCAAAAACCTTAAGCAGAAAAGAAGAAGCAAACACCATTCCACATCAGAACTTAATATAATGCAAAATAATATTTTCTGTTTCAAACAAACCTTTATGTACAAAGACTAATAAGAATTTACATTCAGTGCAGGGCCCTGATATAACACCATTTTAGAATATATATTATGATTTCATTATATTGTTATTTTGAGTTATTTTACTTTAAATGTATTTTATCATTTTGTGCCATGTTACTGGGCAGCCTCATACAAATATAGTATAAGTAACGTAATACTCTGCACAAAGCCTTTGCTTCAGTTTTGCAAATTGATGGGATTCCCTGACCCAGATTCTAG
Organism: Podarcis vaucheri; assembly: GCF_965113315.1. Taxonomy (NCBI): domain Eukaryota; kingdom Metazoa; phylum Chordata; class Lepidosauria; order Squamata; family Lacertidae; genus Podarcis; species Podarcis vaucheri. The sequence goes on along the minus strand of NC_138763.1, from coordinate 77,015,888 downwards.
CCTTCTCCATCAAGTCCTTTAAATTAAACAGAAAAACTGGCTACAAATTAATTCTAACATTATATGCATGTTTAAAAATTGTTTGGCACCAATGGTTCATTTTACTTCAATGTATGCAACGAATGGCTCTCTGGAGGCCCTGTGAAGTGTGCTGACAGTTCTTTGCCCATGTGGCAATGTCAACGGTCTGTCTCATCTTTGTTCCTGAGAAGTGAATGCACATGGAACGCAGAACTCTCCCTTCTGCATTCTGAAGACAGTGATTGGGTGCTATCAAACAAGCTGCAGAATAGGTGAAGTTCAATGCACTCATTCAAATTTAAACATTCATTCAGCATGGCACAGTGGACAGGATACTAAGCTTGACTGGGGGGAACCTGGGTTCAAATTCCATGCATTTATTAAATTCCCCTTATGGTCTTTGGCAATTCACTAACTCTCAGCATGAGCAAGCCCATGGAAGGTTGTTGTGGAGCTTCCTTTGATATAATGTAAAATTTGGAAATGAATGAAAAAGAAGGAAGACTTTTAAGGGCAATTTTCATGCATGGTCTCGGTGGCTGCATTCCCAAATCCCACCACGTCAAACCATGGCTTAGTGCAAATTGGCTGGCTTCTGAGAAGGAGACTGCAGTCAGCTTGCTCCACACTGGGCTTCTTAGATCAGTATGACATGGCAGCCAAGCCAGAGTTCATCTTAACATGTTGTCTGAACCTGGGATTGCCCTTAGAGTCTCTCCTCCTTAAACGCAATCTGAAGCCAGGATATGTCCACTTGCCTTGAGACGGTGGTTTAGAATGTGGTTAATAATGAATTAGTAGTAGTATAAAAACCATTAAAAGCAATGCAGATAATACAGTATTGCAATAATGTACTATGGACATTATACGCCACCATTCATTGCTATAAAATGTTGCATGCTATGACATAAAATCCAAGCACATGCTTAGTGAAAGGCTCAAATCAAACCCATACAGAACAGCCGCCTGAAGATTCAGCACGATGGAAAAACTGGGGGTTTATGCCTCTCCCTATTTCCGTATCCATTTCAATGAAAAAAACGATAGCCTTTGCTTAAGAAACAACTACAGCTTGCACACACAACGCCAATGAACTTCAGTGTGAATAGCACAGGTGTGCAGAACAGAACTGGGCCCTTTTTGTGTACTACCAAGTGCCAAAGCCTCTACTTGATGACAATCTCTCCAGTCGCACTACCTCATCATCAGCTGGAAACTAATACTGAATCTATTGTGTATTGTTTAATGATTGGAGAAATCCCTACCCACAGCCCCAAACACACAGACCATGATTTATGGGTGAAACCCTGAAACAATAAAGTAATCACACTGAGATGATAAAAGACAAAACAAAAATATGTATGCCCCCCCCACAAGGTGTTGATTTCTGAAAGAAGAGACAAGGCATGGGAGGTGAAATCTTGGGCACATCACAGCTACTTCCCATGCATTTAAATTTCCACTTGTAGAGCATCTATAATTAAGGTTGACATTTACCTGAAACTGAAAGAATGATTTGCTGTGCTTTCTACTTTGAAGAACACATATGGCTTCCACTGGCCCTCTGCCCATGCTAAAGCTGCAAATGCAATTTGTAGTTGCCCAGTAAAGCCATGACCACCTTGCTTTGATTTAAAACCTGTTCAGCCTCCTGTCAAATCATGTGCACCAAAGCACTGCTTCTTTGGCACCAGGGCAAGCCAAATATCACGGAACAGTAGAGGGCTATATTTTGTAGAAAATAAATAATATATATATATATATATATTGTACGTATGTGTGAGTTTCTGTTGTGGGATAACACAGCGGTTATCCCCATTTTACAGTTAAGGAAAAGGGAGAAAAATATTTCCCACTTAGAATCATAGAATCATAGAGTTGGAATAGACCACAAGGGCCATCGAGTCCAACCCCCTGCCAAGCAGGAAACACCATCAGAGCACTCCTGACATATGGTTGTCAAGCCTCTGCTTAAAGACCTCTAAACAATACACTCCTGGCCTTTGGATCGTTTGTCTAGAAAATGGGGTGGCCTTTGAGAATATAGATGTTGGTGACTCCTGAAATTCCCATGCATATGGCTGAACTCCTTAGAGTCACATATAATGTTAGTAATTAAACAAACAAATCCCTTTTTTTAAAAAGTACATCCGTTAAAAAGGTAGCTTGAATTTTAACTTGAAACTTCTAATTTCAACTCAAGACTCAGATAATTTGGGCAGTTTTCCAAAAGGGAGAATCAATCCACTATCCAGTATGTGTTTTATCAATCAATAAAGCGGTTGTATCCAACAAATTTGTATCATAACCACAAGGAATTCTGCTTGTGCAGTGGAACTTCCCCTCCCTCTTTTCTCCCCATGCACCCCACAATCCGTTCAGGGTTTCCCCTAAACCCTCTAGAGCAGATTGGGGAAGTGTAAGCGGCACATGGGGTGGGGGGAGGAAGTTCCATCGGACAAGTGGGACGCCTTATGAGACAACTTTGTCGGATACATACCACTATCTCAACATTAAAATCTGATTCGATTCTCTTTCAAACGCAACATATTACAGTTGATGAAATTCTCCAAACCGATGTACTTGTTATTCTTCAAGGCTAAGTATTTATCAACTAGAGGGAGGTCTCTCCATCTTTTAAGCTTAAAGGCCTACTTGCAAGGCTTGGCTCCATCCTAGCTGTCAATCTGCCACTTTGGATTCTGGGATGTTAAAGTGACCATAAATCATCCTTATAGGTCATGTTGCACAGATGGCTAGAGGTTGAGCAGCAACTGAACCCAAAACATATGTTGAGTGCAGTCAGCAAACACAAATACAGGAATCTGCTGGCTTCTTTGAGAAGAAAGCAACTGTCAAAGTGATAAAACAGACGATGCCTGCTTCTTCCATCCCTCTTCCTGCTCTGATTCACACTAGTTCTTTTGCTTAGCATTGCCTAAACCATTGTAGATATGTCTGCATCTTGCTTTTAAAGCAGAGGGGTGTGGGGCTCTAAGCACTGTGGGTGCTGCAGTCCTTTCTGGAACATGAAATCATACTAACAACCTTTTAACCATGGTTAAGAGATACACTGGCTGCAGTGTTAACCATCTCTTACTTAACCAGGACTCAAAACCAGGGTTTCAGGCTGTTTTCAAATCTCATTTAGGAAAATAGGGAGCTGCCCTATGCCGAATCAAATGTAAGTAGCTTCGAGTAAAACCAAATAACACATCAACTGAAAATAATCCAAGTAACCAAATCAAGAGGATTCAGGAACAGTCAACATAATGCTTAATTAGCCAATGATAGGAATTCCCTCTCCAGAAATGAGAGTGTTGGGTAAAGGAGTACACAATCCCATAACCACTCTAATTTGCTCAAGCAATGGGGAGTGTTAAATTTGCACACACCCAAGGAAATTTATTAACTATTTGTCGTCATCGTTTTCACAATCTGTTTGGGTTAGTATGAATTGACTGGACACGAGTGATGATGTACATTCACACAAAGAAGTGTGGGCAGCACCAGCGGTAAATATTACATATAGATTGGTTAATGTAGCTCAGGAATGGGGAGCTAAGAGCCTGCAGCCTAGGCTCATGGGGCTCTTTTGCTTCAGTCAGTCGGCCAGCTCCCACTAACTCCAGTCCCCCCTAATGTGATAGTTTCTTCTCTCTTGTTGCCATAGCCCTTGAGATAAAAAAGGTCCATCATCTGATATAAATAACCGCCAACTGATGTCCAACAATGCAATCTGATAGCAGATGTTTTGCATGTTGCCCTTATAAAGAACCATATCCCCCAACTTTGTTTTGCACGCTGCCCAAGAAATGGACATAGGTCTCAACAGGAGAATGCATGCATTGGCTGACTCCTTTGCTTACCACCCAACTGTCTTGTCTCAATCTGCACATTCTCCACCTGGAGACTAAGCACGTTGACTGGGCAATTTACAAAATTCCCTACTCACACTGTCCACATTCTCCAAGTCTTTGTGCAGCTGGCTGCAATAATTAATAATGTTTATGCACATTCTCACTCAGAATAACTACCATGTTCACAAATCAAGAGCTGCTCCTAATGCAACCACCTATATTACACAGGTTGAAACCTTCTTTGAATGACAACAAAGAAAATGATAAAACTGTCTCATTTTACAAAACTTGGCCATTTGATGCAATTAAGTTGAATTTTTTTTAAAAAAAAAACACCAATGGTTAAAAAGTAGCAATCAGCAGCATAACCATCACGATGGTGAGAAAGGCATGGCATTATAAATTAACCATTGCCTTTTAAAGGAAAATGCAGAAGGGTGGTTGATCACAAAATGACAGAACTCCTAATCCACTGTAGATAAAGAATGAGTCATAATACTAGCAGTGTCAAAGCCACTTCAAAGATGAATATGCAACATGCTTTTAAAAAATACAGGCAGCTTTTAAAATGTAATAATCATGATGACCAAACAGATGTGATACAGTATCTTCTGTAGCTGGATCAGAAACATGCCATTGGGGACCAGTTCACACAACCAGGTGGTGATTTTTGGCAGCTGCAGAATTACAAAGCCTCCATGCTCTATTCCTTCCCTAGGCAGGAACCTACAAGAAAACACTAGGATGTAAACCAGTGTTTTCCCAAACTTGGGTCTCCAGCTGTTTTGGAGCACTGACCACTGGTCCTGCTAGCTAGGGATGATATGAGTTGTAGTCCAAAAACTGCTGGAGACCCAAGTTTGGGGAAACCCTGCTATAAGCAGTCAAGGGCTGAAAATACAGTTCCTAGCAGGAATGTGACCAGAGATTGGAATTGAATAATGGTGCATATCCCACAGAGGGAAGTAGGCAGAACTTAAGACAAGAGCATACTGATGGAGCACAAGAGTGTCAGTCTGGAGCCAGAGTCAATCACAAGTGCTCATTAGTAGGAGTAGTCAGTAACGAGGATACAGGAGAAAGCTAGCAGAAGAATAAGCTGGAAGACATGGGTGGGAGGTCACTAGATAAGAAGGCTAGCTGGCAAGGAGAGACTACACTAGGTGTTCATCATTGCCCAGGCAAAAAACAAACACACCTGTTGTGAACTGGACACATTTAGAACCAGGCTGCACAACTTGATTTTGGAGCCAGGTGAACCAACAGAGTACTACCATTTGACATGGGGTGGTGGAGCCATGCTAGGATCTAGGAGTACAATACTGACCCTTCCCTTCTGGAGTCTTGAGTGGCTCACTACAAGGTAGCTCCTTGCAGCTGATGAGGAAGTTTCAGGTTTGAGGGTTGGCATATCCCCAAACCTCAATATATTTGCTCTCATAATATGCCACAAGCAGAGAGGAAGGGGGGAGGGGGAACACGGCACACCATGCCACTGTGCTTGCGGGGATTCTCAGGAGCACATTTCCTGTATTTGGTGTTATTGATATCGAATGTAACTTTAACCATTATATGGCCTTTCTAGATTCAATGCACCTGTCAAACAGCATAAGAACTTGCAAGACAAGTGCTAGTAATAAGTGCACCACAGCCCCATATATAACCTCAACAGCAATAAATCTCAAATTCCTAGTGTGCTGCTATTATTATTAAATAATAAAATAACCACTTGCAGAGGAGGCTGCTGTCTGTGGTGACCCTATTCTCCTTCTTCCATTTAAAGCAGTAACCCGTGAGTAGTACGGAAATTGGATTTTTAAAGGGAATTTTTTTTTTTAATTGGGCACGATCGGGGAAGGCATAAACAGAAAGTCCGTCTCCCCGTCCTATAAATAATCTAAAGCAAGGACTAACTAAGGTCGAGAGGATTTTTTCTTTCTTATTGGGCAAAATATATTAATTTCACGATTTGGCAGTTTAAGTAATTTTTACTGGAGGATAAGAGTTAATTTTTGGAGCTGAAGTGTCACCCCCCCCCCCCGGACCCGGGAGTGATCCGCGAGAAAGCCTGTTGGAGAGATACTGAAGAGCTTGACAGCTGTCAAACTAGCTGTCAAGACGGAAAAGCGAACTTTGTTTTCTGTCTCTGCTGGTTATATTTGTTACAATTTGGTTATACCTTGTTGAAAATAAGGAAGAACCGATACAAACTAACTTGATTTTTGGATTTGAGCTGGAAGGAATACTAAGTAACCAAAATCCCTCTAGAGGGGGTTTTGGGACATTACAAGAATGGCTGAAGGAGGGAAAACTCAAGCTAAATTGGACAGAATTTTCTTTCTCTTGGGAAAGTTACAAGGCCAAATTGATGTTTTGGCTACTAACGTTGCAACCCTGGACTTAACAGTAAACAAGTGCATTGAATTTGATAAGGATTTGATCCGGGAAGCTCATGCAGCTGGACAAGAGGAGAAAGTTGAGGACTTTGAGAGTGTGGAGAAAGAGACACATGTTGTTTTTGAGGAAAGGGAAGGAGGAGATGTGGTGTTGCAGATGACAAAGGAGAGCCAGAGTCCTGACATGATGGCTACAAAGGAGAACAAGAATTGGATGATGAAAATCTGGTCCAAATTCGAGACTGAAGAATGGAGGGGTCTCTATATGTGGAGATCTGAAGATCTAAGGATTACAAATTTGATTAAGGTGAAAGCTGGAGCTTTGGGAACATTTGGACTTGAAAGGAGCAAGAAACAAGATTTAGGCTCCACTTTTAAGTATGGTGGTCTGGCAGGAGGAAGCATTGTCCCCATCGGATTAGAGCATCTCCGAGATCTGGTGTTTAATATTAAGGACTATCAAAAAAACCGGCAGAGAGGAACTGAGAGACAATTAAGGGCCTCGGATGTGAGATCTCCAGGCTGATAGCAGATTAAGACTGATGGACATTTGTTGGGGATTGAAACCGGGAAAGGAGATGGGGTGGGGTTTGGGGATCCAAAGGGTGTATAATTATAATTTCTTTTTCTTTTTTTTATTCTGTTTTGTTATCAGTATGAAAAGTGGGGAATTCATGGAAGGGAATTTGGGTCGACTTTAGAAAAAAGGATTTAAGAATGAGTATTGAGGTTTAAATTTTGAGGTTTATAAGGTAAAAATGGTTTTTTTTAAAATGAATTAAGTATAAAAAGGTTAAAAAATGGGGATAAGAACTTGCTGAATTTATAATTTGAATTGGAATATAAGAAGGGGAGGTGTGGAGAAGTCAGGGAAATATGTTATAGAAAATAAGGACTGCAAACTGTATATGTTTTTAATTTTTCTTTTCATTTTTTCTTTTTGGCTTTTTAAAATGGAAAATTCTTAATAAATATTTATTTTTTTAAAAAAATTCTCCTTCTTCCAATCAGCCTCCATTGGTGCAGATGAGGACACCATGCCTTGGATAGATAATTCCACTGGTTGGCAGAGACAGATCTAGAACAGTAACTCAAGCAATAACGAAGACTCTGTTTGGATAGTGTGTTGTCCCAGTGCAGGCTCATGGTTTGCAATCCACAAACAACAAGCTATAAGCCAATAGCACAGAGACCTTAGTTACAGCTCAGGGTTGCCTGTAGTGATACAAACCATGAGCCTTAGTCCTCGCAACATGGTGAGCCAAACCATGGCTAAGTGTGCCAGCAGCAAAAGAACTGGAGGAGAAGTAAAGCAGCCACTACCTCCTCTTTGTTCACCTTTGGCCATGGTATAGCTTAGTGACCCATTTGCATGTAATACTAAGCTATACCATGCAGTTTCCTCTGAGGATGGGTCATTCTTACTCTTAAGTATTCAAAAAGTAAAGCTTTGGGGTGCAAGCATGAAGCATGCCCCCAGCTCTAATTAACTGGTGTGTCCTAGGCATCAGATGATTAGAAAACAGTGTTCTAAATAATTCAGAGAATTGTGCCCCTTTTTGATACAGTGGTACTTCAGGTTACATACACTTCAGGTTACAGACTCCGCTAAACCAGAAATAGTGCTTCAGGTTAAAAACTTTGCTCCAGGATGAGGACAGAAATTGTGCTCCGGTGGCGCGGCAACAGCAGGAGGCCCCATTAGCTAAAGTGGTGCTTCAGGTTAAGAACAGTTTCAGGTTAAGAACGGACCTCCAGAACGAATTAAGTACTTAACCTGAGGTGCCACAGTAATTTTCAAGTAGCATTCCTGGCTGCTTCTCCTTATTAGTTTGAAGTCAATGAGTTCTCTTGCTAGGTTCACTCAATTAACCCCACCATCAATGCCTTGCCTACTCCCAATGCATATTCGGTTAACAAAAAGGAGGCTGCCAACATTCCAAGTCCGTCCGTCGGTTCATTCCGGCAACTAAGTGGGACAATTCCAAAAGTCAATACATCCGTTCTGCCTTTCAGCAGAAAGCATTAGACTAATGCCTTTAGAATTCTGCGCCTCTCCTTTGAAACTAAAGCCTTAATTTAGAAAAGATTGGCTTTAAATTTAGCTGTCTGTCTTTACACAGACTAGTTGCCTTACAAGACGATGCAAGGCCTGTGGCTAAAGATACGGCTGGCTATTTCCAATCAATATGTGAACTTCAGTCTTCCTCAGCTCAGGCGGTGCAATGATGTAACGTTAGACTCTGGACTTAAAGGTCTTACAAGGCCAAGGGAGGGGGGCAACCCTTTTTAGATGGCAATGTGTACTATGCCATTTACCTCAAGGTGATTTAAGGCAGCTTGGCTGTATTTGAGGGCTTCTCCTGCTCCTTCTGCTAAGTTAGGTGCTGAATTTCTGCCCCACCATCGCAGCACCACTGCAGACATGGAGAATAAACACCTCTTCTCTTTGCCCGCTCTCCCCTCCCAGTCCTCCTCCATTCTCAGTCTCTTTCCCCTCTAGCTTTCCGTCTTCAACACATTCCAAGGGATTACCCCCTTCTCCTAAATTCCTATCCTAGCTCCCACCCCATCTTCTCATGTCCTTTCTTCCCTCTACTATTATTTGATTCATTTTTATTTCAAAATCCTGTACTCCAAAAATGGACTTTCAAGACAGCCAGCTATTATGAAATATACCGCTCATCCCCACAAAGTATCAACTGGGTTTAAGCAGCCCAGGTGTGCCTGGGTTTGCAGCCCAATTGTTTGTATCAATGCTGTGTCTTAAACAGTGTTAGAAACTGAGACATGAAAGCTAGGAGCTAAATGGAACCTTAAACCTAGGCTATGGGTGCAACAATTGAATGTCCAGGCGCGCTTTTTTTTTTTTTAATAACAAGAATACAAAGCTGAAAATGAATGAACTGCAGCTAAAATCATATACTGTACAGCATTCATTTTTCACAGGTTCTAGTCCTCATCTGAAGACTGCAAAAAACAAAGCCATGCTTCACCTGCCTGCCCCCCTAATATTCTTATGAGTGTCTCTTCTCCAGTCTTAAGATAGTGGCTGAAAGTGGGGAGATAGAAAAAGGTCCTCCTTTCCTTCCACTCTGCAGTTTTAATCTGAAATCTTAGGCGCAGTACTGAACCCTGAGCTGAGAGACTGCTTACGCTAATGAAATTCCCTGTTGCAAAATGCACCTAGAACAATGGGAGTTTCGAACGCTGGTCTTAAATAAAGATGATCTGACTTTTAAAATGCTCTGCGCCTCACAACCCACACAAAACAAAGGAATTTGTGTGTATTAGACTTAAAACCAGGGCGGGGAAGGGGAAGGGGAGACCCAGAAACTGTTTCAAAATGGAAGCTCTTTGTGTATATTGCTATTGCACTGCAATTTCCTATAGCTTCACATCTTTTCCACTGCAGAATGCCAAGCAATGTGATAAAAATGCTAAGAAGCTTCTGCCACAATGCTCCTGGTTAGCTACATGCATGGAAACATTTCTTTTGTTTCACTTTTCAGCATGATCAGGGTGCTGAGGAGGATGGTGGGTGAAGGAAATGGCTGTGGATAATGCAAAATTTCTACCACTGGCTGCTGCTGCTACTGCTGCACTGCAGCTTCTTAGACCCCTCCTTGTGTGTTCCCAATGACATTAAGATAGGTCAGGCGATGCTCCCTTTAAATAAAAGCAAAGAATTTTCTGCCCCACAAACAAAAACCACAAAAAAACACCACCCTTGCTTTCATTTCCAAAACTACATTCAATGTGTACTTTAAAAAGAGCTCATGACTTGAACTTAACATATATTAACAGAAAGAGACTGAAAATGTAGTAAACTGGGAACCCACTGAGAATCCAGATGGGATTGCTATGGTTCACTTTATGCTTGTCTGGTTTAATAAAGCAGTAAATTACAGAACGCAGTAATTTTATTTTGTGCTGCATAGCGTACGCTGTAACAAAGGCTCCTCTCCCCTCTCCAACTCCCTCCCCCTCAAATCAAGCAACCATTGCATGTGAATATTCTCCTGAATCTGTTTCTTTTAGATACTCTAATTTATACATCAATTGGCAAAACAGGAGATACAAAGGCTTTAAAATTAATAAGATGGTCGAGAGGGACGAAAAACAATAATTTCCGGTTTGGCATTGATAGCTATGCCTGTGCTCACGTGGGCATCCATGTAACTGGTAATAGGACAGAACGGTTCTTTGTCTGGTTGCTATGAAAACTAAATGATATAAGCCTTACCTCTGAGGAAATGACTGTATGGTTATAGGCCGAAAAAGTAATTAGGACTGTGCTGAAGCCAAACGGCAGTGCAAGTGAGAATTAAGAGAGATATTTTGTAAATGCAGGCATGGGTGTTGATTCTAATCAGGGCTGCTTATAACATATGATCATAGTTAATTGTTCATTAATTCCACCATGTCATTTGTTCATAGATTACACCCTGCGCATAATGATTGTGTTGGGTTTCTCTCTTCAGTGGTGGGGATGGGGAGAGGAAAAGAAAGGAGATGCAAGGAGGGGGTGGGTGGGATAACCATGGTTTTAAATGGTATTTCAGCTACCTTAGCCTCCTAACATATCTCACTTTAAGAATCTCATGAAAAGATTAGAGCCACGGCGCATTCAACATTAAAGAAAGAAAATGGTAGTGCCATGAGACTTTGGGCATTTCTGGTGCTGAAGCACAATCACATTTTATCATCCATGACTGGTGTGTTGCACATTAATTACTTCACAGTGCCTAGGCACTGAAGTGCTGTATAAATAATAAATATGATTATTACTGCAACAGACTATTGCCGTATTCATTTCTAAGTTTGGAGGAGGGGGCGGGAATGGTGGCACCAGGAAATAATTATATCCTCCATCCCATCCCCATCCCCCCAGCTATAAGAATTATTTTGAAACCTAAATAGGCCGTGCTGCCTTTTTCACTCATGGATTTCCTCTCTTACACACTTGAATACGGGTTCGGCACACAGAGACTCAGGAAGCATGGTCATGCCACACACACAAGTGAATTCTAAATTGAATGAAGGCATGGATGAAGAATGAATTATTTATGCTGCTGCTGCTCCACATGGAAAAGGTATTTAAACACAAGGGGTTGTAGTTCTGCACAAGAATTTATTTAAGGAAACAGGGTTATAGTAGTAGTATGCAAGGCAAACTAGAACAGGGACATAGAAATGGGTGCATGTTTGAGTTGCCAAATGCATTATGAACTAAGACCTGCAACATTTATTTATCGGAATTAGTTGTCACAGGGAGTTAGTTTCCAGGCAAAATGGTGGAGTAAAATTATATATATCAAATAACATATTAAAACCAGTATTTTGAGTAACAGAACGCAGGCAGCTGTATGTCTTCCATTTGCAGAGTTAACAGTAGCTCCAGGGGAGATTATTATGCTATGGGTAGCTTAGCTGGTTAGAGCGGGGTGCTGATAACACCAAGGTTGCAGGTTTGATCCCCATATGGGATAGCTGCACATTCCTGAATTGCAGGGGGTTGGACTACAGGATCCTCAGGGTCCCTTCCAACTTCATTGTATGATTCTATGGGCGTAGAAACATACACATAACAGCACTGCTGCTCTTAAGCACTCTTTGCTCCCCAAAGCAAATGTCAAGGTAAAAAATGTAAATGACAGGAGTCCCAATTGCAAACCTCACGCGTTAGCTCTAATAAGTTGTATCACAGTCCAAAATACCTGGTGGTTACTTCACTGGCTACCCTTGCCCTAAAATATACTGTGCCAGTGTAGCACCTTGGATTGAGTGTGAGTGCAAGCAAGCAACTAGAATTAGACTGATATGAATCCTATGGCTTGGTTCTGTTAATTTGGGTACCCACAAGGGAGTTAGGCTGCTTCAAAGACTATTATTTATATGCGTCCATAGCAAGGCAGAAAATGTGTGGTTTAAAACTGAAGCTGAATCTAACTCTTTTAAAGGGAACATGCTTGTTTTCTCCTGCTCTGGAGGGTAGGACTCGAATCGATGGCTTCCAAGTTTCAAGAGAGGAGATTCCAACTAAACATTCGGGAAAACTTTCCGACAATAAGAGCTGTTTGGCAGTGGAACAGAGACTCCCACAAGAGGTGGTGGACTCTCTTTCCATGGAGGCTTTTAAGCAAAAGTTGGATGGCCATCTGTCATGGCTGCTTTAGCTGAGATTCCTGCTTTGTGGGGGGTTGGACTAGATGACCCTTGGGTCTCTTCCAGCTCTAAGATTCTATGATTCTTTGAATATATATTTGGTTACACTCAGTGTGTGTGTGGGGGGGAGAGAGAAACAAATTTGTAATTTTTTGACTAGAGTAGTCATGTTAGCGTTGAGCCTGGGCAACTTTTAATTCCTTTCCATCAACCAGCAGGTTATCCATTAAGGCTACATTCTGCCAGTGCAAAATAATCTCCCATAGCCACGCAATCGAAAGGCAATTGAGCAAGATAAATGCAATGTTTACTGTGCTAACATCAACAACAGGTTGTTCATTAGGAACAACAGAAGGTCAAGAGAGCCCATGACTGAATAGTTCTATAATCTGCTGCTTGATACTGTAAGGAGCAGTAAACACTGCTGCATTTCTATAATAAGAAAAACAGGGGCCTCATTTTAGCTAAGAGTCATACCTACTTTCTGGCCCAGAGACTATCCTTGATGCCAGAGCCATGGGTCCTCACTGTGGTTTCTTGCACATGCTTATTTATAACCCCAGGTAGCCCATCACAGGTGTCAATATCACACATATTCAGCCTTAAACACAAGACTTCAAATTAAAATAGAAAGAGACAGAAAGCCCCACAAGAAGAAAAGACAAGCAGAAATGAGGCACAGGACCAGCAGTGCAACATGAGACTAGTACTTGCACCATAGATTAATGTCTTGTGTCTCCCTCCACATAGGTTTTTACATCCTAAAGTCCCTAATAATGAGCAGCCCAGTTCAGCCAAAGAGAGCAAAGGTGTACACCTGACAGCTGGACTTTTGGGAAGTCAGGTTCTTAGCTCAGATGCTCCTCTGTGGAAACTGGGGCACAAGCCCAGAGCCACAGATCTGCATATGCTAAATCAGGCATAGGCAAAGTCGGCTTTCCAGATGTTTTGGGACTACAACCCCCACCATCCCTGACCACTGGTCCTGTTAGCAAGGGATGATGGGAACTGTAGTCTCAAAAGATCTGGAGGGCTGACTTTGCCCATGCCTGTGCTAAATTATGTGTACTAGATGCAATTTTAGGATGTCACAGAATGCCATTCAACTAACTTCCCATCCAAAGAACCCTTCAGTTACTCCAACCAATTTCTAGATAAAGTATTCTTTAACTTGTCTGATTCTCAAAACTAATGTACAACTCATTAATCTAGAACAATCCCCCAATTCAACTTCCTCAGATTCATAACCCACCCAGAAACACCTGGGATAATTAGATACCTCATGGAACCACACCTAGAAACCCCCCTGCCACCATAATTGCAACCTAAACCTATTGTGGGAGTCATAATCTCAGAAGAAAAATGCAAGAAGGGAAACGACCCGTTGAACAAATGCTTGAAGTTCATTTAGAATGCAGAAGAATGGTGCAACTAAACAACAGCAACAACCCAAGGTTTCTTACACTAGGTGGAATGTTTGTGGAGGGAGTGTCTATATCATGTGGGCTTTCGTGCCAATGTCTTTGTGTTTTGGCTACAGATACATATTGGACTCTGACAGGGACACTGTCAGAGGAGGCCAGACCACCCAGAGTTAGGAAGACGGACAGATTCTGCTCCCTCCACAAAACACTTCTGAAAAGCATAGTTAAGAACAGCTGTTCACTTATAGGGAAGAGGGAGGGGCAGAGTTCCACTCTCACCATGCTAGCTGAGTCCCAGCCTATTTACATCAATCCTCTGACCCCAATCGAAAGCAAGCAAGCCCATATCTGTTGTTTTGGTCAGAATATGCTAGGATGTGATGGAATGCCAGGAGTGTGAGAGATGAAACAGAAGGCCCTGGCTTTTCTATATATAGATACAGATCTCAGTTGTCTTTGAAGTCTTCAATGTGGATGATGTCAGACATTACCAGAACTGCTGACAGGTATGTGGGTGGGTGAGTGGGTCTCATAGTTCTGGGGTTTTTTGTGCTCTCCTCATGGGAAATGCATAGAGAACCTAAACCTGCTTTGCCTCCCCCATTACAGCAGTTGCATATCAAAATGGAAGAGCAAAAAGCGGTAGCACTGGGCACTTGCTGGTACTTCTTGAGACATCTGAAATTGGTTTATTTCTCATTGGAAGCTGGCTTATGTCAGTGGAGGCTGAATAGGGCTATTCTCCACTAATGCATCTCTGTTGCGCAATCTCACTTTTCTTTATAGCACACTGTTACTAGGGAATTACAAAGATTGGGCACGGAATCAGATGTTTCCCTTTTAAAGGCAAGACATGGATATTGTACTTGCCAAGTAACTAGCCATTATTAAATCAGTCTAAATATAACACAAATGTAAATGTGCAGTAGAACTCGCTGCAAACTGAATTAGGTTTTGAATAATAATAATAATAATAATAATAATAATAATAATAATAATAATAATAATAATAATAATAAAATGCTAGAAAGCTTCCCAATCAGAAAAACACCACCTAGCTGTAGCCTAACTGGGGGGGGATGTCAAGGAAAAGTTGTTGGATGCTACATTTGAAGCTGGATGGGTTCCATATAAATTATTCCAATAGTTCAGAAATAATTCTCACTTATTCACAAATGGCTCTGTGCCCATCCTTCTTATATATTTTCTAAAAGGTCAGATTTAACCAAGGGAGTGGGGTGGGAAATAGATTAAAAATGGACATTTCTCTCTCTCTCTGTCAGCTCTGTCATTGAGAACAACAACAACAACAACAACAACAACAACAACATATTATTTATACCCCGCCTATCTGGCTGGGTCCCCCCAGCCACTCTGGGCGGCTTCCAACAAAAGACTAAAATACAATAGCAATCAGTACATCTCTGTATACATCTAAGTTGATATAAGCCCTCCAGATTCCCCAATATGTATCCATATTAGCTTGGCATTTATAACAAAATATGTTCAACGCCAGTCAAGTCCTCAGAGCATTGCGTAATGGACAAGTAGGTATTTATTCTTCCAGGCTCCTAGAGCAAGTTTCTTGGCAGGTGCAATGGTTCGCAACACCCACATTTGTTGTCCTGCCACTAATCTCCACACTATAGTAATGCAGTTTAAAAGTACCTGAAAATCTGCAAATATCGAAGATTTTGCTAGTACAAAATTTACACGGACGAGAACTTCAGACCAAAATGAATATACCACTGGACATGCCCACCTGTACAGAACATCCTCATTCCCCATTCCACAACTCATTAAGCTCCTGAACATCTATTTTACAAAGGTGCAATAGCCATTTATAAAGTTTGTGTATTCCTTATATCATCTGGCATCGGCACTTTCCAAAGCTTAATGACATTCTTAATTTTAATACTTTTACAAGAAGTTCCTTTTGCTGCAGGAGAACCCAATGCAAACAAACAAACAAACAAAAAGAGCTGCAGCCCATGTATTTTGGAGTAACCTGGAAGTGTGGTGTAATGGTTAAAGTATTGGAGTATGACCTGGGAAAGCAGGATTTGAATCCTCACTCAGCCATGAAGGTCACTGAGTGACCTTGGGCCAGTCACTATCTCTTGGCTTAAACTACTCACAGGGTTGTTGTGAGGATGAGAAGGTGTGTGTGGGGAGAGATCCTTCAAAGATAGAGGTAGTATATACATGTAATATATATATATTTTAAAATATTTCTGAAACTGCACCAAAGGCCTTACATGATTCCCATTCAATATCCCATTAAGAAGTTGCATCCTATTTTTTTCAGAATATTCCGTAAGTCCAGCCCCCATGTGTCTTTCAGAATTTTAATCATTCAAAAGTGAAGTACAGTGGTACCGGAGCCCCGTTCACATCTAGAAGCAAACGTAACCAGCAACGGCACGTCTCGCACGCGCGGGTCGCTTTTTGCCGCTTCTGCGCATGCGGAGAGCAACTCGAACGCGTTCATCCCGAAGCACATTCGACCCGAGGTATGACTGTACAGTATTTAAATATGATGAACCAGAGACTTTAGCCCCATCCGTTAACTGCGTAGCCAAAGATACCGTAGCATGATCTGAAATGGCAAGGGCATCAATGTAAGACGCTGTATCAAACACAATATATGGAATTGATGAACCAAGAGATAGAATGGAAAATAAAGCAAATGAAACAAAAGACATTTGAGTCGGCAGACAAATGTGGTAAACTTCTGGCATGGCAACTTAAGAAAAGACAGAAATTAAATACAGTCACAAGTCTAGAAGTGGATGGAAAAAATATATTTAAACCCAACGAGATAAGAAATTGTTTTGTGAGTTACTTTAAAAAACTTTATTCCCAAGGATTACAAAATGAAGAGGACATAGATAAATTCCTTAATAAATATGGATTACAAAAAATCTCTCATCATAGCAAGGTGGATCTAAACCAGAGAATAACAGAACAAGAGATAGAGGGTGCCATTCAGGACATGCAATTGGGCAAATCTCCAGGGCCAGACGGACTGACTTCCAGATATTATAAATCTTTAAAGGAATGGCTGATACAACCGTTAAAGGAAGTTTGTAACGAGATCTTAGAGGGAAAAAAGGCACCCGAATCGTGGAAAGAAGCATATATCTCACTCATACCAAAGACAGAGACTGAAAAGACTCAACTGAAGAACTACCGCCCAATTTCGTTACTGAATGTGGATTACAAAATTTTTGCAGACATTTTAGCAAAAAGATTTAAAAGAGTACTGATGGAGAAGATTCACAGAGACCAAGCAGGCTTTCTCCCAAAAAGACACCTCTCAGACAATGTTAGGAATATAATAGACATTTTGGAAAAGTTAGAGGTGAACATAAATACTAAAGCAGTTTTGATATTTGTGGATGCGGAGAAAGCCTTTGACAATATTTCATGGAGTTTTATGAAAAAGAATCTTCATGGGATGGGGGTAGGACAAGGATTTGAGAATGGTATGGGTGCAATATATTCCGAACAAAAAGCTAAGTTGATTGTAAACAATGTAATAACTGAGGAACTTAAGATAGAAAAAGGAACACGACAGGGGTGCCCAATTTCCCCATTGCTTTTTATTTCGGTCCTGGAGGTGTTGCTGAACATGATTAGAGACGACCAGCAGGTTAAAGGTGTAAAGGTCGGAACCAAACATTATAAGTTAAGAGCGTTCGCAGATGACCTGGTTTTGACCTTGCAGGAGCCAAACACTAGTACAAAAAGAGTGTTGGAAATAATCCAACAATTTGGACAGGTAGCTGGATTTAAATTGAATAAACAAAAAACTAAAGTCTTAGGGAAAAACCTAACAGATATGGAAAAGAATAAGTTTCAAGAAGAGACAGGTCTGACGGTGGTTAAGAAGGTGAAATATCTAGGGGTTAATTTAACATCTAAAAACTTGAATCTGTATAAGGACAATTATGAAAAATGTTGGTCAGAAATTAAAAAAGATTTAGAAATATGGTCAAATTTGAGATTGTCAATGTTAGGCCGAATTGCAGTGATTAAGATGAATGTATTGCCTAGAATGTTATTTTTATTTCAAACTTTGCAGATTATTGACAAGATGGACTGTTTCAAGAGGTGGCAGAAAGATATTGCGAAATCTGTCTGGCAGGGCAAAAAGCCCAGAATAAAATATAAAATTTTAACAGATGCAAAAGAAAGAGGGGGATTTGCCCTGCCGGACTTAAAATTGTATTATGAAGCAGCAGCATTCTGCTGGCTGAAAGAGTGGATGCTCCTCGAGAATACAGATATCTTGGACTTAGAAGGTTTCAATAATGCATTTGGCTGGCATGCATATCTATGGTATGACAAAATCAAAGTGCATAGTGCCTTTAAAAATCATATTGTAAGGAAAGCGTTGTTTAATGTTTGGATGAGATACAAAGATCTGTTGGAAAACAAAACCCCTAGATGGTTGTCACCCTTAGAGGCTAAGGCCCACAAGAAAGTTAATATGGAGGTCGGATGGCCAAAGTATTGTGAGATCTTAGAACAGGATGGAGAGAAACTGAAATTAAAGAGCCATGAAAAATTAAAACCCAAAGTACAAGATTGGCTCCACTACTATCAAATAATGGAGGTTTTTAAACAAGACAGGAAAATTGGCTTCCAGGTGGAAAAATCAAAACTTGAGACAGAATTGTTAGAACCCAATATTAAGAATTTGTCAAGAATGTATAACTTGCTGTTGAAATGGAATACACAAGACGAAACAGTTAAATCAGTTATGATTAAGTGGGCACAGGACATTGGTCATAATATTATGTCTGCTGACTGGGAAAGGTTGTGGAACACTGGTATTAAATTCACGGCATGTAGTGCTTTAAAGGAAAATGTGATGAAAATGGTCTATAGGTGGTACATGACCCCAGTTAAGCTAGCAAAAATTTACCATTTGCCTGATAACAAATGTTGGAAATGTAAGGAAACTGAGGGTACTTTTTATCATCTTTGGTGGACATGCCCGAAGATTAAGGTTTTCTGGGAGATGATATATAATGAAATGAAAAAGGTATTTAAATATACCTTCCTTAAGAAACCAGAGGCCTTTCTCTTGGGCATTGTCGGCCAACTGGTGCCAAAAAAGGATAGAACTTTTTTCATGTATGCAACAACAGCAGCAAGAATACTGATCGCAAAGTATTGGAAGACACAAGATTTACCCACCTTGGAAGAATGGCAGATGAAAGTGATCGACTATATGACATTGGCGGAAATGACGAGCAGAATTCGTGACCAGGGAAAGGAGACTGCGGAAGAAGACTGGAAGAAATTTAAGATTTATCTTAAGAACTATTATAAACTTGATGAAGTTTAGAATGTCGAGATTCTACAGAGAGAAAGGGTTGCAGTAATATAAGATTAGATTAAGAAAGGACTATGATGAATTAGGATGGGAAAAAACATTTATATGTTGCTATAAAACTTGGACATGAGGATGCAGAAAGGGGAGGTATGGGGAAGTCCGAGGAAAGAAGTTTATGAAAGGACATTTTGAAATTATATTTGTTTGTTTGTCTGTTTTTCTTTTAAGTTTGTTTGTTATAAAAACTCTTGTAAAACCAATAAAAATTTTATAAAAAAAAAAAAATGTAAGACGCTGTTACACACTGAAGTTGGGATAATGAAACTCATGCAGTGACACCAGCATCCATACATTCACACACACCAGACATTCAGGCAGGAACACACATGCATTTCGTGCTGGGATAAGGTAGCTGGAAAGCTTTGTCTTATAAGGTACCATACTGACCAGCTCCTAGGGGCCGAGGCAGTTTTGGAGCCCCCATTTGTGTTTTTTTTTTTAGGAGGCCAGCCCCCCTCAATGTTCAGAGGTCATTCGACTCTGCCCCTTGGCTGCTCGTGACATTGCATGACATCACGTGTGTGATGTCAGTATGTTGCATTGGGTCCCCTCAGTCAGTTTGAGATGATGGCGCATTTAGAAGGTACAGTTATAATAATAATAATAATTTATTATTTATACCCCGCCCATCTGTTTGGGCTTCCCCAGCCACTCTGGGTGGCTTCCCAAAAAATATTAAAATACTGTAATACATCAAACATTAAAAGCTTCCCTAAACAGGGCTGCCTTCAGATGTCTTCTAAAAGTTTGGTAGTTGTTGTTCTCTTTGACATCAGGTGGGAGGGCGTTCCACAGGGCGGGTGCCACTACCGAGAAGGCCCTCTGCCTGGTTCCCTGTAACTTGGCTTCTCGCAGTGAGGGAACCGCCAGAAGGCCCTCGGTGCTGGACCTCAGTGTCCGGGTAGAACGATGGGGGTGGAGACGCTCCTTCAGATAAACTGGACCGAGGCCATTTAGGGCTTTAAAGGTCAGCACCAACACTTTGAATTGTGCTCAGAAACATACTGGGAGCCAATGTAGGTCTTTCAAGACCGGTATTATATGGTCTCGGTGGCCGCCCCCAGTCACCAATCTAGCTGCCGCATTCTGGATTAGTTGTAGTTTCCAGGTCAGCTTCAAAGGTAGCCCCACGTAGAGAGCATTGCAGTATTCCAAGCGGGAGATAACCAGAGCATGCACCACTCTGGCGAGGCAGTCCGCAGGCAGATAGGGTCTCAGCCTACGTACCAGATGGAGCTGGTAAACAGCTGCCCTGGACACAGATTTAACCTGTCCTTCCATGGACAACTGTGAATCCAAAATGACTCCCAGGCTGCGCACCTGGTCCTTCAGGGGCACAGTTACCCCATTCAGGACCAGGGAATCCTCCACATCTGCCAGCCTTCTGTCCCCCCAAAACAGTACTTCTGTCTTGTCAGGATTCAACTCTCCACTCTCCTTAGTATTTTCACCTACCTCCACAGCTTATGAATGCGTGCTTTTGATGTTTTTGTTTGCCTTGTGCCACCATTATTGCCCTCGGTACAGGTACACTCTTCTTTGTTTAATTCAACTTAAAATCAGGAATAGATTTATGAATCTTGTGATTCTGCATAAATTCTGGCCAAGCAATAAGTAATGTTCATATCATATGAATTTGTGCAACGAGGTAAACAAAACGAAAACCTGAAATAGTAACTCTGTGTCTAGCCCTAAATTTGACATGGTTGTTTATTTTGATGTAAAACCCTAAATTAACTTCTGAAACTCATCGACCAAAACCTGTGTTACGGAAAATGTTACTCTTTGATCAGTGGGACCATTGTTGTTGTTGTTGCTGTTGTTGATGAGAGTGGCTTTCAGGTATACTTATCCTCACATCCTTTCACATCCTTTTTTAAAAAATGCACCATCTGCTTTGATTAGCCACTTATACACTTAAAAGTGCTGGGGGCGTATGGGGAGGGGGGAGGCAAGTACCTTTTTGGAGTCTGACAACTGTTTGAAGCAGAATGCACCATCTGAAAAGCTTTTATAGAAAGGCTTGTTTAGACACAGCCTCTCTTGGGTTTTTGACCCAAGGCAGATTGTGCATGTGGCCTTTCAAGCTGAATTTATTGTATCTGCTCAATGGTTATTCCTAATTGGACCTCCGGAATAGGGGAGATTACCAGAATCTCTCAAATCTAGCTTCAAGTAGAATAACAGGAGGCAGAGGTCATCAACCTGAATTGTAGGAAATTACTCTGAAATATTGTTCACTTCACTGTTGCCAAGTCAAATGCATTACGATTCCAAAACTGGACATCTGATTTAAAAACAAAAACAAAGAAAACCACATCCAACATTTTCACAAATGGTCTGTGTACATCAGGGAGAGTGAAGCAACTCCTCAAAACCCATGTGGAACTATATGTCCTGTAAACACAAATAGCTATAATCCAGGTACTTCAGTATTAAGTACTATTCTTCTTGTTGTTGTTAATCAATCAATCAATCAATCAATCACCTTCCATACAATTAAATTAATCACCTTCCATGCAATAAAAAACAGCAAAGAACAGTTTAAAAATAATTTAAGAACAAAAACAAAATAGCTCCCACCCACAGATGAAAGACTCTTGACTTGGGAAATCCCAAAGCTTTTATTGCACACGGTCTGAGCATCAACTCGTAAGTACAGGAGACACAGTTCAACAGTTCATAAGCATAGTTCTAGGCATAAGTAAAGATGTCCCAACACCTGAGATGCCCCTCCCACTCTGTTTTTAAAATAATGGTGGGGTGGGGGATCAGTGAGCCATGCAGTTCTTATCCGAAAAGAGAAGGATGTACTTGCAAGTGAGCGCACCATGCGGGGAAGGGGAGAGTGTGTTGCTGGGTCTCTTCACACTGCGTAATATAGTGAGACCTTGACAACAGGATCTTAGTCTTAATCTCTGACTTTGCCTTCATCTCAGCCAACTCTGCCGGTTGCTCAGCCAATTCCCCTCCCCTGCTGGGATTTCTGGCAACAGCAGTGCAGGACCCGGCCGCCTCCCTCTGCATCACTACCTGAACTTTCTTTGCTCCCAACATTGGGGTCCTCTTTCCTCTGACAGATCCTGGCATTCCTGCGCCATTCTGAATGGCACCACGGGGCCCATGACAAACATTGCAAACAAAACCAAACCTAGTAAAACTGTTTATTGTGCTATGTTGCATATCCATGGTCAAAAACGAGGGTATACAAATCTAAGCGTGGAAACCTGCATCAATATTTTTTATTGCTTTATGGCAGGCATCCCCAAACTCGGCCCTCCAGCTGTTTTGGGACTACAACTCCCATCATCCCTGACCACTGGTCCTGTTAGCTAGGGATGGTGGGGGTTGTAGTCCCAAAGCAGCTGGAGGGCTGAGTTTGGGGATGCCTTGTATAGGCCCTATATAAGATTAGTTAAGGAACCAAGCCCTTGTATAATCGGATGTTTTGACCAATGGCAAGGCTCCACTTTCTGTTTTGTGTTGTTGTCTCCAGGTATTACAAAGATGGAGAGAGAAAGTGGAACTTTGACTGAAGTGCATGCAAGTCTCTACTCACTCCAGCGCCTTCCAAGGTCTAGCTAATATTGTATCTTAAAACCTTTACTTGTTGGCTTCTGCCACATTCCACAGGCCTTTTATTTTAGCTGAGATTGGCTAAGATTTTCACCCTTATTTGCCATTCACAAGGTACATAAGGCTCCAATGAAATTAAAGGGAACAAATGGAAAATATGACAAAACATCCCTTGTTACCAAGGGGCTGGCCAGATGCTCCCCTTACAGCCAACAATTTGAGACCTTTTTGAAATCTTCCCTCGCAGTTATTATTTCTGAGGCTGCCCTCTGGAATTCTGCGTTAACAAGGAGTCCAGAAGCTGCTGCATGCCCTGCAAAATTAGCACTAAGGCACACAGCACTCCTGCCTTTGACATTTCTTAAGCGATGAGGAAATGTTATAAATAATGCTGTGGAGAGGAAGGCATTCCTGCTATAAGAAATCTGAATTTTGTTTCCTGAGAAAGTTATTGTGCTTTCAAGTTCTTGTGTATGCTATTTGAATAACACATTTTCACAAGTCACAGGAATGAGCCTCTGGGTTCCTTGTGAAATTCTGCCATAGTCTTTGCTTCAAGGTCCTGCTTCTGTTTCAGGCGGAGGAAGGGGGATGCGGTGGGGGTGGACCGCCCCGGGTGTCTTCGTTGAGGGGGGTGACATTTGGCCCTCCGCCCGCCCGCAACTCCCAAGCCTACCCCGAGCTGTAGGGGGAAGGAGGGAGCTGTGCCACTTTGCTGCCGGCATTCTCTTCTCCCTTCGTTTTGACAGGTTGGGGGAGGCTTGGGAGTCGCGGGCGAGCAGTGCACTGAACGTTGGCCATTGGCAGCTTCCTCTACCCCATGGGCGGCTTGCTCCACCCCCAGCTGCAGGCCATGCCCCCCGCTCTGTGCACCCGAGCGGCCATCCCATGCCTGAGAGGGCACCCTCTGTGCCCTGCCCCCCTCGGGAGTGTGCCCTGGCCATCGCGGGCATATGCTCCGCCACTGCTTGCTCTCCCTTTCACTGCAGGCCACTTGGCTTTCCAGCCTATCAGTTTCATGCTTTCAACTTTTTAACTCCCGAATTCAGTGCTGCCAGGTGCTAGAGTCTGGGGGAGGGAGTTGCAACCTGCAGGAAGGCTAAGTCAAGCAGGCAGCAAACAAGTTAAAATCTGTAACTTGGGAGGCAGTCCAAAAACCAAAAGTCTAGCAGTGCAAAGGAAGATACCTGGTAAAGCCCTTGTGGGAGTCTGTTCCACTGTCAAACAGCTCTTACTGTCAGAAAGTTCTTCCTGATGTTTAGTCAGAATCTCATTTTTTGTAACGTGGGCAGTGGCGTAGCGTGGGTTCTCAGCACCCGGGGCAAGGCAAGTAATTTGCGCCCCCTAACCCGTGGATTTTAGCACTCGAGTCTCTTCTGCGCCCCCCCCAGATGTTGCGCCAGGTGCAGCAGGCCCTCCTGACCCCCCACGCTACGCCACTGCTCCCACCACAAGTCTTCAGGACAGCCATCCAAAGGCTGGCGCGGGGAGAAGGTCTCTCCGCCCCACCGCCAGGCTTCGGAGCAGCCTTCCAAAGCCTGGCGGCGGGAGGAGGTCTCTCCGCCCCACCGCCAGGCTTCGGAGGAGGTCCGAGGACAGTGGGGTTCCTGTTTCCTCGAGGAGGGCCGGCCAAACGCGCCCCCCCAAATGTTGTGCCTGGTGCGGCCGGCACCCCTGGCACCCCCCACGCTACGCCACTGAACGTGGGTCCTAGCCTCCGGAACAGGAAGAAAACAAGCTTGCTCCATCCTTCATGTGTCAGTCCTTTACATATCTGAACATAGCTATCCTATCTCCTCCCAGTCTCCACTTTACCAGCCTACCATACCCAATTCTGTCAACCATTCCTCATAAGGCTGAAAGCGACATATTTCAGCATTCAGTAGAAAAATGTGTTCCTTCCTATGGAGGACTGTCCTATATAGATGCTTTGATTGCATTCCCACTGTCATAGGAAATCTCTTCTCTCAACTACTGTTTTATCTTTTCATCTACCCATAGCGGAACAGCAATCTTCAGTTATCATAATTTTTATTTTCACAGCTTCAAAGTCCTGGTTGTCTTTGATTAAATCATGGCAAGAAAACCTTGGACTGTAACATATTCAGCACATCCATAAATTCTCCTTGAAGAGGTTTTCTTTGCTAAGTTTGAAAAAGTGTACAAAGGAAAGCATTTTCTAGCTTGTCTTTTAACTTGCCTTTTTAGTATATTTATTCAGAACTAAAGGAACAACTTAACTTTCAGAGCTTTTGTTGTACGCACAGCAAAAGAGTTTGTAACGGATGAAATGTATGAAAATGTAGGCCATAATAAATAATTGCCATAATTGTTGGTCTTATGCCATAATTGCCAGTCCTTAAGGTGCCACAACCCTTCTCCCCAGCATGGTTCAACTTTTATACATTCACTATGAGCCAAGAGTTCCAGAATGCAATTGGCCTAAACGTATATTGGTTTATTCACAACATGCATTCATAGGTTACTGTAGAAACAAGAAATGTCAAACTTTTTGAAGAGGGCTAAGGAACCCTTCAGAGCAAATTTAGGGATTGGAGTGCAGCAGGGGTAGTGGGAAGCACAAAAAAATGAATTCCCTCCCTTGATGGAAGTATTACCATGTGTTTCCCAAACTTGGGTCTCCAGCTGTTTTTGGACCTATGATTCTCATCATCCCAGTGGTCAGGGATGATGGGAATTGTAGTCCAGAAACAGCTGGAGACCCAAGTTTGGGAAACACTGTGTTAGATGCAACCCAGTGATAATCACACACGTAAGGATAAGTTAACATCTACGAATAAAATATTACTGATTTTTATAAAAGAGCTTTATAACAGCCAATGCACCATGTAGGTCAGACAACAATCAAGACTCAGTGGCCAACTTTCAACATATTGACATACTACTTTTGCAATTTGGCCTTGGTAGGTGGCAGTCATAGAAAGGGGTCCATCATCACACAGTGCAGCTCTTGGGGTATGGGGGTTTCCCCCTGAGGGTTTGGAGGGGCTTTAAAAAATAAAAGAAAACCTTTAACGTTAAATTTGTGTGGGTGGAATGAATGCAGCATATTGTTGAGAGGGCTAAACGTCTGGTTATCGAAAAGTGTTGGTGAACTGGAAGGTCAATCACATGAAACGTTACATTGTAGCATGGGAACCTTAACAAAATGAGTCCATACATTGAGCTGGGAGTGATTTTCAATAGATGCAACACAGTGGCAGGATGACATGGGCTGCCATACGTCATTTGCAATGTTAGTCATGGCTGAACTCAAGAAGAAGTCAATGAAGACGCTTCAAAAAAGAGCTGACATACTGTAGCGGCTAAGAGTATAAACTGTGAGCTCAAATCTCAACAGTTCAAAACCCAAGGTTCAAATCTCAGCTCAGCTATGAAATCACTAGGTGACTGTGGGCAAGTCATTGTCTTTCATGCTCCTATCTGCAGAGATGGGCTAAATGATCTCCAGCGAACATTTTAATGACAGAAATTGGATTAGAGGACAGCTTCCTGAAAAGTTTCCTGAAAGGCCCACAGAGTGTATCCATTTCTTACGATTTTCCTTCTGTCCACAGCCGCAACTCCCTGCTTCCTTTCAACAACAGATCACCTTCTTCCAAGTGGCATAATCCCAAAGCCAATTTGGTTTGGCAATGTGATGATACCACTGAGGCAAAGCAGAATCCGATTCAGAGCAAAGGCAGTGCTTCCCGATCTGGAAGAATGCAAAGAACACAAGAAGAACTTCGCTGGATCAGGCCAAAGACACATCTAGTCCATAGTCCTGTTCTCACAGCGGCCAACCACATTTTTATGGGAAGCTCATAAGCTGAATAGGCACTAAACTCACCCTGAAGTCATTTCAGTTGCCCAGTGGCAGAGGAACGGGTGTGTGGGCTGCCCTGGGTGTCATCACTGAGGGGTGTGTGTGACAAAATGACAAAAATATGAGTTTTTTAAAAATTGGGCCCACGGAACTTTTTAGTTCAGTCAACAAATGTAGCGAAACGTGGCTGGCACTGGGTGCCACACCACAGGGGCTGGCACTTACCACGGGGCCTGCAGCGTGCCTGAAACACATCTCTCCTGGGAGTGACGTGGTGGCTTTGGCGCCTGCAGGCACCACGCTGCCTGAAATGGCAGTATGGGACTTGAGTCTGCCCTCCACCTCTCTCTCAACCGCCCTAGAGCTGAGGGGGAGACGGTGGAGAGGCTCCACGCAGCGCGCCCTGCCCCCATGGGTAGCTCGCCCTGCCCCCGGCTGCAGGATGCGCGCGCCACACCCGGCACTTGAGCAGCTAGCTACGCCCTCACATGATTCTGTCGAGAAACCAAACTCGATTGGCCATGTGATTTTGTCACTGTGACTAGGATGAAGAGAAGCTCTTCATCAATAACGTTACTGCATCTGTGATTGCTCAGAATCGCAAAAAAGACTCTCAAAGAAATAAACAACTATCTGACACTTAGAAGACATCTGAAGGCAGCCCTGTTTAGGGAAGTTTTTAATGACTGATGTTTTAATGTATTTTTAATCTTTTGTTGGAAGCTGCCCAGAGTGGCTGGGGAAACCCAGCCAGATGGGCGGGGTAGAAATAATAATAATAATAATAATAATAATAATAATAATAATAATAAATGAATCATCATCATCTCAGTGGAGCAATGCTGCTGCCGCTCAAATGCCAGGTGGTGTGGGTGGAGTCACAAACACCTTGCTTGGATGTGTGTTAGGGGACCTTCCTCTCCAGTGCCACTCAGCTACACCATCTAGCCCACCATGGAGTGCTGTTGCAAAGTTCATTTAGATAAAGAATGCTAAGAAAGTTGGGTATTTAGAAGAAGAAAAAACCAGAGTATAAATATTAACTGTCATTAGCATCTCAGAGATAATGAATGAGAGTAGCGGATGGGTGAGAGATTGCCTACTCCCTCTGAAGAAGCAGGTATGTAGCTTGGGGTACTCCTGCATCCATTGTTGTCACTGGAGGCTCAACTGGCCTACCACTGGTAGCATTCCATCCGCTCAGCTGGTGGCCCAGCTGCTCCCTTGTCTGGTCAGGGATTGCCTAAATTCTGCCATCCATGCTCTGGTGACCTCTAGGTTAGATAACTGTGACATGTTATATGTGGGCTGCCCCTGAAAAATGGTTTAGAACTTAAGCCGGAGTAAAACTCTTGCTCACCAGGGCAAGGCAGTTTGAGCATATAACACCAATTCTGACCCGACTGCACAGGTTGCCAATTAGTTTCTGGGCCCAATTCAAAGTGGCGGAACAGCTCAGGACTGCAATACCACTGGTTTTCCCCATATGAACCAACCCAGACCCTGTAATCATTATTTGAGGCTCTATTTTAACAAAGGAAACTATTGGCTTAGTTCTGAAAATGCTTGCTGGGGTGTGGGGGGAGGGAGGGGGATATAAATTGAATTAATTAATTAATTAATTAATTAATTAATTAATATTTAACATGTGGGTCTGCATTATTACCGCTTTGAAAACAAATGACTATTTGAAGAAATATGCCAAGGGTTGCGAACAAGACGGTGGTAAAAATTTTTTTGGAAGGAAATGAAATAAAGGATAATAACATGAATATATCCTTCCCTCCCAAACTCGCCACCCCCAATCTATTTCTGAACAGACACAAATATCTTAACATGCAGCATATGAGTAATTCTCCTATGCAACTGAGTTTAGGAAGCAGAGATCAGATACCAAAGAGCTGCCTTGAACCATAAGGAAATGAGAGCAGTTTCTAATTAATGTGGTAGACAGCCCTGGCTTTGCCATCTTCCAATTTTGGCAGAAAGATGTCATCTGCTTTGTCTTTCTTCCCAAAGGTGCCAAGGAAGCAAAGTGCTAATTCAGTCACATCTTGCTTGTAAGAGCAGCAAAATGGCCTGCTCTTCACATCCTCCTCCAAAGCAATTACCTACTCCACATTTATATGACCACTGTGGTTGCCTTTGGGTCACCCCCAAGTTATAATTACACCAATACAATGTAGTGGGTGTTACTAGACTAGGCATGTTTGGGCTCAAGTCCTCACTCAGCCATAATGCTCAGAGGGCCAGTTGCTTTCTGTCTGCCTAGTCAACCTCACAGATTTGTGGTGAGGTAAAATGGGATTATTCCATATACAGGACCCAGACCTCCCTGGAGGAGAGGAGGGATATACCGTAAATGTCACATATTCAAACATTTGCACACCACTGTACTTTTGAGTGCCTTTTACTGTTGCCTCAACTGAGCAGAACTTTGTCCAAACCCTCCAGTATGTTGGAGGACTACATAGTCAAGCTGGGAAAGAATAAACCAATAAACTCATGGCTTGTATCCAGTATTGTCCCTTCTGCTCCCAGTGGACTCTTTGACCCAGAAGAAGTTTCCATGAATGGGAGGAGGAAGAGGGCAATGTGGCTGGTTCTCCATTCCTTCTGCAGCCATTTGCACTTCCATCTGCTCCTGAGAATTAGGGGATCCTCTGGAACTGCATAAAAGGTGGCATGGAGGATTGCAACCCAAATGCCTGTGACGCCAAGTAAGATGGGGCAGGAATGCGTGCTGACTTCCTCAATAAAACTGCTGGAATTTCCCAAACCAAGAGTTCAAGTCTTTTGTCTGAGGATGGAAGCCAGGACAAGAAAGGGGGATTGCTTTTTTATGAAAAATGCCTCCATCCTACTTTCATTCAGTTGGACCAATGGGTCTTCAGTGAATGGAAGGGCAGGATACAGCTCCATCTCTTTGCCATAGAAGGAGGCAGAAGCGGGGAGGGGAGATAATTATTTTTAGATAAAAATGGTGTATGTCTCACATGAAAGAAAAGGAGCCCTCAGGAACCAAGAAAGGACTTGTCCACAGAACGCCAGTGAATGTAACACAGAGAAAAGAACAAAACAATCGTTGTGTCAAAAGCTGAAGACATATCATGGAAAAGAAGTACAGAAAATTGGCCATACCATTTAGTGAGAGATAATTGAAAATGTGAGTAAGTGCAGATTCAGCGGAATGACAAAAAAACAACAACAACCCCCACCCACATTGAAAATGGGCTGTGAAGAGCAAAATAAAATTGACATATCAAGTAAGAAGTACTTGCATTCAAGTACCGTATTTTTCGCTCTATAACACGCACCCAACCATAACACGCACGTAGTTTTTAGAGGAGGAAAATCCATAGGCATGCCACCCGTAGGCATTTCCTCCATAACACGCACAGACATTTCCCCTTACTTTCTAGGAGGAAAAAAGTGAGTGTTATGGTGCAAAAAATACGGTACTTGCAGATTGAAAGGTACAAGAGAATTACGGCAATAATTACAGAAGGAAAGAAGATCAAGAAATAATGAGAGAAACAAAAGGTGACTTTCAGGGGGTGTGGTTTTTTTTTAAGTACTGGAAGAAAGTTGGAAATTACCATATGCGACATTAAAGGAAGAACTGTAGCAAACTATATACTCCATTGTTTTTTAAATAAAATAAAATAATGATCTAGCACTATCTGTGCTGCAAGACCTGGCCTTGCTAGACTGGGAACTGTCCATAGCTAATAACAGTACAATATTCAAAATAGACCAAAGAGTATCTATTTAAAAGGCCCTGCTAAAAACAACAGCCCCAGCCAAGGAATCCCTCACTTACATCTTCAAATGGCCAAATGTTATTGCCCATATTATTTCCGTAAAAAAATCAAAACCATGAGTACTTCATAGTAAAGCATCAAGTCTGTAAATTTTATACCAGCTTTTCTATTTAACAACCACCTGATCAAGTTAGAACTTGATGCTTTTAACGGCATAAACATTAGTGAATGGGGATGAGAGTCCAGCCAAAGAATGCTGGCCAGTCACCAAGAGTATCGAACACTAGCTTTTTTAATAGTACAAAATTACCAAGGCATCAAATTCTGAAAACAAGTAATGCTCTTCTAGGCTGCATCAACAGAGAAGCACAGTGTCCAGATCAAAGGATGTCATAATCCCGCTCTATTCTGCCTTGGTCAGACCCCACCTGGAGTCCTGTGTCCAGTTCTGGGTACCACAATTTAAGAATACCTTGACAAGCTGGAACATATGCAGAGGAGGGCAGCCAAGATGATCAAGAGTCTGGAAACAAGGCCTTATGAGGAATGGCTGAGGGAGTTGAATATGTTTCGCCTGAATAAGAGGAGGCTGATAGGGTAGCCATCTTCAAATATCTAAAGGGATGTCACAGGGGAAGATGGAGCATGCTTGTTTTCTCCTGCTCCAGAGGGTAGGATCCAAACCAATGGCTTCAAATTACAAGGAAGGAGATTCCAACTAAACATCTGGAGTTTGGGAGGGAGTGGAATGGGCTCCCTCAGAAGGTAGTGGATGCTCTTTCATTGTAGGTTTTTAAGCAGAGATTGGATGGCCACCTGTCACGGATGATCTAGTTGAGCTTCCTGCATTGTAGGGGATTGGACTAGATGATACTTGAGGTGCCTTCCAACTCTACTATTCTGTGATTCTGTGTCTTTGGACTACAGTACTTCAAATTTTGAGGGGAACACTACAGGCGTGATATAGCAGCACAGGAACTAGCTAATTCTGTAGTGTGGGAAACAGCTCGCAGAAAGCTGAGTAAGTAAGCCACCCAGAGTGGCTGAGGAAACTCAGCCAGATGGGCGGGGTATAAATTATAAATTACTACTACTACTACTACTACTACTACTACTACTACTATGTATGATATAAATGGGGGGGGGGGATTCGTAACTAATGGAACAGCTTGTGTTCTTGGTTGAAAAACATGAAGCAAAGACTTCGTTTAGGAGAATTACTTCGTAATTTAAACTTCTGAGGGCTTTATGCCTGTATTACATGTAGAGCAAATTTTCATCATAGTTGTTAGAGATATGGATCTTGGTGGTAAACCCGGGACTGGTCTGTACCACTTCTAGCATACAGAAAGCCTGCAGCACATAGAAAACTATTATGGAAAGGGACTGTAAAGGTAAAGGGACCCCTGACCATTAGGTCCAGTTGCAAACGACTCTGGGGTTGCAGTGCTCATCTCGCTCTATAGGCCGAGGGAGCCAGCGTACAGCTTCCGGGTCATGTGGCCAGCATGACTAAGCCGCTTTTGGCAAACCAGAGCAGCGCACGGAAGCACTGTTTACCTTCCCGCCAGAGTGGTACCTATTTATCTACTTGCACTTTGATGTGCTTTCAAACTGCTAGGTTGGCAGGAGCAGGGACTGAGCAACGGGAGCTCACCCCGTCATGGGGATTCGAACCGCTGACCTTCTGATCGGCAAGCCCTAGGCTCTGTGGTTTAGACCACACCACCACCAAGATATGGATCTTGGTGGTAAACCCGGGACTGGTCTGTACCACTTCTAGCAAACAGAAAGCCTGCAGCACACAGAAAACTATTATGGAAAGGGACTGTAGCCTAGCCTTTTCCCTGACCTCTAATTTTTCTATATGGAAGTATTTTAAATATATATATGTTCAGTCTTTGATATAGGTTACATATGACCCTTTAGTGCAGCAGAAGTGGGGCAATAGCTTTTAAGGAGATTATAAAATGGTTACATAAAAAACAAACAAAGAACCTGAGCAAGAAGACAACTTTTTGTCTTTGGAATTTCGGCTTCCAAGCAGTCGGCAGAAAAATAATGTCTCAAAATCACACATAGCTGTCTGCAAGCAAGACTTATTCTTATTCATTGAATTTATATACTGTCCTGTACCCAGAGCTCTCAGGGCAGTTCACATACATTTTTAACCAAAAAATTGTAATCAACCGGACCACACCCAGCATAAAAAGCCCTTCTATCTTTAATAGAATCTTTTGCACTGAAATTAACAAATCTATTCTACATGTTAGGCACATGGGAAATTAAACCTAGTTTCCTTAGCCTTGTGCATAAACTAGTGCAAGACAGAAAAAAAGGCATACAAATAATACTTCCTCTTTAAGGTGTCATTTAACAAAAATGTTCAAGGATAACATCTTACCCTTTTTTAATATTTGAACTCTTCACACTGCTCATGAAACTGAGAGCAGGATGTGCCCCTAAATATTGGTTATACAGTATTCTGGGATGGGAAGTGAGGAGAGTTTCTTCAGCCACCCCTGAGCTGCCAGCATATTTTAATTATTACCCGCTATCACCATCACCACTTCCATAGAGTTGTTGTAACATTTTGCAGCTCTTCGCTTACTGTTCCTTAAAACCCTGTGAGATACAGGTGAGGCTGCAGCAAAGTGGCCACAACTGCACGTTGTGCTAATGTCTGGTTTTAGTGTGATGTGAACAAGAAGCACATCACATAAGGAGCCGTTATGAATCTCAGGTCTGTGTGCTTCTCCTTCCCCTCTGGCCAGGAGGATGGAGCTGGGGAAGCATACCCAGTCCAGCTCATGCACATCTGGCTAAGCTATCAGTGTGACACACAACATGGCCAATGACTTGACCAGTTTGAATTGGTGTCGCCCCACCTCACCTTCCACAACAGGTGCCCAACCTGCACATTAGACTCTCCACCTGTTCAGGCAAACATGCTATATTAAACTTGCGCTTAGATTTGGCATTCTCCGGAGGCGCAAATATGAAATATTATTTCAGTTGGTTAGAGCATGGTGCTCCTAACGCCACGGTTGCAAGTTACATCCTTGTATGGGGCAATTGCATATTCCTGCATTTCGGGGGGGGGGGGTTGTACCAGATGATCTTCAGGGTCCTTTCCAACTCTACCATTCTATGACTCTATGGTTTTAATCTCTTTCTAGCACAGGTGGGCCTTTGATTAGGCAGTATACGGCAGCTACCTAAGGCAGCCTAAATTTTGAGCACCAATAGCAGAAGTATAGCAGAATTAGAGACAAGACAGCGCTGATCCCTGGGGCACAACCAACCAGGAGGTTCTCTGATATGGCAGGACCACTGAGATGAATGGGAGATGTTTCCATTCATTTCACAGAGACATGGATAATGTAGTTTCCTAGAGGAATGTACCCTAGGACAACTAGCAGACAAGAAAAAAATCACTTGGCTTTTCTGTTTTGGATACCCCAGTCTCTTGAACTGGCCCACAATGCCTTGAAATGCAGCCAAAAGGCAAGCCCACATGGATCTTATTACTTTAATCCGATGCCAAATAATCTTTTATTCCCGCCCCCAATTTCCTCCTACCAGTCACCCACACAAGGGCTGGCACCACCCCCCAAGCCTCCTCCTCTTCCTCTCCCCCACTGCTCCTGCCACCCCTCCCTCTCTCCTCAGTCATCTCCGCCCAATAAATGCTGCTTGCACTGCCATCCCCACCTCTCCTCCTGGCCCCTCATCCTCTGCTTTTGGTTTGTTGCGTTACTAGTGGCAATAGTTTCCCCTCCAGCCTGCCTCATTCTGGGTGAGACAGCTGAGAGAGCGCCTTGGATGGACCCCCTTGGCCTTTCCCCAGTGAGTCAGGGAGGAGGAGGAGAGCTCTGCAGGAGCCTCACCAGGTGGGTTGGTGGCGGTGGTGGCAGCAGAGCCTGTGGGCCGTGAGGTGAGCAACAAGGGGGACCAGGGCTACCAATTTGTCACAGCCACCTCACAGGTATTGGCTTTCCCCATGAATGTGCTGGCCTTGTCCCCACCTGTCAGGGAACTGACATCGGAGCTAGAGGCGGAGGGAAGGCTCTCAAATGATGCTGGAGAAGGGCCCAGCAGGGAGAGAGGCAGCTCCGCAGATGGGGAAGCAAATCAGCGCAACACCAGAGATATAGAGGGGCTGATGGGGGAATCGGTGAGAGGGCTCCAGGACTCTTTACCGGACACCAGCAGGGAGAGCACGGGTCCTCCGCTACCCACGCCTTCCCTGCGCAGAAGACTCCCGCGCAGTGAGAGTAGGAGGAGACTGGGTGTCAAACAACTTTTATGTTGGAAAAGATTTAAGAAACGCCCACTGACGGATTCTGCTAGCAACTGAGGCCGCCACGAAGTGAAGGGCTGCCCAGACTGAAAGCTTTAGCAAGGCCACAAAGCCTGGAGAGGCGGCAACTTACGCACGAGCAACCCATACACATTACACCACCCTTCCATACATACATACTGTTCAGTCAACTCACATCCCTAGAGAGTTGCTGTCTCAGTTATGCTTGTACACAGAGATGGGTTGAGTACAGGAAAGCGGGGAGGTTAAAATGCATTCAAAAAGGCTGGGCACGTTCCAGCCCCATTTCAACAGGGTCTTACTCAAATCAGGGTTCCTTCCTGCCCATCACCACCTTTCTCCCTTGCCTTATCACATGCCAGACTTCCATTTAAATGATGGCACTTGTTGTTTACAAAGAAAGGGAAGATTTGTAAGCTCCCTCTCCCCTGACCAGTTACATGCCCTGTAGGTTATTTTCTGCTGCAGATTATGAGGATTGTGGTCATCTGAGAAGCCACAGTGTCTCTCCTGCCATCTTTGTAAAGTGGTGAGAGGGAACTGTTAACGTTGTCTTCCTTACTGATACTTCACAGTTCCACACTCACCCAAATCCATACCTCTGGTTAAGCTCTGGTTACTAAAATGGATTAGAATGCTCTCCCCTCCACCCGTTGGCATATATAAATCTTAATGATAACATGGCACTTGCATCACCCTTGTGAGAGACCTAGCTGCACCCAGGCTCCACCCACTAATCTACAAGGCCTTGCCCCTTGGGCTCCTCCCCCTGGGTGTATGCAGCAGTATCCCTATTCTCATCTGTCAAATGTTGCAGAAGATGACATTTTGTGTGGTCCATTCAGAGACAGGCAATGGAGACAGGGTATTACATAACACAGGCCTGATTCACTGACTCTTTTGTACACCTGGACTGGGGAGGTGGGAATAAGCAACACTCTTTCCTAAAGCACTTAACTGAAGTCTCACTGGTTTCAACTTTACTAGATTATCTGAAAAGAGTTAGGTGGTCTGGTGGCATTTTCAGAGCCAACCTGGGGGGGGGGGACTGTATTAGAAGAAGAAGAAGAAGAAGAAGAAGAAGAAGAAGAAGAAGAAGAAGAAGAAAGACTTAAAATACAAAGAGGGTGAAACTGCTTCCTAAGACTGCAGTCCTAATATTAGATGGGAATCATGTCTGTCTGGTGCTGTTATTAACAGGCTGTGTTCAGTTCTGCAAACTGAAACCATCACATGGCTAAATCTCTGTTGCCTCAATTGCCCAGGGATTCTAACCATCACCAGTGTTTTAATATGACTGGAAGCCTCCCAGAGGGTTTTTTTTTCTAATACGGTTCAGGTAAAGGGTTAGCCTTTGAGCACCAGCATTGCTGGTGGGTCTTATCTGCAGTGACTCACAATTCACAGAGAAAAAAGGGGGGTTGCTAATTAAAAAGAAACTAAACCACCACCTTAATGAACAGAGAGATCAGACATGGATTCCGTGCTGCACAAAGGAAGGTCAGAATGGTTGTTGCTACACTCAATATGCACCCTGGTTGGATCTGCAAATGCACCAAAGTTAACCCCCAGGTTCTCTCTCTCTCTCTCTCTCTCTCTCTCTCTCTCTCTCTCATTCACTTCTTAAATAAATTCAGCATGTCTGTAGCATACACCAAGAGAAAATAAATATTCCCCAAAGGGCAGGTTCACTACTCTGAAACCTTTCTCCCATAACACAATCCTGAAAGAAAACCCATGGCATTTATGATGACTGCAATTTTTTTTTTAAAAAAAAAAATTTGGCCATGTCCCGCCCTGGTTGCTAGGAGATCTCCCTTCTAAGACATCATGCTGTATAAACAATAAAGCATTTCTGTCGACATAGCAATTGTCTAAACCACTGAATCAAGAGGCACTTATTGGCATGGTCACCCCCTGCCTCCTCCACTTCTATATTCTGCTCATATGACAACATGAATAATCACAAAGGCACCACACACTTGCTATTGTTAAACCCAAGCCTACTTGAAAGAAAATACCCAGCTCCCTTGTAAGAAAGTTAATGGGAGGCTATGAATTTCAGCTCTGACTCCAAAAACGCACACACAGAGAGAAAGACGTATGTTGAGGGGTGACCCTTTTTGAAGACTGCATTCCTCCGAGTGTTTGGGGCGGGACGGAAAGAGACCCTGGTTTCATTTGTAAAGCATAAAATAAAGTTTGGGGGTGGGGATCATGAACATCTATATCATCCTTGCTTTTCAAGTGGAAAAGCCAGGAAACTAACCCTTAGGGCTGCATTTTGTTCCCCTAGTTTCATCTATGCAGAAAAGGAGACAAGTGCAGTAATTTAACAGAAAGCCTGCTCATGCCCCTTTAAATGGGAGAAATATCCATAAACCTACATGCTGCAGTACACACTTTGCTGCAGCCATCTATATACAGCCTTCTAACGGTCTTACTGTATCAGAAGGCTCCTTAGTGCCTTTTCTCTCTCTCTCTCATTACACTCAGCACTGCTTTTTGCAGTGAAAAGAGAAGGGGGTGGGGAGGAAGAAAGCTGAGGAAATGAGAAGCTGCCACCCAAGCCACAGAGGCGCATATGCACAGAAGGAATTTACAATGTGTCCTTTAAGGAAACACATGCATCAGTGCTCAGAGCCCATTAGATTATGCGTCCCTTAGGGAATATCACAAAGGGACATGAAAATGCAACATAACCTCATTCCTGTGTTCAGACTATAGGCATCTGAATTGCTTCTGTTTCCTTTTCCTTAAAGAATATTCACAGCTATTAAGCACCAAGAAACCACCACAGGGCCCTTTCCTGGTGCATAAGGTGTCCTCTTAAAGGGCAAGCCCACACAGCATCTTCATTTAGGGTTCTGCTCTTATTTTCCACTATTGTGTTTCAAGGCTTATGTTGGGGGAAGCCAGCTGGCTTCAGGCAAAATTCAGCAAGGGCTAGTACACACTAGATTGGCATGCCCAGGACTCAGTTTACCCCAAGTACCAATGCATCCAGGGTAATTACAACACAACTGGGGGAGGGGTTGTTGGAACAGGGCTCAGTAATCTCACGCCAATATTTCAACCTAACAAAAGAAAGTTTATAACAACAGTTGATTTGGGTGTTATTTCCCCATAAAATAGGCCGTCAAGATAAAAAACACATACCGCAGCAGCACATTCAGTGACTTCTGTTGAAATTAATGGATTATTTCAAAGGCAAACATGTGAGAGAGTCCCAGCAGAATTTCTGCACAGATTTCTTACCAACAGATCACAAACCAACTATTTATCCGCACGTGAGAACTACGCAGATGCTAATTGTTTAACCTGCAAAACTGCCATTTCTTAAACTGACTTCCATTGCACTGAAATAAAACGAGTTCACATCTCAAGACAATGTGATAATCTGCCGGGGGGTGGGTGGGGTGGAGAGAATGCCCACCACCTGCGCTGGTCACTGCAACAAATCTAGAATCTCTGACTTTAAAAAAAGAAACATTTGCCTTTCAAAGCGACCCCCACCCACCGCAAGTTTTGGCTTGCAATGACATTTCACAGCCTTAACAATTATCCACAGTCACCAAGTTACAAGCGTACCACATCTCTGCTCTCACTGCAGTGTGAGATGTCAAAGTAAAACAAAGGAATCCATGTAAAGAAATTGCTGTTACAAATAAAGGTACCTTTTTCTTCCGATCCTTGGATCTTTTCCTATGTTTTCTCTTTTTCTCATTTTCTTCTTCGGCGTTAAGTTCTAAATCTCTGTTTTTCTTGAGCTGTGATGCTGCGTGAGCCATAATGCATTAAGAACACCCTTCGCAACAATCCTTCCTGGTATATAAGGTGATATCCTCAGGCACCTTTAACCAGCCCTCCTCACAAGCAGTGCCTGGAAGAAAAGCTGTGGCTGGAGCCAGGAAGACATTCGCAATTCAAAGGTCTTGACGAAGCTGGCAGATGCTACACAAATTCATGCTTGCAACATCTCTTCCAGTACCTTTCTGTACCTGAAGCTCGGCAAAACAGTGCAGCCATCCTAATGCATTTAACGTAACGAGAAAGACAGCTGGGACAGAGAAAGCTGTATTATGGCTGCATCCCCCACCACCAGCTGGAAGTGTCTAAGTGATTCCACTGAAGGGGGTATGCTGGAAATGATGGCTTCCTCTTACAAACACTCCAGAGCAACAACTCCTGTCGGATCAGTGTTTTTCTTCAAAAATCCTCACATGCATTTTAGAAATCCACCACTCAAAAACAACGGTTAGGATTTATACTCCCTCACTTAATTCTGCATGGTGAGCCACTTAACCCACAATGAAATGGAGCAGCTCCCACTTTAGATTAACTGCTGATGGTGACAAAAATAAAAAAATAAAAAATATATTTCTCCTCCCCCCTTCATTTTACCATGGAGACCCTGACTGCATTATGTAGAAAACAATGCATGCATTGCTATATCTTAACAGCGTGCCCTTTATGCTGAATGTTCGATCTTGCTGCAAGGATTACAGAAAGCACTGTTGTCTTATTCTTCCTTTCTTTTCTAAACACATGCTTATTACAACACATCTTGGGAGGGGGGAAGGGGGAGATGTGATCATGCGAGCGCACGAAACAGGCCTCTAATTCATAGGAAATTTCCTGGCAATTTTCTTTTACATGATCGAAAGGGGGAAAACAGAACCCACCCCCCTGCACAGCCAGGAATCTGTGTAACAAACCCTATTTCCTTGCACTGAGCAATGTAGACGTAGGCTTTTATGGAAGGGCTTGCTTCGATCACCTTGCTATTTTTGCCACCTGAGTCCTCAGTGACTGCAGCTTTTGAATATTCATTAGGGGAATAAAATAGCATCAGTATAAAAAGACCTGCAGGGGGCATTTTCCACTAGTATGGGCTCAAAGGAGATCAAGACAATTTGTACCACATGTCTTTCTGTATCTGTTGGCATCAAAAATTATGCATATATCAAATATATATATATAGAGGGAGACCATACTGTGTATGTATCAACACAATGTATTTATATGTGTGTGTGTGTGTGTTTCTGTGAGTGAGCATTTGTGTTTGCTCACATACACAGACACTAGCATTATTGTTTACAATAGCAGTGCTATAGAGAAACCAGACAAGGAAGGAACCAACTTGACAAATAGAAATAGAAGTAGCAGCCTTTTTAAGGGGCACTGTGATCGCATCTCCTTGCTCTAAATACAGTTCTGGAATCCCGGGGTCTGTGACAAAGGACTCAAGCAGAGATTTCCCTTGGGGTTACTAGAGGAATTATTTGTGTGTTGCCCCACCCCCCAAGCCTCACAGAGGCAGAAGCTACACTCCTCCTTGACCTTCTTCCCAGATTATTATTTCTCTCTACACATCTTGATTGGCAGAGGAAGTAGAGTGCTGACCCACTTCTTTATCCTTCCCTAACCAGCGCAATGCAGGCAAGCCATATGCCTTTCTCTGTCTGGTGTTGACTGGTGGTGCTGAAGGCCAATGGTGCCCATCCTTGGTTTTTCATAGGTTTTTGGCTTCTCTGGGGTCCTCCCTATCGCCGTCACAGAACCTTACAAGTGCACCACAGGTCTGTATGGTCTCACAGGGTTCTCACACTCTTCCTTTCTCCTTAGGGCTTGTTAGGGTAGCCAGCGTTTGATTTTAAACATATCTGTGTCTGTCCCCTGCTCCACTCTGCTCCAAGATGGGTCCCAAAGACAGACCAAGGGCTGGGAGAGCCAGGATAAAATATGGCACTGCATGGGAGGAGACAGAATTGGAACCAAGTGTAGCGTGTTGAACAGAGCTTGGCAGAATTTCATCTTTACTGGCTTTCCAGATCTAGGACCTAACAGCAAGGATCACTGAACATTGCAAGCAGTAAATATTAAGCTATATATAAAGTACATAATTATGTAGAATAACATAATAAAATACCATGTGATACCTTTGTAACAAAGGTAAGGTAAATGACCTCTGGACGGTTAAGTCCAGTCAAAGGCGATTTTGAGGTGCAGTGCTTATCTCGCTATCAGGCCGAGGGAGCCGGTGATTTTTTTTCTGTCAAGTTTAATGATTCATGAGAGGGAGATAGAAATCTGGCTCAGGAAATTCCCTCTATTTGTTAAATAAAAGAAAGGTGCTTCACATACAGTATTCTAATCACACACAGTATCATGTTATAACATAGCATATCCAGTGAGATAATATTTTATTTCTAAGATATAACTCTCATAAAGTTTTATAAATGTAATATAAATGGATCCTGATAAAGCAATAGCATTTCGCCCAAATAACAAGCCAAAAAGGGAATCTCTAGAACAGGGGGTTCTTAACCTGTGGTCCATGCATGGGCTTCAGGGGGTCTGTGAACTGATCACACACAAAAAATCCCAGTGCAATAAAATCTTGCAAAAAATGTGCATATTTCTGGGGAGGAGGTGCACAGCTTTCAACAGATTCTCAAGGGGATCCATCACACACACACACACACACACACACACACACACAGTTAAGAAGTACTGCTCTATAAGTTATATGTGACTTTAATGGTGCATAACCTTGCCTTTCTCATGCTCAGTGGACCATGTCAAAATCTCAGTTCCACCTCAGCTGGATGAGCAACAGTTCCTCAACGTCTTCTTCCTTCAAGCTCACTGTAAACTTTTCATGACCTGGGATAAAACCCAGGAAGGAGAAAGAAGGGTTTTAAAAGAGGATCTCCCATCTCTGCCTGTCTGCCTCCTCACCTCAGAGTGAGGAACACTGTCCCTCACAAAGGCTTGCCTCTTAAAATTTATGGGTGGGTGGTGGGTGCCCCCTCCCCACCAGAGAGTGTGGTGCATTATTCAGTTGTGTGGTGGGTACATCATAAGGGCACCCCCATTGTCTTTCAAGACAGACAGCTGCCAACAAAATCTTGCCCCGGTGGGCAGCCTGGCTGCTGCATTCTGTACCAGTTGAAGTTTCTGAACTGTCTTCAGAGGCAGCCCCATGTACAGTGGTACCTCAGGTTACAGACGCTTCAAGTTACAGACGCTTCAGGTTACAGACTCTGCTAACCCAGAAATAGTACCTCGGGTTAAGAACTTTGCTTCAGGATGAGAACAGAAATCGTGCGGCGGCAACAGCGGGAGGCCCCATTAGCTAAAGTGGTGCTTCAGGTTAAGAACAGTTTCAGGTTAAGAACAGACCTCTGGAACGAATCAAGTTCTTAACCCGAGGTACCACTGTGTAACATCTAATCTAGAGGCTACCAGAGTTTAGATGACAGAAGTTGGGCTATCCCGGTCCAGCTAAGGGCACAGCTGGGCCATCAGCCAAAGCTGATGGAAGGCTTTGGGCACCACTATGTACACTTTAGGTACACTTAATATACTGCTTCTGGCTCCAGGGCAGACTCCCAATGAACAACCCTGTATGATACAAGTCTTTGTAAACATGAATTTGTTGCATTTGTACTTAAGAAGTGTACACCTCATGGGTGCCATGTATTTTTATAGAAAAGAACTAACTTCGTTGTTATTGTACTTCACATCATTAATATTTATTAGTGAGGATGGGGTAAAGAATCAAAATGGGACACCCCTTAACAACTGCATAATATTATTGCAGCCGACATTCCAGAAATGTCTGAAGTTTGCTCTTGCATCACTTCCAAGACAGGTAAGACGTGTAAATAATGAATTTGTGCTATGCAGCTCTACGCCCACTCTGACAAAAACAGAATGGAAAGCAGCTTCTCTGACCTAATTATTACACTCGAGAGACCATGTTGGCTGTGAGTCCTGGAAGGACTGCTCCCCCCTGCCTTGCAGGCCTTTTCTACCTGGACTGTGAGGGTGTGGCTTTGACTGACTCCAGCGACAAAAATGGAGGCTGCTGAACAGACACATGGGCTGGGGTGTTTTGAGGGTGGTTGTTGCTGTGGGGTGGGGTTTGTTGTATCTTTATTTTAGATCTTGTGATTTTGGTGGGAATTGTTCAGTTTGGTTGTGTATTTTTGAATGTTTTATTTATTGTTTATGACTATTTTTGATGTGTTGTTGTAAGCTGCCTTGAGCCTAGTTTTAACTGTGGAAAGGCGGCATACAAATAAAATTATGTATGTATATGTTTGTTTGAATGAATGAATGTAAGCATGTAAGATGTTAGATAGAAAGCACTTTATTTTTATTTTTATTTTGCTTTAAATATTCAAAACTTTGGACTTCTTACAAACTCCAGTACAAAATTAATGGTGGCATTTAAGTCTATGCAAGTCGTGGTTCCGTTTTAGGTCCACTCAGCTTGTGACCCACTAAGCGAAATTCAGCTTCATGAACCACCTGTTCTTTTCTTTTCGCAGCTGGATACCTGTGTCTGGGGGGCTGCGTTCAGCTTGGCGGGCTACAAGTTCTGCAGGCCCAGTTTACTTATTAAACAGGCTGGAATAGTGGCAAACAAATACATGCATTTGTAGAGGGAAATCTCATTAAATTTACACACATAAAGTGACATTAGAATACACCAAAATACCAATTTTTATAAATTTTATTTTTTAATAAACTGGATTCTAGGACTTTCATGTCCTGCTTGTGAGGTTCCAGAGGCAGCTGTCTGGCCAGAGTTAAGACAAGGCTTCTGGACTAGACAGAATTTTGCTTTGATCCAGGCAGTTTTTTTCTGCCCTTTGTGTATACATCAGTCATGACAGTGCTTCCTATTTACTTGTGGTTCAGCGCAACCGATCTTTTGCCCACGTTCATGTCACTTATTCAGGAACATGTACAATTTGTTATTCATGAGCAATAAACAGAAAACAGTAACAGTGTATGAGAATCCTTCTATCTGCAATAGTATCAGTAAGTCAATCTACCCAAAGCAAATGGATCTGGGTATGACGCAGGAGCCAGGGACAGCAGCCAAAAAAATCCCAAAATCAAATGTAGCAGCCTCCCCCCGTCAGCTACGATGATGGTGTCTAAGCTCCAGACAATGGAAGCATACAAAATGCAGCTAAGGAAGATATATGCAAACAATTGCATCACAGTGCTGTAAATCAGGCACAAAGTCACTACCACAGTGGTTCTTCATTCAAGCTCCAATCGTGCTTCAAGGTCAGGGAATGCTGCTTTTGAGACAGTGATGAGTCCTCTGAAGGATGCCCGGTCCATTCTGAAAGCAGTTCTAGGGCAAGGCTCCCTAGCACTTAGGAATCTCTCCTGAAATAATTTTGTGCACAGTGTACTTGCTGACTACATATTCATCTTTCCCAAGAAAAGGATTCTTAGGTGCAGCCTTGTAAGCTGAGCCCACAAAACATTTCTACCAGCTCATCTGCTCATTTGAGTAGAATCTTGAGCTGGCATAATAGGCTGTACCATTTCAGGCTAAAAGTGAGGGGTGATTTTTTTTGTAGTGTGCTCTCACTTTTTTAAAAAAAAAAACCCTGCACCACCCACCCCTTCCCTGCAAGCATGATGCAAACTCATCAAGGAGAAAGGTTCAAGTCCAAACTGTTCTCTATTCTAGTTCAAGGGAGCAGTGTTGTTTTTAAACACAGGGCATTAAAATATGTAAGTATACTGATGTGGAAACAGGGTTGGCACAGCAATGATGACCCACCTCATTGGGTACCCATGGCACTTCCCTGTTACTTCCTCCCTGATTACTCCCACCCCCCAATTTGTAACTATGGGGATGCATGTGTGTTCCACTGGTGTGTTTCCCTCATGATGTGATTGTAAGAATAGACTTTTATTTTTATTTTTTTAAAAAAGCTTTTTCAGTGCATGCTTATTATGGGGGTGGAGATACCAAACCCATTATGATACAGTGAGTAAATGCTACAACACCGGGCAATTCTAGTAATTTATGATTTAATGTAGAGTGTAACAGATGACCCCACCTCAACAATGTAGGAATAGCAGTTATTCTGGATTAAA
Source organism: Podarcis vaucheri (assembly GCF_965113315.1). Lineage (NCBI taxonomy): Eukaryota > Metazoa > Chordata > Lepidosauria > Squamata > Lacertidae > Podarcis > Podarcis vaucheri. The sequence goes on along the minus strand of NC_138763.1, from coordinate 76,971,198 downwards.
TAATCATTCGCACAAAGCTGTAGTTCTGTGTATGAAGACATGGGGCAAATTCATTTATTTCTAGAATGGCTACTCTACTTCTCAAATTAAGTCAGAACCTAAGGCTATGAAAAATATAATAAAAGCACTTAAGAATCAATATAAAAATCAAACAACATAAAAACTAAAGTAGCTAATAATAATAATAGTAATAAAGATAAGGTAAAATCAACTGGTGAAATGGTTGGTGAAAAACAGCATTCATGGAAGCAGAATGCTGTTGAGGAGGAAAATGGAGGAGATCTGTTTAAGTCAGAAAAAGCCCAGTCTCCAATTGCCACCCACCTCATCTCTGAAGGCAAGCACACAAGCTACACAAATCTGCATAAGGAAAATAACAATTCTGTAAGGAAAAGCATTCTTTTTATTTTTGGATGATGCATGCATGTGACACAACAAATATGATCTCAATGAGACATTCCCTCTTGTGTGGAAGAGAGAATGAAGATGCTGAAATTCTTGCTTAGAGACCTTACAAGCTAGACTGGCACCTGAGGGAGGGGAAGTCTGTCACCTGGCATTACCACTTCTGTTCTTGAAAGCTTTTTAATAGTGTCCAGTTCCTTTTATAGTTTTGGCCTCTGTCCTCCCCAAATTAGAACTGAATTTTCTTGGCTGCTTTTACTCCTGTTTCCACCTGCTATTTTAGTGGATTTTGGAGGGATTTCCCCCGCCCCCAATCCTCCCAAACAGAAATTAGCTGCCTTCAGAAATAAGATAAAATACAAATTTAGAAAACAAACAAAAGCCTGGGGAAGACACAAAGCAAAGGGAGGCAAAGCCTAGAAATACCAGGTGAAATACAATGTATTAACAACATTAATGTGTCCAGCAAATTGCAGCATGTCGCACCATTCAAGGGCTTGATGTAGCTGCTCATTTAAGGAGTGTGTTGCTTGGGCAAGACATCTGGAAGCATGATGCCTTTTCATCCCCTTTTTCATAAATTTATAACATAGAAGGGCTGATGTCCCAAGAGGACCTTCCATCAAAACTCAATTTCAACAGGAACTACTTGACAAGATCAGGGTTTTGCACCATGTCACATGGAATCAGATTCTATAGCATTTCAGTTCGGAGAGACCTAGGCAAGTAACTATGATGCATCTAACAACTCATTTTCCCAGCCAGAAACAGCATCCTGTTGCTACTGCAGAAAATGGTGCCTAATTCCCTTATCTTTAGAGGACATGCTAAAGTAGGACACTCAGCTTACATTCAGCCCAATGTGAAGAGTTCATTCCAGCTTAGACTTTCTCGCTCATTGCATGCCAGTTGAACTTGTACAGATTTGTTCTCCTGCCCGCAATAAACACGTACAAACTGACGCCGTGATCCTGCTAGTCATTTCTGCCCATTAAATGTTCAGTGTGCCAACGAAATGTGATTTGCGGCCATCCCAAGTAGTACAGCTAGTTTACGGAAGGCATCCATTAAAGACCACGTGTACCGTTTCAGTTCCAAGGAGAAGCCCCAAGGAGTACCTCTAACGTTACTTGATGATCCTAAACATTTTAAATAATCAATGCGTGATAATGTGGAGCATCTACTGATGAAAGTAGATTACCTATTTTGTTAGAACTCCGATAATGCTGCATGATGAATGTGGATAGAAGAACTGTGCCTCAGAGCTGAAATAAATCAATTTCACACACCCCTCCCAAAAGCTCCTTTGAAAATATGAATGCTAAATATCCCCACCAAGGTATCATCTCAATATTGAAATATTTCCCACAAAGCACACCTAGACGTTCAGGATCTGCCTTTCCATAACTAGCTCCTGCATAGCTGGATCAATGTCTATATGGTCCACCCACCTGAGTACTGAGAAATCGGGTGAGTATTTCACATAGCAGTCAGCATCTCTTCTCAAACAGAAAGGCTATGTAACTAGAGAGAGGCTGCCACACAGCCAGGATCACATTCAAAGGGTTTCATAGTTAGTTCTATATCAATATCTTACAGTCATCAAGTTCCAGTGCTTGATATTTTGATAATTGCTATTGGATAGATGACACACAATGGCATTTGAGATCTGACAGCACTGGGAGGTAGGCAGGTGATAGCATTCGACAAAAGCATTTATTGATGACATTCTATTTCATCATTGACAGCCCATGGCTTATGAGAGTGCATATTTAATGCCTGCCAAAATAATCATAAGAAGAAACCAACAAGTAACCAAAAGAGAGAGGGGGGAGTGCCAAGAGGTCCTTAAGAACTTGAACTTCAAAACACAGACAAATGTTCCAAAGCCCAAACGCAAAGTTGGGGGGTGGGAAATCACTTTCAAAATTAAATGGCAAAACAAGAAGATAAGGTGATGTTTTAAAATAATGCATATATTTGTGGCTGTGGGTATTCTTTTCAGCTCCAACACACACATATATTCCTATTCACTTTTGTCTTCTGTATTTTGCAGAAAAATCAATCTTTTTTCTACAATGGGGTCCTGCTATTCCTCTTGAAGCAAGATCTAGGAGGGCAACCCAATCTGTTTATGCTGTAGTCACTCAGGTTTTGAAGCACATCCGGCTATGGCAACTGGATTTGCATATAAAAATATCAGATCATAGAAATGTAAAATAAGATTTCTTTTAAGATTTAACTGCAATACAGTGGTACCTCAGGTCACAGACGCTTCAGGTTACAGACGCTTCAGGTTACAGACTCCGCTAACCCAGAAATAGTACCTTGGGTTAAGAACTTTGCTTCAGGATGAGAACAGAAATCACGCAGTGGTGGCGCAGCGGCAGCAGGAGGCCCCATTAGCTAAAGTGGTACCTCAGGTTAAGAACAGTTTCAGGTTAAGAACAGACCTCTGGAACGAATTAAGTTCTTAACCTGAGGTACCACTGTATATGGATGTTAGAAGAATGTTTGAGTAAGGACCAGAAAATGAATGTGGTTTAATAAGATTTTAATTCTGGTTGTGCCTCATGGCACTCAAGAACATTGAAGAGCTTTTTCCTCTCATGGTAGCTTTGCATTTAAGCATTGTATTGCAAGGAACAGCTCATTGCTTGAGACATTTGGAAGTGAACTGGCTAAAACACTCAAAAATGCACTGAACAGAACAATCCTCCCTTGTCAGAGCAATAGAAAAGATGACCTAATAGGTCTTTTCCATCTTAGATCCTGTCATCACAATCTAGTTTTCCTTTCTGAAGACAAATTTTATGCATTACTCTCTCTACCTTCCATTATAGCAAGATCCTGTTTTGTATAAGAAGAATTAGTTTCAAAAATTTTGGAGTCCTCTATTGACCTTGAAGGCTGTGCCTTATATTCTATACTTTTCATATATAACTTTAAAAGTTGACATTTTTGAGCAGAGCAATCCAGTTTGTCACCAACACTGATCAAAAGTCTATGGTTAGGACTGTGATTCTGGAGAAGCACAAAAATGTATTATTTAGCCATAGGCTTTTGCCGTATCCATTTGGAATTCAATGTTATGTGAATTTCAACTTTGTTTTCAAAAAGCAGCTTTCCACCTTTTATGGTTGCAAATATGTGATTAACGTGTGTGTGAAATCCCTGCTGAAATTGATGAAAACACTTTGATTGATTCAAAGGGTGCTCTGATTAATTTAGGGTAACAGATTTAAAAATAATTATTATTTTAAATCAGAACACTTCTTAAATCAGAGCAGGTGCCTTCTTAGACGAGATACATGCTATCCCTTGACATAGGAAAAATGCTTTTTAAAAGATGGCACCTACATTGGCGAAAAGCAAATAAATAATGCATTTTCTTCTTCTTCCAAGGAAACTGTCTTATTTGTATGCAAGTTTAAGACAGTCATGTAAAATCCACCCTCCTATTTCCATTAATATGCTTACATAATTAAATGACTGACCACACAATGATGCACATATCTTCTCTGAAGTAAGCCCCACAACATTCAATGGGTCTCACTCCTTGGTATAGGATTGCAGCCTGAGATTTATTTAACAGGATGGGAGCCCCTTTAAAAGTCTGGGGAATTCAAGCGCTCACATTGAAAGGAGTCACCCATCCATGTTAGATCTAAAGCAGCATAAATCAAGACGCACAGCAATGGGAGAGGAATAACTGTATATAAAATGGAAGGATTTCATATTCAGATGGGTGTGCAACTGATTATTCCTGAGACAATGAAATGCACATCTCTCTTCTTTTATCCTGTTATGAGCCATAGTTGGAACAAATCAACAGAACTGGCTGACAGGCTACAGAGTCCAGCTGAAAAGTTGGCAACTGTGTGGGAGGGAGGGATCCTTTTGAAAACATGCATGGATGTGGATCTGAGTGGCCTCATCCTACCTATGTTCTCCTTCTATTCATAGGTATACTTCCACAGCATCCCAGATTCTGGCATGCTGTGTATTTCCTGGAAGGCCACTGTTGCTGGCTGGCTGTCAGGCTAACCTAGGTAGTGGGGGCAGAGGAGCAGAGGGAGAGGTTGGCTTTCCCAAGGACTCTCAAATTAAGCAGCACACATTCCTGGCAAGGGACCTGGAACTTGACAGGAGTGCAGGGATAAGCTGCCAACTAGCGCAGAGGTGGGGGGACACACACCTGAGAATTTACACTTAAATAGTAAACTTTTCAAAAAGTGCCTTGGAGAGCTTGTTAAGTCGATCACTTAAAGTGAGGCACAGCTTAAAACCATCTCTTACAATGTTTAATTAAAACAAAAGGTAATTTCCAAAGCAAATATACATTTCTTCTCCTATGGGGTAATTCCTGTATAAGTGGGTATAATAATTCAGACCCTGGGATGCCTAATCGCCAGACCACAGACCCAAAAGAACATTAGCCAGCCCCCCCCACCCGCCCCCCTGAAGCCTGTAAAATTGCAAATCAAAAACTGGTAGAAATCCAAAATTGTTCAGCTTCACTTTTAATGGAAATAAGCAATTGGGAGGGTGGATTTTACATGACCCACCCCCTCCATGCACTGAAAGGTGGTGCAGGAGCAATGTGGCCAAGCAATGCTCCTCCCCCATGCAACACCACCACACTCTCCAAAGGTTGACTATGCACCTACTTGTCTTTTTCATAAGTCTAAATGCATATGGAGCTGCTGTTAGATTTTAACAGAGATGAGCTGCACATTCAACCATACACAGGGAATCTGATGGCAATATCTCCCATGCTCTTCAATGGGAAGGAAGCACACATAAGCAATGGCAGGGCAAAGCTCTGGATGGACAGGGTTCTAAAACTTGGCCTCTTTTGTAGCTCCCATTCATTTCAGAGGGGCTAGGAGAATCATAGAAGTGTAGATTTTGACAGGACCATGAGGGTCATCTAGTCCAACCCCCTTTGGCCCAACGTGGGACTTGAACCCATGACCTTGAGGGGAAAAAAAGTGTCTCATGCTCTACTGACTGAGCATGTTCAGGAGAGCTTTCCTGTGGCTTGTACTGTCATTTGCAAGGTATTTTTTTCCCATTTGTTCTTACAACACCCCTGCTAAGAATCCTGCTTTAGTTCACCCAGTGAATGCAATTCTGTGTCTCTCTCTCCCCCACTCTGGCACATGAGATTAAATAGTAAAAAATAAAAGAAGCTACATGAACAGGCACACTCCATAGAGGCTGCAGGATTCAGCTGATACTGGTGCAGAATTTGGATTGACCATGAACAGAATTTTATTTTTAGGTGAGTACAGAACGGGTGAAACTAAACAAAAACTAATGATACAACACAGAGATTATCATACCCACAACTCCATAATCACACCATCAGTTTTCTCAATGCTCGAAACCCCACCTGGAATAATTTTCCTGAGGCCAAGGAAGCTATTGAAAAACCAGAAGCAGTTTACAGAACAGCTAAGAACAAAATTATGTCATCCACTGTGAGAGGCAAGGCTCTGCAACAACACAACACAACACACACAGGCACACACACACACAGAGAGAGAGAGAGAGAGAGAGAGAGAGAGAGAGCGCTTTTCTGTTAAGGTCTGCTTAGTCTTTCCTTTCTCACTTTTTTAGGGGGGTAGGGGAAATCATATGCTGCCACTGTCCTTCTGAAGTAACATACAGAAAAGTATTAACACAACACAGCAATCTACAGTATGTCTCTCTTTAGAGGTGACTCAGAATGATTGCATGCTCAGTCACTGAGAGATTTGTTTCCGGAAAGCCTCTGTGTGCTCCGTGTTGAACAAAGGCCAAGGTTTATTGTTTACCCTTTAGAAATGTCTTTCTTTCACTCTTTCTTTTTCTTTTTGGGCAAGCTCTGTTTCTACCCAGCCCAACAGCTAACTGGGAAAAAAACAATGCCCAGATTTCAAATTAAGTCATATTCAAATTAATGTTTTGTTGTTGTTTAGTTGTGTCTGACTCTTTGTGACCCCCTGGACCAGAGCACGTCAGGCCCTCCTGTCTTCCACTGCCTCCCGCAGTTTGGTCAAACTCATGTTGGTAGCTTCGAGAACACCGTCCAACCATCTCATCCTCTATCGTTCCCTTCTCCTTGTGCCCTCCATCTTTCCCAACATCAGGGTCTTTTCCAGGGAGTCTTCTCTTCTCATGTATTTAGTCCAAATAGAGAAGAAGTCAACATCATCTTGGTTACCAGTCTTAAGCAAGGTGGATTGCTTTGAGGTTCACTGATATAGCTACTCCCTGTGTTATTCTAGCAATTGTTTGTAAAGCCCCACCACCAAGACACCCTTTCTAAATTGATTTGCCGGCAGAGGAATCCCTGTGTGTGTTACAGGTGTATTGTCTAGCCCAGGGATGGAGAACATCCTGTCTGGAGGACAAATGCAGCCCTCCCAACCAGCTCTTATCTGGTCCTGTTTCAGACCCGTTCTTAGCCCTTTTGCTCAGCAGGGATGTGGTCCTTAAACTTTGCTAATGCATCTCGCTTGAATGGAGGGAGAGTAGAGGGAAGTGTGTGAGTCTGTGTAGAAATTAGCTGAACAAAGGCGAAATCTACAGCAGTGGCGTAGCGTGGGGGTGCAGGGGGGCCAGCTGCACCGGGCGCAACATCTGGGGGTTAGGGTTAGGGGGCGCAAATCCTAGGGTTAGGGGGCGCAAATTACTTGCCTTGCCCCGGGTGCTGACAACCCACGCTATGCCACTGATCTACAGTCACTGCTCTGCCCACCCCTGGCATGTGCCCTCCACTGTTGTGCCCCAAAGGGAATACAGCTGAAAAAGGTCCCCCACCCCTAAAGGTGTGCTCTTGAGTCTGCAAGGCTTTGCCACTGCCCCACAGACTGTGAGAATGAGCATGCCCTACATGCCCCTGCATACCACAAGGGATGCTTGCCAAGACATCATCTGCCAGGGTAGCTTGCCTCCCACTAGGCACCTCTTCCCAGGTTAGGCCTGGGTTTGTTAGGAACACAGCCAGTAGGACAGGAAATGAAGTGGGATGGTTAGCCCAGACACATTTATGTTCACCTGGAAAGTAATGAACACAGCCTTTTTCAGTGTATAAATATGTAAAGGTATTCTGATGATTCTGCATACAGCTTCAATGCCCCTTGCATTCAATATCAATTCCAGAATTCTCACTTCTGGATTTGACCCTGACAAAGCTCTAATTCCCTCTACATGGACAGAATACGAGCACATTCTCCATGAGGCAAGGTGAACATGTACAATGGCCGGCTGCTATGCACATTAACCACTCAAGTTACCTTATCCCCAACGTATACATATACAAGGTTTGCTACCCTTTCTAGGTGCATGGGCACATTTGGGTTTTTAGGTGAGTCCTTTGATCACTGCCCCCATTGGCCACTTCTGTTCTTCAGCCCTATGCGCTTTTTAAGAGAGAGAAAGGGAACTACTCCATGACCAAGGGGGGAATGGGAGGTGGGGAAGGCTCAGATATTTTGTGTTTTTTTTAATGATGTTTATTGAGAATTTTAGAATTAGGGGGGGGGAAACAAAGAGAAAAAGAAGGAAAAAACAAGAAACAAATAGCAATTAAACAATACAAATCGATAAGAATCAAAAGCAAAAAGCAAAAACAAAACACATAACACATCAAAATCAGAAAGCAAAAATAGGCCACAAAGATTTAAAAACAGATCCAATATTCCCAAATCCTTAACTGTCATTACCTTATTTCATTGACCTCCTCACACCTCCCTTTTTTTGTATTCTAGTTATTGATTGTCACAGCAAATCCTTTCCATTTTTCATAATATTCTGTCAGGGAAGTCTCAGATATTTTGTGGGTGTCAAGAGAACAAGAGAAACCACTGCAACCCCAAGCACCATGTTGGTGTCTCTAGTATATATTTGGTGCATGAATTTATATGTTCCTGCACACACACAAGGGTACTCAAAGTGGCTAATAATTAAACCACATGTCATCAATATTCAAATATAAAACTGCAGAACATTTTGCCTTCCAAAGATGATTGTGGAACACAAACAGAAAATGAAATATTTCTGGATGCACTATCATCTTTCAAACGCATTTATAGATACTACTAAGCAGAAGTGACTATTCAATTTGATGGCACACATTATTTTGACGTTTAATGGCACTGTGAGAGTTAAATGTCTGTTGCAATTTTCTTTAGTTTTCTCTTCTTTCTGCTGAATTACCCCAAATCTTGATATTTATTTAAAACTAGATTTGGCATATAAAATTCTCCCTTAATACAAGAATAAGCAGTTCTGCGCTAACACTTAGATAAAGGCAGATTTTTTTTGTCACATTCCAGCACTACCCAAAACCTATGTGTTTAAGGACAGCTCCTGTTGCTGGTTTTCTAAAAGTGGTTTGAATTGGCAGATATATGGCAGGGATGTTGGGGAAGAACCTTTCATTCCTTGCTCCAAAGCTCTCCTCTTTGCAACAGGCATGATGGGCAAAAGAGAGAAGAACGGAGGGGAAAGGTTTGTCCTGTGACAGATCACTGTGCCAACACATTCTCCTCCTCCTCCTCCACCACCACAAGCAAAACTAAGCCATCTTCCTGTTTTAGCAAGCAGCATGGGGAGCAGATGGTTCCTATGTTCTTCAAGGGGAGAAGAAACTTTGTGAACAAGGGGCAAGCACTGGGGGTCCTCACACTTGATGTTTGGCAGTTTAGCCTCTGGTGGCAAGGAGCTCCCGCCTGAGGCTGATACAACGCATTTTTGTGCATGAAATGCACCTGGAGACAGAGATGGTTTTGCTTCTTTGACCCATTATGATGAAGAGCCATAGCTGGGTGATCTTGCGCCCCTGGCAGAATTGTCCAGATTGCGCCCCCTAGCCACTGATAAATTAGCTCTTCTTTCTGCCTCTCCTCCACCCCCCCAGTCAATTCACTCTCTATTTAAAACCTTTTCTTATGAGGCAATAATCAATATTTTTATTTATAGACATATTTATTAGCCAATTTTGAGGGGGCCCCCGCCTGTGCCCCTGAAGGAAGCCCACCTCACCACCCCTAGCTACGGCTCTGTTATGATGGTGCGTGTATCAGTCACTAGTAAAGGTAAAGGTAAAGGGACCCCTGACCATTAGGTCCAGTCGTGACCAACTCTGAGGTTGCAGCGCTCATCTCGCTTTATTGGCCGAGGAAGCCGGAATACAGCTTCCAGGTCATGTGGCCAGCATGACTAAGCCGCTTCTGGCGAACCAGAGCAGCGCATGGAAACGGTACCTATTTATCTACTTGCACTTTGACGTGCTTTCGAACTGCAAGGTTGGCAGGAGCAGGGACCAAGCAACGGGAGCTCACCCCATCGTGGGGATTCGAACCACCGACCTTCTGAACGGCAAGTCCTAGGCTCTGTTGCCTAAATCTTTTTGTAATTTTAAATGGAGCATGTTGAGATTTATATGGGCATAATTCCCTCTCAAACATACAAGCCACACTGCAATATTCAGCATCTAGAGGTCAGGATGATGCTACTGGTATTTTAAAGAGTCTAAGCCTCGTTATAATTTTAATTAGTTACAGAAGAAAACTGGGAGAGGGGAATGAATCCAGCTGTGCAAATAATCTTCATCTTTAAGGCAAACCATTTCCAATCCAATCCAGTTTCTGGCCGGAAACCCCAGTGCACCTAAACTCCATAGTGAGGATGCTTCAAAAGATTCTGATGAAAAGAAGCCTCCCATCTCTCTCTTCCTGGAGGTGATTGCTGAGTATTTACATACAAATCAGATCTCAGAAGATGGAATCAGCACTGGGGCCCTGGTGCAATTGTGCGATATTTAATTCTGCTCTTAGCAACACTGCCAGTGCCTCTGGGAGCTTAAGCTCCCAGCCTGAGTGGCAGTCAACAGCAGAAAGAAGCAAAAAAGGAGGCAAATTGGCAGCGTTTTTTATCTTTTATTGTAGCAACACTGCATGGTGAAATGTGCGTTTCAGTTACACCCAAACACTTCACCCAGAAGACAACTAAATTCTAGGCTATTTAATGCAAAGAATAGCTTTTTGTATCTGATCAACTAATGTTTAAAATATTGGAAGCAAGTTTTTGATTTACACAGGGTACTTCTTGGGGCAAATTGCATAGATGTTGTATGTGTATGAGGCTAGAATCAAAGGTATGTGTGCATCACTGCCATAATTTATCAATTTATATACTGCTTGCATGCTAATTATGACATGTACAATTATAAAATTCACACAAAATTAAAATAGGTAATACAACTCTTCCATCGAAACAATAAAAATATCCATAATTAAAATTTACCAAAAAAACCCCAAGGCAATTAAAAAGCATAACAATTAAAACAGTTACAAGAAAAATTAAAACAATTAGATTAGGAAGTTCAAATTAAGGGGAATGCTTGACTAAACAGATGTGTTTTCAGTGGAATAACAATTGGAATAACAATGCTGATGAAATGAAGGCTCTCATATTTCAGCAAGGGGGAGATTTTCATATATGGGGTGGTGAGAGAAAAGACCCTGCCAGAATCCACAGGATTTATCCAGTTACTTAGGATCACAGGAAGCTGCCTTATGCAGATTCAGACCATTGGTAAATCTAGCTCAGCACTGTCTACACCAGTGTTTCCCAAACTTGGGTCTCCAGTTGTTGTTGTTTTTACTACAACTCCCATCATCCAGAGCTAGCAAGACCAGTGGTCAGGGATGATGGGAATTTTAGTCCAAAAAAGATGGCGACCCAAGTTTGGGAGACTATGGTCTAAACTAACTGGTAGCAGCTCCTCAGGGTTTGCAGCAGCCCTACCTAGAGATGCTGGGGATTGAACCAGCGACCTTTGGCATGCAAAGCAGACGCTCTGCCACTGAGCTATATAGCCTTTTCCCACTCTTGAGTTCTGGAAGGTATTTCTAAGCAGTAGGCATGGCCAAGAGTACTGCACAGAGTACACTTTAACTGAAACCTTAATGGCAAATGCACAACGCAAATTTTGACCGTTGATTTTGATTGCCTGTTAAAATGATCAATTCCTATTCACCAACACCCTTTGGAGGAGGGCAAACTTTTAAGCACTTATTATTTTACCAGGGTTGGATGACTGCATGAAGGAATCCCTCATGATCAAAGCACCTGGTCCCAAAATGTACATGCCACAGAGAAGGGCTCAGCGGAGGTTTTTCTCTGGAGGCCCTTGTTTCAAGTTTGTCGACTGCATAAGTTGGTGCAGTGGGCAGAACCACACAGTGTGTGTAGTTCCACAGCATACCCTCCAACATTTCTCCAATGAAAATAGGAACGTCCTATTAATAATAATAATAATAATACCCCATCCATATGTCTGGGTTGCCCCAGCCACTTTGGGCAGCTTCCAACATACATACAATTATAATAAAATAGTAATCATTAAAATCTTCTCTATACAGGGCTGCCTTCTGATGTCTTCTAAAGGTTGTATAGTTACTTATCTCCTTGTCTCGGGGGTTGGATAACTCCATACCCTCCAACATTTCCCTGATGAAAATAGGGACGTCCTAAGGAAAAGCGGGACTTTCTGGGATCAAATCAGAAACCGGGACGGCTTCAGTAAATCCAGGACTACCCCTGGAAAACAGGGACACTTGGAGGGTCTGCCACAGCGGGGGTAAAACCAGCTGGGTTTTTTATGTGAGATTCAGCAGGGGGGGAAACAGTATGAAGGGAAATACAACTAAAGAACCCCTCGCCTTGGTGCCAGTCTTCCACTTCAAACTGTGGAACTGTATGGTGTAAAAAGAGCACAAACAAAGAACTGTTAAAACCACTGTGGGATCCCTCAGCGACTACTCTGCTCTTGTAAAATATTAGATGAACTACCTGTACTATCAGTGCATAATCTTGTACTGCCAGAGATAACATAGTACAAAGCCGCCATATAAACACCAGTCAAAACACTGAGCGCTTCTGCAGACTGGTGAGGGTTTTCTTTCGTTTCATTTTTTGAGGGTGCATTCTGCAGCACGTCACCAACACAAGAACACAGTACATTAGGGCCTACCGTATTTTTCGCTCTATAAGACGCACCAGACCACAAGACGCACATAGTTTTTGGAGGAGGAAAAGAAGAAGAAAAAAATTCTGAATCTCAGAAGCCAGAACAGCAAGAGGGATTGCTGCACAGTGAAAGCAGCTCCATACCCTCTGTTCTGGCTTCTGGGATAGCTGCGCAGCCTGCACTCGCTCTGTTCTGGCTTCTGGGATAGCTGCGCAGCCTGCATTCGCTCCATAAGATGCACACACACATTTCCCTTTCTTTTTAGGAAGGAAAAAGTGAGTCTTATAGAGCAAAAAATACGGTATATAATGGGCCGTCCACAAACCACTCTACTTTATTTGTTCTGTGATGCTTCCCCATTACTATCACATTATTTCTACCTGGAGGGGCTCGCTTGCACAACCAGAACCAAGAGGGGAAAAAGCAATAACCCCAGAAGAGTTGCAATATAAAGTTGCAGGATTTCAGCAGGATCTTATGGAACATACACAAAGCCGTATGTTCTCTCCAAACATCTGGAAGGGTCCTTAGTACAGAATTGTAGACAGGGCTGTCTTAAGTATATCCAGTGCCATGGTGCAAATATTCCTCCGGAGCCCCCCCCCCCGTTTCCCTGAGTTGCTGACCTTTTTACGGCGCTGCTGGCAGCTTTGCAGGGCTGGAGGAGGCCGGCAGCAGTTGGAGGGCGGCTCCTTCAGCAGGGAAGAGGCGGAGGCTCTGGCCGCGGCGCTGCTTCAGCGAGGCGGGTGAGGAGCTGATGCTGGGAGGCGCTGTGCTGCACCCAGCCTCCGCCTCTTCCCTGGCACCTGTGCCACGGTGACCCCAGCAGGTGGAGGCTTCGGGCACACACTGCTTCTACGTGGCATGGCAGAGGCGGGTGAGGGCAGCAAGCTGATGCTGGGAGGTGCCATGTCCAGCTTCCGCCTCTTCCCTGGCACCCTCCAGAACTTGGCACCCCGGCGATCCATGCCACTTGCCTCTATGGGCAAGACGGCCCTGACTGTAGAAGTTGGAAGAGTGGTTTCCTTGGACGTTATGGGTTTGAAGTGTTGCTTTGGAGAAGAAGATAGATAGATAGATAGATAGATGACTCATTAAGGTCTGACCATGATAATCCAGTATGATTGTGACTTAGAAAATAACCTTCTGACTGATTGCGAAAAATTGGAAAAGTGGCATTATACTGACAAAAATAGAGTGGCTTGCCAAATTATTGGAGTACTACAATATATCCAAAACAATGGGAGAAATTGGAAGGATCTCAAAAGAGAAGATAGACAGGGATTGGAAGGTGTATAAAGGATACTTGCAAAACCATATTGAAAAATCAGAACTCCTATTAGAATAAACAAGTTCCGTTTAAAATACTGAAATACTAAATAAGATGGATAACAATGTGTAATAGAAAAAGAAGCATGAAATTAGGTTAAAGGTGTGTGAAAGAAAGTAATAGAAGTGGAAAGAAATTGCAATTGAGTAGATTGGAATTCTAACACAAAGGTGGGGTGAGGGGTGGTGGATGGTGATGGGAAAAGGAATTATCTGTGGGACTGAATGTAGGTATGTTTAAATATTGTATGAAATGTATGTTTGTATGCTTGTATATTTGCAATATGTGTGTATTAATGCTGAATTATTTTAACAATAAAAACTTTTCAAAAAAAAATTTAAAAAGAAAAAGAAAATAACCTTCTGAAATGCCAAGTAGTTGTGTATATTTGCTCTTTGTTTCAATATGCAGGAGACATTCGTTAGTGATTGTGAGTATCCTCTTACATGTAAGTAAACTAGTCAGTTGCTACTGTCTCATCAGTGTGAGGAGCAGCCTTGATGGCAAAGCAACCCCACTGCACAGAATTAAAAAAGAAAAAAGGAGCATTTTGAACAAGATGCCAAGCTATGTTTCCTTTCCTTCTCATCTCATCCAGCAGCTGAAGAGACACTTCTGAAATGATTCACTGCATTTCACACTCTGTATTCTCAAGAAAATTTGGAGCACTACCATCTTGTGGCCTTTCTGAGTAAGGCAACCAAGAGATTTTTTTTTTTTAAAGGTGCTTCTAAAACTTATGGGGATGTCCATAGAGATTCCCTTTGTGGCAACATTCCTCTGGCAAATATAACACATATCCAAGCTCTAATGCAGTGCTGGGTACTCATTTTGGAATAAACCCAAGCCGGGGGCACAGGAAAGACTACTCCTGCTCTGTTCATAAAGCTTCTGAAGAAAGATGGACTGTGCCCATGTCTAAGAAATATAAAAATAAAATAAAATAATGGTCTTGGTACGAACTGCTTCCACACAACAGTCAAAGCCAGCATCAAATCATTACACAGCCATAAAATTCTATAGCACATTTTGTTATCTTAAATAATAATAATAATCTTGCAGGGCAAAATATGCAGAAACTGAGTTTTTTTCTGGCCTTCTTCCACTGAGTATTGCTGGCAATACTTTCTCCTCTGCACCTCAAAACCTCCAGAGGTTCTGATCTGATTGGTCTATGTGACATGGAGCTGTATTATATCATCACAGTGGGGACTTGCCTGTTGAAAAGTGATTGATTGTTACCTATAAATACTGTCGGGCAGCACCATGAGAGTCGTGAAATAAATTGCTTGCCAGGCACATGCGAGGGACAACCTCCCAATGTGGTTAAGACTAGACAAAGAAAGCTAAACACAATTAAAAAACGGACGTGTTGCATTAAATATGGATGTTGGCTTAGAAGCTCCTTCATGTGTAATACTGCAAAATCTTCATGCGGAACATAAAAGGAATCTCTAGAGCCCAAGTCTCTGTACTAAGCACCAACAAAAGTGGTTCTTAGCTAAAGACTGGATGCATGTGAAACAGCATCTGGGACTATGGGCTGCTGTTATTAGTATTATTATGCTGTGTTAGTTTACAGGAATTTCCACAGTGTGGCAAGAATATCATACATCCCTTGACAAATGTTACTCCCTTCCCTCAGCCTGAATTGGAAACTCAACCAGTTAACATATTTAGATGGAGTTTGGGAAGTGAGACGATATGGAGGTTTCAGTGGCATGCAGTGGGGAGAGATGCTCCTCTGTCTCCAGATGGAGGAAGTTCACGGGACAGAAATAAGAACCTGGTACATCTTGAGGTCGGGCAGGGAATGATATATTCCTTACTATTTGACTATCGTGGATGAACACTTGCAGCAGTCATGAATCTTCTAACTGACTTAGGCTGCAATCCTAACCTCTGGCCAGCAGCATTGAGGCTTGATGAAGCAGTGTGACCAAGGTGGAATCTACACACATATAAAAAATGCTGTGAAAATGCTTTTGGAAAATACATTGAATTTTGCATAGCTCACTTTCGCCATCTAGTGCTGCATTTGTATATTGCACTTCGCAACACATTGAAAATGTTTTATTTGCAGCTGTATAGCTGAGTCCCATTGCAGCATCACATTGGCCAGGGCAGGGTTGGGGATGGAGCAGGGGGAGGGAGTTCCTTTGCCTCACCAGCTCTCAGGGGCCTGAGTTTCTGCTTCCAAAATGCCCTGTTTCATGGGGTGAGGGGTTCCGCTGGCTTCTACCCACCCACTGTTTGGGCAGGTGCACTGGAGCACTCTTTCCCAAATGTGCTTCCTGCTGCCAGCTGAGACTGGTGGAGCTGGGCAGGTGAAGGAGCACTTCCGCTCCACCCAAGTCCCCACCAGCCTGATGGAGCGTTGATTTTGACTGCTCTGTTATTTGATAATTTATTATTGCCTGTGGCTAACAAAGCCAGTTTGAATAAGAACTTCTTGTTTCTATAATGGGAGCAAGCTCTCCTAGTATTTAGATCAAAAGCACGTCACTTGTTTATTTAAAGCTGCTTCTCCCCAGGTGTATATCTTCCAAGGTTTTAGATGTATATTTCACTTCTTTTTGGTTGTTGTCATTGGCATCCGTCTGTCTCAGGAGACAACGGAAGTGTGCCTTCTGGGGTCAAGCCACTGGAGAGTTACAGCGCCTGCTGTGGCTGTAGAGGTCGATACAGGAAATATGTTTTATTGCAGGTGGGGCAGATGAAGACGTCCGGTTTTGCTGCTTTGATGTTTGCAATATAATAGCATGCGTCTACAATACAACTAATTTACAATGGACTGTAATGACCTGCCTTAGTTTAACAAATCAATTTTTTTTTAAAATGCAAGGCAAATCATTGCAATCAATTCTGACTGATGCCCAGAGTGAATGAGATATGTGCTAAGTTACTGGTGCTCTTTATTCTCTCATTTCTCTCGATGACATGGAAGGACAACTGCCCCAAATAGCTTAAGACTACCATGGTTCCTTTATTTTATTGTCCAGTATGCCTGAATGCAAACTATGAGATAAAAGGATTAATATAACCAATGCAGCAGGGAAATCAGGCAGGGTTTGCTGGCATTATGGCAGTTTCATAGGTTGGGCAGCCATGCATGAGAACAGTAATAGCCGCTCTGTTCCTAGTTCTCCCATTCTGTGTACCATGATTTAAGAGTGCCTATTATGAACAACATAAAAAGAGCTGAAATGGATCAGACTAACAGCCCATGTAATCCAGCAGGGGCCCTCCAATGCTCCTGGGGAGTTCCCAAGCAGGGCTTGAAAACCCAGTTATTCAGCGCATGCTTCCTCTGAACCAGGAAGTACCGTCGCATCATCATGACCAATAGCCATTGATAGGCTTGTCCTCCATGCTTACTTTACCCCCTTGACCAGGGCTTTTTTTCCAGCCGGAACTCACCAGAACTCAGTTCCAGCACCTCTCATGTGGGCACCATTGCCATTACAAGAAAACAAGGGAGGCATTCATGGTGAGTTCCGGCACCTCTTTCTCTAGAAAAATAGCACTGCCGTTGTCCATTACTATGATTTTAAATAACCTCCAAGTGTCTTGGGAGAGTTTCATCCCTACTGATTCTCCCTTCTGACACCCTTCTAACCAATCACCTCATATTTGATGACTTTCCTGTCTTGAAATTGACAGTTGTTGTTTTGGCTTCTGGGGTGACTTCCTATTTACTTAAATGTTGATCCTGATAGTGACCCAGCCCCTGGTTCTGAGAAGTTTGCAATATTATATCTCACACCAGAAGCTGACCACCATGCTGTGGGTGGTGGAACACTCTCTCTCTCTCTCTCTCTCTCTCTCTCTCTCTCTCTCTCTCTCTCTCTCTCTCTCACACACACACACACACACACACACACACAGGCTGCATAAATCCTATCCATATTGCTTCTGCACACCTACCGATTGCCCTTTAATGTCTATTGGACCCATGCAGAATCATTTAAATGTACCAGTTAATCTGATTTCCATTCATGGCTCCACTAAATTCAGTTGGTTGTTGCGGTACAACTTGCCAACACAGTGATCATGATTCATACAGTCTCCATGTCTGTCTTCAAGGACCCTGAGGTGGAGACCACACAGGCCCTGCTCTGACATCCAACTAAGATTGCTGCCTTTGACATGCAAAGAATGATGTTAGGAGCAAGCCGACTACCCCAAATCACCCTGTTGACATGCATAGGAGCCATTTAAATTTGGGGCAACTCAAAATTAACCTGAGAAAACTGCATACTTATGTTAGAGTTAATTCAGGCACAACATTTTTCAAGGCAATCTATAATTCAGTAACGACACAGAAGTGCCTCAACTGCTTTTCAGAAATGAAAAGCGATAAGCACGGGAGTTGTTATTTACACTGGGCATATTTAATAAACTAAAACATTAAGCATCAGATTAAAGTGATGCATGTATCACTTACGCCATGCTAAAAATCACTGTCCTCATTTATTAGAGCAACAAAATATAAGAT
Organism: Podarcis vaucheri; assembly: GCF_965113315.1. Classification (NCBI taxonomy): domain Eukaryota; kingdom Metazoa; phylum Chordata; class Lepidosauria; order Squamata; family Lacertidae; genus Podarcis; species Podarcis vaucheri. The sequence continues at coordinate 76,952,937 of NC_138763.1, read as the reverse complement.
TTCCCCTTTATTTACTAAATAAATTGCCTTCAGTTGATGTTGTGGCTAAATATACAAGCAGGCAGGCAGGCAGGCAGGCAGATATATCTGTAATCACACATGGATTGTTATTTCTTGCTTTCTAACTATGACATTGTTGCATGCCACCCCCAATATTTGAGCGGTGTGAGATTCCAGGGTTTCCAGGTGCTCACCCCAGAGCCAGTGCTTCCTTTTGGGAATGAGGTACAGTGGGAACTGTGGTACAGAGAATCTCTTTGCTCTGGATTGCCAACCCCCTCCCCAGAGGCAGTGCTTGGACTCTCAGCTCAAGGAAATCCAAAAACTTTATTTAAGAAATCAGTGCATGCTCACAGCATTAGCTAAAAAAAACAACAACCCCAGGATACAGGATTTGTACAGTAAGTCTATAACAGATGTCATGACTAGGTGATAACTAAGACATTGTCCCAACAATTGACACACCACTCCTGCTCTACTTTTAAAGGACGGATAATTCACACAGTTCTTATCCCAGGCAAGAAGCACAAACTGAGTCAGTCCCTCCAAGTCTCCATCCACCTCTGGTTCAGCTACCCCTGGTGCTAGGCTGCCCACTTATTTGGCTCTCAAGGGGACCTTACTCTTCAGCTGGAAAGTTCCAGAAGCTCCTTTCCCTCTGCTCCAACCAGCCCTTCACTGCAGAGCATTCTTCAGCAACTGGGGTCTGATGTCCACCTTCAGCTTTGGGCAATACTGGAAAAACCTGTTTCTTGATCAAGCTGTAGGATGTGTCCTTCGGCTCGCAGAGGCGGGTGAAGGTCAACAGGAGGACGTCTTTCAGCTTCACCTGCTGCTCTGGGCTGGATGCTGAAGAAGAGCTCCGCTTCTGGTCCCTGGATTTGGGGGCCGTTTTCCCTCAATTTGGGGCCACCACAAAGCTTTGAGGGGCTCCTTTCCCTTTCACCTGCTGAATGACCCCTCGCTCTAGCTCACTCTTAAGGGCCTTCTTGAGGAGGTAGTTCCTCCTCTCCAGCTCCAGTGAAGGGTACTTACAGATCAGTGTTTTTCAACCACTGTTCCGCGGCACACTAGTGTGCCGCGAGATGTTGCCTGGTGTGCCGTGGGAAAAATTTGAAAGATTTAAAAAAAAAAAATGTCAATTTTTCGCCCACTAGGCGGGCGCCGGACTGTGTCCTGGGTATGGGTGGGGTTTTTGACCCCACCCTCGGCCAGCAGGGACGCCAATTGGTGCTCCTCAGGGGGACACCCTCCACTTTTCTGATGTCCGGGCCGTGATTGTTCCAGACTCCAGCCTGGACCTATCACAGTAGGACATCATCTTCCGACTTCCTTCCCGCCCGAGCACAGTGTGCGCAGCAGCGGAGAGAAGAAGACGTCGCGACTCGAGTCACCAGGAGGACCGGAGCAGGAGGAGACGGACGGAGACCAGGACTCGGCAGGAGTCGGCACTGCAGAGAGACTGCATCCGGATCCAGACCAGGCCGCAGGTGCAGCGTGAGGTGAGGAGGTCAGCAGCCCGGTAAGTTTATATATAGTCAATATAGGCACAGAGTTAATTTTTTAAATATTTTCTAATGGTGGTGTGCCTCATGATTTTTTTTTCATGAAATAAGTGTGCCTTTGCCCAAAAAAGGTTGAAAAACACTGTTATAGATGATATACTTCCGGATGGCCACAACTTAGCATGCATTGATCACCTCAATCAGAATGGCATCCATCTTGGGGTGAGAGGAAGCCTCCATATACGTCTGCTTCTGTGCTCTGTTTAGCTAGCTGGCAGAGAGGGTAGCCCAGGCAGGGATGTAAGGGCGATCTGGCTGCGACAACTGTCACCCCACTGATTGCCAGGGACCTTACTCTCCAGAGGTGGGGTAGGCACTGGCTCACATGGTTCTCCATCCCCTTCTGTGGTGTCTGGCAATAGTGGAACAAAGGCCACCCCAACTCTCTACTCGTGCTCCCCCCACCATCAGCCTCTGGATCCTCTTCCAGCAGATCTTATCAGCTCCACCCTAGTCAGCGCCATGGGACCCACAATACTCTACTTTAGTTGGCAGCCACCTGCTTCCAAACAATCAGCAGGCGCTCCCCCCCAACTCCAATGCAGTTTTTCTTTCCATTCCAGCAACCCCAGTTCCTCTTTGCACCAATTCCCACTTTTCATGACATGGGCATGACATTGCATGAGGCTGTCATCAAAAATAGCACGCCGCTAGGGAATTTCCCCTTTCCATACCATGTAGCGCCACTTACCCTGTGTCATAATATCATTCTGCTACCTTTGCTCCCATTGCACATCACTGTCTAATGGGAGCAGCAAAACTGCACCACAGAAATGATGTCAAGAGATGGGGAAAGTTGCATGGTAAGTTACAGAGGGGGAGAACGTGACACAGACCTGCCCAGTTTGAGCAGCGGCCCTGTATTTCTTGCTGCCCAAACTCTAGACAGCCCCCCCCCCCGAATGAGGCATTACAGTATGAATACTTCCCTCTTGGAAATACCCTGGCTAATTCATCTAAGAATTCAATTTGTCATTCTGGCAGTTGCTCTATGCTGGTAGTTCATATCTGCAAGAAAGGGGGGGGGGAACCAACCCAAAAAACCCTTCAGGCATTTTTCACACATGAAACTTAAAATGCACCTCTAAGCTTCTCACATACTGGCTTGTGTTATGCCTGAGTTGTTAATGTGGAATGGGAAATGGGTGAGAAGAAACTGAATGTACGTTGCAGCCAATGTAAATCTGCCGCTCACAATACGGACTGATTTCAGCTGTTTAAGCGTCATGTGTGAAAATGCTTTAAGAACTCTTTCTCCATTCTGCCATCCTGAACTGATGAGAGTCCCCGGTTAACACCAAATATGTTTATTACTGGTCTCTAGATTCGTACTTTGCACTGCTACAATGCTACTCTACTTCAGCTACTCCCATACAGGAGGTCATCGGGGGTTTTATTCTGCAAAACCTCCCAGGCTCCCTCCCCATTTTTGACTATGGCTTACACACATTGTGGCATCAAGACATGGGTTTTATGAACATGATTCTTTGCCACTTTAAAGCAGTAAGCAAAAAGTGACAAGCGGAGTTTCTTTTAATGTTTCCATGTATGGTTTTGTGTGGGTTTTTTTTTAAAAAAATAAGTCTCCTGTCTGGGGGTTGGGGGGCACATAATTCAGCAAGAAGGGGGAAGACCACAACCACAACTCTCATTCATTTAAATTGGGAATTGAAAGCTTCCCACTGAAGAACTAAGTTCTACTGAAAGTAGACCTGCTGGAATTAAGTAACCTAAGTTAAAGGTAAAGGGGACCCCTGACTATTAGGTCCAGTCGTGACCAACTCTGGGGTTGCGACTCTCATCTCACTTTATTGGCCGAGGGAGCCGGCGTACAGCTTCCGGGTCATGTGGCCAGCATGACTAAGCCGCTTCTGGAGAACCAGAGCAGTGCACGGAAATGCCGTTTACCTTCCCGCCAGAGCGGTACCTATTTATCTACTTGCACTTTGACGTGCTTTCGAACTGCTAGGTTGGCAGGAGCAGGGACCGAGCAATGGGAGCTCACCCTGTCGTGGGGATTCGAACCACCGACCTTCTGATCAGCAAGTCCTAGGCTCTGTGGTTTAACCCACAGCGCCACCCGTGTCCCTTAACCTAAGTTAGCCATGCCCATAAATTTCAATGGGTCTATTCTTTTATCCCACTGGATAAAACCCTTGGTGCTTAGGTGAGACCCTCTGAGAACTGCATTCTCATTTTCACAACCAAGAAAGCCCTTTCCCAAGTCACCACCCATCTAGCCTCTGAGATGAGGGCAACAGAGAAGAGCCTCCTTCACAAGCACCCTGTGAGGTGGGTTGCCGTTAGGCTAAAATATAGTGATTAGCCCAGGATTGCACTGTGGGTGCGTGGAAATTTGAATATGGGTCTCCTCATTTCTCGTTAGACATGCTCAAACCACAATACCTCAAGGACCACCTCTTCCTGTATGAACCGACCCAGACCCAGTGGTTATCATCCGAGGCCCTTCTTATTCCTGAATGGATGCAGTTTCTTCTCACAATATGGAAGTAGGTTTCTTGTGATGTATTTTTCTATAGGCAAAACTTCGACAAGCAGTGAAACAGCTTTTAACTAACGCTATTAGTGTGAGTTGCAATTATATCACTGAAGTGTGGGGCAATTCTGCAGTGACAGGATAACATTACATTTTGAATGGTATCTATATTTTCATAGAATATCTCATATGAGTATGTGTTATAAACTGCAATCCTATTCACCCTCACCTGGGAATAAGACACATTTAACTCAATGGGACCTACTCCTTAGTAGACATGTACAGAATTAGCTGTTCTAAAAGCACAGAACCTCAAGGTTTTATTACAGAAAAAAATACTTTCCATACTACCAAGTAGGTTCATGCTTTGTTGGCATGTGTCTATATAGCCACTAGGTGGCAAAATTGCCTTACTTCTCAAAATGGTTTTGTTTTTTTAAGGTGTATTTAAACCGTAAACAGCAACTTACATCCAGGGCTTGAACTAACAGAGATTTTTTTTGTAGGTCTTCCTGTCTGATTTCTTCATCTAAAGCTACAAAAACAGAGTTGCATTTTAACAGCACTGAGATTGTATTTTAGCACTGGCTTTATACTGAAATGTTTGTTTAGTGAACAGCCACAGCTCACACATATACAACTGTCAGCTTGTGTAAGACAGAAAACAAGATGAATCCACTATTTTACACACAAAGTAAAATCACATGAAAAAGAAAGCAAGAAACCCAGTGAGACGCAAGCTATTACTGCAAAAGCAAGGGACAGGAAGAGATTTTTAAGAAGCATTGTGAAAATAAACAAAATGTCTATATTATGGTCAAATGCATTAAAAGAAATATCCATATTATATCATCAACTACAACAAATTTGTGTTGTCTAATGCTATAAGTAAACACTTCCTTTTCCAAAAAGGTTATTGACGTTAAAAAATGTGAGATTCAGCAAGAAAAGGCTGACAAAAAAGAACTGCTTTGATATTTCAGTATTTTAAGTTTCATTAATCATTTCAGTCCTGAAATTAAACTACCCTATAATAGAAACTTGTGTGATCCTTCTTGTCATCTAGTAATCAAAGATCTGCATCCCCATAACTGTCATTTGCAGATCTCCAACTATGTTTACGATTCATTTGAGCTGCTTTAGGAGTTTAGGGAACTATTCAGTAAACTATCCTCACTCAGCAAAGCACATGCTTTTAAAATCCTATCAAATTTAGAAAGGCAGATTTGCTATCAAACACAGCTTACAAGATGTGATTTCGAAACACTCTGCGGGGTTTCCAGATCAAATCTGTGTGGGTGAAATGAAGCAAAGGGGTTCTCGAAACCACAAGCTTTGACAACAATGAGCAAAAGGGATTCAGTTCAATTAAGTGTTTCAGTGTCTGCTCGAGATCCCGATTAACAACTTTAGCTTCTTTCCATTAATGCTGGAGAGACGGCGAAGCATCAGACATACACACAGACCAAAAAAAAGCAGCAGTACAAAAGGCATATAGGGAACTATTAACACACATGAAAGCAGCTGTGTACAAAATGGCTTCTATCATCAACCTCTGCCTGGCAGCATCCTCAAGGGGTGGTTGCTGCTGGTTACATCCTCTCCTCTTGGACCAGTTATCTTCACAAAGAAAGCCACTAGAGAGACAACTAGATGCCTGGCACTAAGAGCCAAAATTGACAAGGGCTGGCTCAGTGCACTGCATCAAGCCTTTGGCACAACGGCTGTCTTTGCAGCCTTTCTAAATGGATTAAATTTCCTTCCTTCCTTCCTTCACAAAGAAACGTAGCTGCACATAATTAGAGCTGTGTGGCTATTTTGTTAGTTTGAACCTAAGGCTTCTGAAAACATGATGGTTTAATTTGTTTTTTTGCTGGATCCTCATTCGGTTTTTCAAAAATTTCAGCACCCCTTTTGGAAGTGTTTTCACACTATTGCAATTACTTAATATGCAAGAACAAACAAACAAAAATTCGCTTCCAAGAACCCTTCTCAAAATGCTTTTCTGCAAGCTTTGGTGTTGTACGTTTTTGAGACGAGCGTTTACTAAACATTCAAATGTTTCTCAAAACATTTGTTATCTGCATTTGACATCCAATCATATATCAATCGCTTCAGTAATTAGAAGCTGACCCTTGAGAGTACCTGATGACAAGCTGTGGCCTTTAATGGTATTTAATATTCAACACTTGACAACTTGTAAGACTGCGTGTTGACCTTCGCCAAAATCAAAATATAGATGCCAATAAGCCTACACATTTTAACTGATGGTAGTGAGTGGGCGAGGCAAGAATCATATTCAAAGTCTGAATTCAGATTGAAAGAGCTATATTTGAAAATTGTATGGTAAGACGATGCCATGGACTGGCTGGATACATAGGAGTGGTGGGAGGAACCAGCTGGGGAACTCTCAAGGGAACTCCCAGGAGAAGAAGGCTCAGAACCCAGGGACTGGGGACAGACAGACGATGATGCGTGATCAGAGGGAGATGACTGGAAGGAGGAGGTGTCAGAAGCTGAAGAGGTAACAGGGCTTAGTTAGCAGGAAGAAGCTGTATTAGAGAATAGTCCAGACTCAGAAGCAGGGGAGGCAGGGGGCCAGGAAGCAGAGAAGAGGCAGGCTGCAAAAGAATCCAGGGAGTCTCCTCTCCTGCTGCAACCAGCTCCCCTAGTCTCCCAGAACCCACAGAGGTATGAAGAGGGTGGAGCAAACAGACAAGGCAGCCGAGTCTCATATTGTTTGGGGAGAAGGAGGTTTAGAGAGCTGTGGGAAGGTGGAGACCTTCAGTCATCGCAACTGCCTCACTGGGGTAAGATCTACTGGGAAGAGCTGCTGGGCTCTTTAGGCCTGAGCTGTTTCGTTTCTTTGATTAAAGAGTTAACTTCACTGCCAACCTTGTGACTTATTGCTGGCCTGCTCACGACACCCACCTTGATACTCTGTGAATTTCAAATGCTTGTGAATTTTTAGTTGGACTCTAATGCTACTTATGACTCCCCGCACCTCAGTATAGATACTGTATAGATCTTATTACCACTATTTGGTGCACAGTATTTGCCAATAGCATTCAGTTCACACTGCATGATGACAGGGTCCCACAAGGATTACCAGTGATGAGTGATGGCAACATTATTTAACAAGGTGCACTAAGCATCTCTCTCTCTCTCTCTCTCTCTCTCTCTCTCTCTCTCTCTCTCTGTGTGTGTGTGTGTGTGTGAGAGAGAGAGAGAGAGAGAGAGAGAGAGAGAGAAAGTTTAAAATGGTCTCAGAAGGCATACTTACATTTAATTTACATTTGGCATCAAAAATTGTGTGCCAAATCATTATTCATCATTTGCATATCGCACACGGTGCTTTATAGACAACCCAAAAAGCTTTCAATCTAAATGCTGACGGTGGTGGAATCAAAGGAAAGAGGCAGAAGGGAAAGAAAATAGATAATGAAGGATGGCCGTGAGCAAATGCAATTTCTTGTGTGCAAGCTGAGCTACAGTTGTGGATGAGAACTATAGAGTTAAATTGAAGGCTTGATGGGAAGAGGTTTTTAAGATCACACATGTATTCTGACATTTGGGAACCTCTGTTACCACTCAGGCATGCAATATCTAAAACTTTCACTAGGTATCTTAAGCAATTCAGTCAGACAAATTAAAGAGCTCTCCATAACCCTTAAGCTTGCTTCTGGTTAACTGGCAACCGTTCTTCTCACATCTGACAAAGACAAGCCTGTCTAACAGATATGCAGCAATGCATTCCTTGGGAAATCCCAACAAATCAATTCCTTTATCATTGGCAGCCAGCCTAAATTAAATGGTATGGTTGACTTCGGTTAGGCAGGGGTTGTTTATTTTGCCTTGTTTATTTTGCATATGCTTTCACTGTCCTAAAAGAATAATTACATTTTTTTCACCATTTGTCATTTAACAATTTTTGTTTGAGGCGATTCTGACTACTTTGGTCATCATCCATATGCTCACTGGAGCAAATTCATACAGACTAAATTGAGAACCCATTTTTCGCACACCCCACACACCTCCATTGACTCACCTGTCTGTACAGTACATGTAGCACCCATGTATTTTATACATGCATGATCCACTTCTCTCTCTCCCCCTTCACCCAAATACTTCTTCTCTTTCCCAACTCATTCAGGGTGAAGCTACACTGCCACAAGCACAACGCAAGATTACTTATTCGTGGTGAACATACTTTCTATAAAGTTTTCAAAAAACAGGGGGCTAAATGTGATCAGCACAAATTAAATATTTAACACAGGGGATGAAATCTTTTTCAGCCATAGGACAACTGTGTGGAGAGAGAGCATGGTGTGTGAGGGTTATTGTTTTCATTTGCTATTATGGTATGTATTTTTGGGTTTTTATATTGTAAACCGCTCTGTGATCTTCAAATGAAGGGTGGTATAGAAAATTTAATAACAACAACTACTACTACTACATCATATAAATGCCTAGAAAGGCCTATTGTCACCCTTTTCCTAGAACCCTCTGATAACAGCTCCTCCCAGTGATAATGTGAAGTCAGTGTGCTTTGCCCAGGACGATTCTCAGCTCATAAATCCTCAGGACCAGAAGTAAGCTGGGTGACATATTTGGGTGATATATTTGAGGAGGAAGAGGGGGGAAATGTTCAGGTTCCAAACTACCCAAGGCTGCTTGCTATCCTACGGACAGCAGAGGTCATATATCAAGTCATTTAGTGGTGCCACAGAGCCAGAGTACTGTGCCTTTAAATTCTCTGAAACTTTGCTTAAGTAATGATGCTTCGGCAGTCTTTCTGCCTTGCTTGGGGATGTAGTGTGCATGGACCTTGTCTCACACTAGGAGCTCTCCCAGGTGCTGAAGAACAGAATTACTTACTACCTGGAGCCTGGTCCTGCTGCTAAATGACTCCCTCTGAAAGCCCATCCCTGCCAGGCTTCAACTGCTCTCTCCAGAACATGAAAGTAAAAGTGTTCCATCCAGTGCTTTTCCCCCCTAGGGGGTTGCAGGGGTACGGATACCCCTAAACATTTTGTGAATCTTTGTACTTTTGTCCATTTATTGTATTTATTTCTCCCAATTTGAACTATAAAATGGTGATTTTATTGAGTCCAAATGAGAGTACCCCTAAACATTGTTTTTAGAAAGAAAAAAAAGCACCAGTTCTATCGAAATGAACCATGTTGCTATTAAGAGGGCAGGATGAAGCAAACTTTGCTGTCACTCCCTGAGGCCATTCTCCTTTGAGCTTTAGAATGGATTAGGATGAAGTCACCCCAATAAATCCCCAGTAAACCCTTTCTATATGCTCTCCCAGCACATATTAATAAAACAGTTTCCCCCTTGGTAATCCTTCTCATAGCTAGTTTTTGGAATACACCTAAGGTTATTTTTCTCCCTCAAACAAAATTAAGCATTTAACCTGTACATCCTAATAGAAAATTAGGTGACAATACCAAAAAGATTGTGCCCAAATGTCACATCTATCAATTTTATTAAACTATTTGTGTTGCCTGCACTCCCCCCTCTCCTCAGCAAAATTAATCAGTTCCGTCACTCTGTTGAGGTGTTTTCCCCCCCCCTTAAAGAAAAGGATGCCTGTGAATCACTGAAGACAGCAATAATACATTTAGACTTGAGGATCCTACAAAGATGTGAACACCTGGGTAACGATACATTTTTCATGCGTAGGTGGATTTTTCTGGAAAAGAATGACACCACCAATTACAGTATTTGGATTAACATTAAGATTCTCTTTCTTAGGTCTGACATCACGTCAGATTTATAAGAAAAAGAAATGGATGTGTCTGAAGCGGCTATTCTAATGCCTCTTCTTGGACACAAGCACAAGGGCTGTAGCTCGGGGGCAGAGCACAATCTCTACAATCAGAATGTCCCAGATTCAATTCTCAGCACCTCCAGGTAGCACTGGGAATATTTCTTGTCTGAAACCCGGGGAAGCCAAGGCCAGTGAGCACTGATAAAACTAAACTAGGTGAGCAGATTCTCTGACAGTATAAGGAAGCTTCTTATGATCTTGCAAGCCCGTTCAGGCGCATGTATTTCAGAGTTTTCCTCTTTGTTTTGCCAAGCAACCCCTCTCAGATTTATCAAGTCCATGCAAAGTCCTACACAGATGGTAGTGGGAATGGTCCTCACAGCAAGATAAAATAAAACAAAAACAACCCTGGAAGGCACATTGCAATTAAGCTGGAACCAGCTCCTCTGACTTGCCTTTTATTTCTAGATTGCCAGTGCCTCTCCAATTTGTCTCCTTTCAATCTGATGTGTGGCACTTCTAAAGTCCCCAGCTGTGAGAGCACTCCATTCAAGAATCCCTCTGGGGGGAAATCACATTCGAAGAACTGAGTGGCACATCCAGCAAAATCACATGGTAGGGTCTTTATTAGAATGCACCACTCCAGACTGCAGGTGAAGGTTGCATTGTGGTTGGTTTTTTTTAATGCTCCCTGTTCTCCCATATGGTGTACATCAGAAAGCTTTTAAGCCTAGTCCTTTCCCGGGTATGCTAATTTTCCACATGCAAAGAGGCTTCTTAAAAAAAATGCACACAAGGGAGCAATACAAAAATGAGAGCCCTCACTTGCATTGCTATGATCTCAGAAAGACTGCTTTGCATTCCTCCCTACAAACATGAAGAGCAATGGTGAAAAACTAGTCACTGTTCACCTCCTGCTTCTGGATGTAAAAATCACCACAAGTTTCTTAATTTCAGACATGGAAGCCCCTAGATACAGTACATCAGAAAATGAGAAATGGGCTGAGGCTCTGTATCTCTCTTACAGCTGTGTAACAGCTGCAAAACACCTTGTCAAACCTCCTTGCAATATAGACGTGATGATAAGGAAGGTTTCACTTGCTGATCACTGCCTATCAGGTAGTCGGTAAAGGAACAGAGACGGTCTATAAAAAGGTGGCAATCTTCAGTACATGAGGCTTTAATATTTATATCTGTAAAATGTTATACCTGTTCAGATATGCTGCATTTAAAAGCAAACAGATTTGTGGAAGAGAGGCAGTAGTCAGATGAGTAAACAAGAAAATGCTTGCAATGACGCTCCACTTTTGCCATGTTGTTGTTGTTGTTTTTACTCTCACTGTGCTCAGAGAGTTGTCATGTGGCAGCAGAGAGAGAGAATCATCATTGTCATCTGCTATATGGTAAACCGCCCTGCGATCCTCAGATGAAGGGCAGTATAGAACTTTAAGTAAAAACAAACAAACAACAACAACAACAACAGAGCTCTAGAAACTGCACAAGCAGCTCCTGTTGGCTAGCTAGCCTTGACACAGTATCGGCCAACTGCTGGTCTTTTCCCTGAGGAAAAAGACCACAGAGCTCAGTGCCTGAGTATGTGCTTTATAAGCAAAGGTCCCAGGTTCAATCCTTGGGATCTCCGGGTAGGGTTGGGTAGTATCCTAGAGAGCTCCCTACCAATTAGCATGGACAATACTGAGCTGGATGGGCCAATAGTCTGATTTGGTACAAGGCTGCTTCCTTTGTTCCTACGTTCCTTAGCAACATGATTTGTCAAGCGTGGGCTTGCCCGAAAATATATCTGACAATTGCGGCTCCCACAGAATCTCTGTCTAGCAAGTGTAGGCTCCCAAAGAATTCAATCTGACAGTTATTTTCAAAGAAATTCAGTTTGCTAGACAGTCGTCATTGATGGTGTCATCGTCTGTGGTGCCACTCTTCTCACATTCACTCCTGCTATGAGACGAGGAGACAGAGATCTGCGAAACTGTAGCATGGTTTCTGCAGCAAATCAATCAAGCAGGTGATAGAATACCTTCAGAATTAATTTTGGCACAGATCCACTGACTTATTTAAAATATGTCTCTTTAGCAGCACAGAATCTACAACCGGAAAGCGGATGTAACCAATTCTGGCAGGTAACTCTATAGTCTTGAGAATTCAAATTGCATTGCAGTTTTGGCATATATTTTTACTGTGTTTTGAGGTAATGGAGTTGTAGCTGTAGCACAGAGGTTGACAGCATAGAATTGTGATTTCCTGAACACACACCCAGCTGTTCATACCAACAGAGAAAATTTGCACTGTTAAAATAATCAGATTTATTTTTCCTTAAATCCAATAAACGATGGTTTGGATGTGTGAAACAGATGGCTACAGATAGCGTCCTCATTAGTATCAAGTGAATGCAGTACCAAACTGAGAGCAGTCCTATAAGATTGTAAGGTCAGTCAATATCTCCATATCAAGTGATCATGTGAACCGGCAAGCGAAATACTACTATTGCTCCCCATGTGCACCTGTGGTTCTGTGAACCTAGAGAAGAGGTAAGAGAAGAAAACTTCAAGTGGTAAAGAAAAGTTTGTCACTGGAGAACCACATGTAGTTTCTTTTCTGTTACTCACTACAGCTTTCGGTTTGCAAGGCACAGCCGCATTGGCCATGCAGACCTCTAATGCTAAACACTCCAGCAACATGTTAGAGTGCAAAAGTCCAATGCTGGGGAGGAAACCTAAGTAGATACCTACAGTGAACAGAAGAAGAGCCTTGCCCAAAGGTCTGTCTAGCACAGCATCCTCTTGGATAGGATGGCCACCAAATCAGGTGGTTTAAAAAAAGGATTAATTCATGGAGGGCAAGTCTTTCAATGGCTATGAGTCATGATGTCTGTATTGCCTCCAGTATTATAAGCATCATGACCCCATCAGGGAACATGAGTGGGAGAGATGCCCTGCATGTAGACTTCTCATACATATCTTGTTGGCTAGTATGTGAACAGACTAGGTGGGTCTTAGGTCTGAACCAGCAAGGTTCTTAAACGTTTAGGGCGACACATTTCAATAGCTGCTGCAAAGAAACAATTTGATCCACAGAGGAAAATATATGAGAATATATTGCCTCAACAAGGCAAGATTTTGTATTTCCTATGTCCTAAACGTCACTTATACTGTATAAAAAAACAGAGCAGGATTTTCATTCGTTTCTTTATTTGGTTTGGTTTTGCTTACTGCTGCAGGTACATATGTATGAAGGCACAGCCTCCCTGTCACTACAATTCATGTCTGTCCTCCAGACACCCTTTCCCTTCCTTTTGCCCTTTTCTTCCACTGGATTTCCTCCTGGCTGATTTAATAGGCTACAATTGCCCTACAGCCTTCCACACAGTGACATCATTGTAACGGCAGCAGTGCAGGCCATTTCCTTGTTACCTTTCGGTCAACATGCCTGCCATTTTTGTGTGTTGCCTGAGTGAGAATAACAAGCAGCAGCACCTTCTCTCCCCTCCCCAGCTCCCAAACAGTGGCATAGGGGAGTGGGATTCACATCCTCATTCTAAAAGGTGAAGGGGAAAAGATGCAGTAGAATGTAGCCCAGAAGTTCTATTATGACTGCCGGATTTGTTGGCATATGAATGGGAGCAGAACATGCAACATGAGTAAAAATGGCCTGGCCCAAAGATTCACAAATGCAACCGAAATATGTCAGTGAAACTGGTAGGACATAATTAAGAATCGCTATGAACATTTAGTCATCTAACAGTTTTAATGGAAAAGGATATACCATCCCAGTTTATATATTATTGTTTTTCGAAGATTAGCAGATTTTAAATGAGAGAGCAAATGAGACAGATTCAGCCATGAATATTCTTGATCATGTTGTTGTTGTTTAGTCGTTTAGTCGTGTCCGATTCTTCGTGACCCCATGGACCAGAGCACGCCAGGCACTCCTGTCTTCCACAGCCTCCCGCAGTTTGGTCAGACGCATGTTTGTAGCTTCGAGAACACTGTCCAACCATCTTGTCCTCTGTCGTTCCCTTCTCCTTGTGCCCTCCATCTTTCCCAGCATCAGGGTCTTTTCCAGGGAGTCTTCTCTTCTCATGAGGTGGCCAAAGTACTGGAGCCTCAGCTTCACGATCTGTCCTTCCAGTGAGCACTCAGGGCTGATTTCCTTAAGAATGGATACGTTTGATCTTCTTGCAGTCCATGGGACTCTCAAGAGTCTCCTCCAGCACCATAATTCAAAAGCATCAATTCTCCAGCAATCAGCCTTCTTGATGGTCCAGCTCTCACTTCCATACATCACTACTGGGGAAACCATGGCTTTAACTATACGGACCTTTGTTGGCAAGGTGATGTCTCTGCTTTTTAAGATGCTGTCTAGGTTTGCCATCACCTTTCTCCCAAGGAGCAGGCGTCTTTTAATTTCATGAGTGCTGTCACAATAGGACGCCTATTCTTGATCATACAGTATTGCTATTCACAGTTACCATCTGGGCCTTGCTTCTATTAAAACTAACATATGCAACTACTTCTTGCTTGCCCATAAAAAAGTTTCCAATGCCCCATCACACTCTGGCAAGGACAACAAATGGAGCAAAGAATGGGGCTATTCCGGCGCCATTAACCTGCTTGAGAAGACCTGCCCTTAGTTGTGTGGTAAAGAGTAAATGAGCTGCCATTCATCCCTACGGGAAATGGTAAAATGCTGCACAAAGTTTGCAAGGAAGACAATGCCTGCTTTTCACTTCTGCTGCTGGGTGCTCTGGCCTCAACTCCACTGGCAGTCCCATGGGGACACAAGATACACACCAGGGGTATTGTTAGTCCATTGGCCCAATGTTTCTCTGCTCCAAGTCCACCCGGCAGATGCAGGGGGTGTGAGGATGTGTGAGTGCCATCACCTCACACTTCAGCTGTGTGGGAGGGAGAGTGGAAGTGGGAAGGGAGAAGGCTACAAAGGCACTGGGCCGCATCCTGTGAACTGGTTCCTCCACCCTGGTCCAAATGCCTCTTGGAAACTCCTTGTGCCCAGGGGCACTGTATGTGGGAAATGGCTGCCTCTACAGGCAATTACAATGACCCAGGAACCCAAAACAGTAATTTCCCAATGGCATTTGAGGCTTTAAACTGTTGATTATGGGAGCAAGTTAGCAGCTCTGCCAATTAATTCTAGTGGGCAGGTGAGAGAATGAGTTTACCCAGATGGACGGCAGGGGCAGAACTGCTTACAAGGGGGATGCAAATGTTCCCAGGTGGTGTCATGGCATGCTTGGGCAGCGACAACATTGTCTTGGCTGTGAGGACGCCTTGCTGGTGAAGACTGAACATACACATTTGGTGCTGCTGGGTGAATGTTATCTGGAGGCACGCCATCACCCAGAGGGAGAATGAGGAAGACAAGTTCAAGATCTGCACTAAATGGCTGAGCAGCAACATCTACTTGCCCCGCAGCTACCCATCTCAGACCTGCACCACCTGTTGATATACCTGTTCAACTACCTTCTGAAAGGCTGAAGTGTCATAGTCTCCCTTTGCTCCAATGCTTGCCACTGGCCCTATGTTTCTCCCTCTCCTTACAAAAACTCACTTAGCGTCCTTGGTGAGAGGCTGTTAACTCAGAAGGAAGCTCCATTGAAGTGGTACTTTCCTCCACAATGGAAGGATCAGGGCATAGTACAGAAGCCTTTTCACCTTATTTACATTTAAATCACCAGCTGAGACTTAACTAGCACCCAGTTTTTTCCATTCCAGTAATTATTTCTAAATTTGCATATATACGCATGAATTAGAATGCACACGCTTTATGCAAATTTTTGTCCTATGGGTGTGCGCCTGAAATCTTTAAGAGCACACCTGCCAACATCCTGCAGTGTAAAGGTCCTTCTTCTAAGCATGCTTCTAAACTGTCGTTCTTCTAGTGTAATTAATAAAGTCTAAAGAAGCAAAATGGGGAAATGGCTAGTGTTCAAACTCTACCATTTTCCCTCTTCTGTAAGGAGCAGTAAGCTTTTCACACCTTTAACTCCTGGCGTTGCTTCTCCCCAGACAGTGGAAATTGCAGAAATAATGCAACATATCTCTTCCTGTGCAGTGTAAAGGAATTATATTAGCATCTGAGTTCTGTATTTCTAGTTAGTACTCTCAATTTCTTTTAAAAAAACAAAGCAGGCCTAAAATTAAAAGCATATTTGTGTGTGTGTGTGTGTGTGTGTGTGTATACAACACAAATTCAATGGACGATCAGCTGAAGGACAGCTAATATTGAGGATGACACATTTCTCCCTTAACCTTAATTCACTTTTTCTTCTGCAGATTGCCCTGGGGGCTTTAGCTTTTCCGTCTTCTCTTATTAACACTAGCTCATAGTCGCCAGACAAATGGAATCTATCACAAAGTGTATCTTAGAGCCCTACGGTTTCTGTTTTCACAGGGAAGAGCCATCACTGAGAATGAAGTGGAAGGGGAAAGCTAGTGAGAGGGAAGAATTGCCTAAAGTGCGTGTATTTTCACATTTCAGAGCTGCGGTGTTAGGCACTGTTACACAACCAAGAGATTTATTTTCATCCAGTTTTGACAACCTTAAGGTATAATAGGTTTTTTTGCAGAAATATATTATGTATGACAACTGTTTTCAAACTGTGTGGCTCTGTTACTAATTTTGGGTGGGGAGGGGGGAAAATACAAGTAACCATCAGACCTGGTGTTGTTGTTGTTGTTGGGGTTTGTTTTTTAAAGTAGCGGTTACCAAGGAAACCAAAACCTCCACATTTCAATAGGTAGCACATCTTGATTCAGTGCTTAATCTCCAGCTACAACAGCAGTTGATGGATGTGCCTCAACATACCCCTGAAAATGAAGGAAATTAGGGCAGGGGAAACTGCTGACTTACACTGGAGCCAAGATGAAGAATTCCGAGACACTGGCAGTTCTGGAAGTTGCAAACAAGTAACATGACCAGTGTCCTTCAAGAACCCTGAAGGTGAGATACTGGCCAGTCTCCTGGAGCTTACAGTGCAATGTTAAGGGTAGTGAGACAAGAAATAGCCTGTGCTCAGTGGTGGCCAATGTCACCCCAGGCTTTGGAATGCTCTCCCCAGGGAAGCTCACCTGGGACCCAGTTTACAATCTAAAGGCATCTTCTGTTAGACGATGTATAAATTTAATAAATGAAAATAATGCCTAGTTAAGGAGTATATGAGCAGATATTATGTATACACTGCTGAATGCCAAAATAGGCTTCAGAGTGATTTACAAAAATCAACTGCACAAACATTAGAATTTGAAGCCCCATAAACAATCCCATTAAAATGCCGTGGTGGTCGGCATCATCATTATTAAATCCATTAAAAAATGCAACAAAACAACTCAGCAATTAAAACTCTGGTGGAGAACAGCATGTGTTTATCCCTCTGGTCTAACGGTCCTTAGAATGAACCCCACAGACCCCACCCAGAAGCTTCTGACACATGCCTATTGGAGCCCATTTATGCTATCACAAAATGTCTCCCTGAAATGCCAAGGGGTCATGAGGTGAAGCTTTGAGAAAATCAAGCTTGACAGCAGCATTTGAACAGACTCTCTATGCTGAAATTCAAGCAGCTTAAGCATTCAGCCCCCCCCCCCGATGAGACACCAGAAAAGGGATCATAAATCATGGATTGTGTTAAAATACACAAAATAAGTGGCATCCCTCAGGGGCCAGTTCCAAGGTCACTTTTGTGAGCTTCATTAGCAAAATGAGAGGGGAGAAACAGATCATCCCACACACCACTTCTGCTCCCCTCACAAATTAAAATAACCTATGTGGATGAAATCTCTCATTGAACTCTTTTTAGGTTTCAGGTATCCAGGTTCATGGGCCGGCAAAAACCTTGGGCTAGGGGTAGATAAGTAGACTGAAGGAAAAAGGCTGAAGGTCAAAGAAAAGCAGGGTAAAGGTACCAAAGTATCAGGTTGAAAGCTGTAGTCTGGTGGGCACAGAGGAAGATGCGAGGAACTTTCCTGAGTGACAATCTGCTCAAAGTGAGAGAGGGCAGTGGCTCTAGGAGACTCATTTCATCCAGAGGCACCAGACTGGTGTCATGTGACCTTTCAGGGTCTGAGATCATGGTCTGTGGTATGACTGCCTTTGATGGACCTGCCTGAACTTCACTCTTTTGGCCAAAAATGCTGGTGACACAGACAGCTGGAAGAAAATACTAATTTAAAACAATTAGCAGATGTAGACTATGGCTAGTGGAAAACTATGGTTCAGCATTGTGGCTGTTAAAACCTTTAAATACAGTATCAGTCACAAAAGCTTCAGAGTTCATTATGGTGTTTAATAGAATCACAGGATTGTAGAGTTGGAAGACCCCTGAGGATCACCTAGTTTAACTCCTTGCAATGCAGGAATATGCAGCTGTCCCAAATGGGAACTGAACCTGTGACCATGGTATTTATCAGCACCATGCTCTAACCAACTGAGCTATCTGGTGGTTTCAGAACTTCCCTGTTTCCTTCAAGGCATTCTCATTTTGCTTAGGTGGAGTTGGGGGACCAGCAACATATGAATAGCCACACGTTTCTCATCCCCGTGTTAAGGGAATGATGAGATCAATTTCTCAAATCATGGTCAAAGCTTTAAGATGGTGGCGGAGTTCAAAGTTAGCTTCTGTTCGGTCTGCTTAGATGAAACCCAGTAAGAACGAGATATTTACCTACAAGACAGAATAACTCAGCTAAGTAAACTTGTACCTGACACTTTCATTTCCCAAAAGCCGCCCACATGTCCACTAGCATGATGTGTGCTATTTGGGATGAATCAAGCTATTGATTAATGCAACTGATTAGGCATCACTGGAAAAACTGGAAACATATATATCAAATTATATCTCTCATTTAAGGATTGCTGTTTTTCTGTGACTCATCATGATAATCACCAATGTCAATGCAAAAGTGCTCCTAAGCCGCATCTAAGTGAATAGTGAACAGAACCTTTAAGTGAAACAGCCTCATTCTTTCTCCACATCCCACCATATTCATACAGATTTAACAGAGCTTGCCACTGGAACCCTTTTCTGTGAGAGGCCTTTCCACCACCACAGTTGTGATTTAGTCAATATTGAAACTCAGATTTTTGGGGGGCCCTCATGAAAGTTCTCAGTGGGGTCCCGTCACTGAGGTGGGATGTACAAACTGAGAATTCTCTCATTCTGCCTCTGACATTGTGGGATGCCCTTTCAAAGGTAAGCCTGTAAGCGCTTCAATTGGAGAATAGCCTCCACCAAAGGTGTCATGGACTTTGAAGAAGCACAAACTCAGGAAGAAAGGGAGAAACTTGCTAAGAGGAAGGCACGTTTGGCAAATCCTCACCACGATCAACTCCCACCCAGAAACCTATATCCCCACTGTGAAAGGATGTGTGGATCCAGCATTGGCCTCCACAGTCACTTACAGACACGCTGTTAAGACCACATTCATGGAAGACAATCTTACTTGGCTACAAGTGATTGCCAAAGAAGAAGATGGCAGCACAGAGTGGGGGGCACTGGGTCCTTTGCTTGCTTTGGGGCACTGGCAAATGCCTGATCCCACAACCTTTGAAGCCATCCCTGCAGGCTTATGCTATCCTGCCGCCTGCTGCGGAGCATCCGAATCCCACTACTGCCACTTCTGACAGTCATTTGTCCGTCAGTGCCTGTGCTTCACTGTCAAATTAGTGAGTTGTAGAAGTAAGTCACTGCTAGGATCCATCGTTCAGCTTGTTGTTCAGATCTAAGCATTTTAAAGCATAATAGTGCACAATATAGAACATAAAGCACATTTAATTTGATATCTAAGTCAAGGGGGTGGGGAGAGACTAATTAGAAACCTCTCGTTAGGGAGCTCGCTCTAGCTGGCTGTTGACACCAGTGATGCTGATAGGAGGGCATATTCTCAACATGCATGCAATAATGTGCTTCACATTACTTTAACATCCTCTCCATGTGTTATTTTAATTGAGGTCTCACAATTTTTAATGTGTTATTTTTATCCCCATCTCGCAAAACTACAAAGCATATTGTAGCATCTAGTCAATTTGCATCTTGGTCAACGACAGCACAAGTTAGCAAAAAGTGTGTCTTAAGGCAACAGCACATATTAAAAAATAAATACACATTATAATAAGCCATGTGGTCATTTTCTGCCCCTGAGGACTATCTAACACATAATGGCTCATCAAAATATTGTATCTGTGAGCTACTTTTGGAAGAGCTTAGGCCCTGTAACAACTTTGCCAGTCCAGTTGCATCTCTATCATTTTAAAAGGATGCATCTCAGAATAATATTATTGACTGCCTAGTGGCACAGACAATACACGTGTACTAGTGTTATTTTGGACCAGGTTTCTTGGGGAAGGGAGAAAGAGGGGTTGGGCAAGTTATAGAGGGGTTGCGGTGAGTTGTGTGGGGGTGAGGGAAGGGGTTGGGGGCAAGCTGTGAGGGGATGGGGAAGGGAGTTGGGCAAGTTACTAGGGTCTGGGGTGAGATGTGAGCATCTTAGGGATGAGCTATGGGGGTTGGGGCGAGATGGCTGAAGGGCTGGTGTGGGTGCAGGCAGGCATGGGTGGTGAGCAATGCAAGCAAGCACAGCAGCCCCTAGAAGACAACATTAAGTTAAATGGTCTAACCTGATCTAAGGCAATTACCGATGATCAATTAGGTTTACAGAGAGTGGCAACAATATGAATCATGACAGAGACACTTTCACACAGCACAGATCGAAGAGCAGTAATTATTAAGGAAAGATCAAGATTTCTTTTTCCATTTGCCTGAGCTTGGATCCTTGAAAGAGAACAAGGAGGCAATAAGCAAGAGGCAATCCCTAGAGGCACAAGGTCAGCCACTCTCTTGCTTTTGTCATAGTAAGGACGACAAATGGTAAGCAGCCTCTCCTGCTCCCACATTAACTGATGACAACAGCAGCCCTGAGTCATAATAGGGTTGCCTAGACTAGCACCCAAGGCTTGCCCCAGCCTGGTTCAGTGTGCTCTGGTTTCTTGTCAAGAGATACCACTGGCTTTTGAGACACTTAGGCGCCTCTTGCTCACAGTATTCTCCATCTTTGTCAGCTGAGAGTGCAGCCAATAATATATGCCCACCCATCACCAGAGGTATCAGTTCTCTTTCTACTTTCAGGAGTGCAAAGTAGTTTCAAGGTGGGGAGAATTCATCTTGACTTAAGTTCTCAACTCTTTGGCTATCTGGGAGGCCACCTGTAGGTTATAAACCATCACTGACCAGACCTCCTACCAGAGGAAGCTAATTCTACATCCTCCTGAAACTGGTAAGTATTGCATATGCTAGTCTAAACATCCTCTTCTTCTATTTTCAAAATAAAAAAAATTCCTTCCAGTAGCACCTTAAAGACCAACTAAGTTAGTTCTTGGTATGAGCTTTCGTGTGCATGCACACTTCTTCAGATACACTGACTGAAGTGTATCTTCTTCTATTTTGATCATGTTAACACAGAAGATTAATCCTTCTAAAATTAGGAATCTGCTCTAGTAAACCACATCTAATTAACACTTGGAGTAGCTTGGTGGGTTTTTGGTTTCTTTTCTAAGAAAGAATGATAATGAACTAAGTTCAGGGATCCGTAGGATCTAAAGATGCCAATCTGCGCATTTCCTCCCAGAAGCCTGCATTGGAATGACTTGCACTTGCTTGTTTAACTTTATCAGCTTCTGCAGAATATTAACATTTTCCTCCAAGGCATTCAGTCATTTGGATAAAAGGCCATGCTTTACCCCCTCAATGTCCTCAGGCCTCTTTCTCACATGGAAAGCTTCCCCTATCCCAGCCAGCTGTGATGGGAGCAAATTATCTATTCCCAGAGTCAATGAAGAGAGGAGGTCAGTGGCCTAGAAGGAGAGGGATGTAGAAATTCAACAGCTGCCCTTGGCAACCCACAACCTTTGGGCAACTGGTAGGAAAAGTCTCATTTTTAGAAATAATGTTGAGCATACATTCAGAGAATGGGGGGACATTTTCTACTCATTTGTTTTTATTGCTGGCAAGAATAATTCAGGCTGTTATACATTTAGCTAGGCTGATGTGGTGGATCAGATCAGTTGATTAGTAGGGCATTTTTTTTTTCATAATGTGCAAATTAGAATCATAGAATCATAGAGTTGGAATAGACCACAAGGGCCATCGAGTCCAACCCCCTGCCAAGCAGGAAACACCATCTGAGCACTCCTGACATATGGTTGTCAAGCCTCTGCTTAAAGACCTCCAAACAAGGAGACTCCACCACACTCCTTGGCAGCAAATTCCACTGTCGAACAGCTCTTACTGTCAGGAAGTTCTTCCTAATGTTTAGGTGGAATCTTCTTTCTTGTAGTTTGGATCCATTGCTCCGTGTCCACTTCTCTGGAGCAGCAGAAAACAACCTTTCTCCCTCCTCTATATGACATCCTTTTGTATATTTGAACATGGCTATCATATCACCCCTTAACCTCCTCTTCTCCAGGCCAAACATGCCCAGCTCCCTTAGCCGTTCCTCATAAGGCATCGTTTCCAGGCCTTTGACCATTTTGGTTGCCCTCCTCTGGACACGTTCCAGTTTGTCAGTGTCCTTCTTGAATTGTGGTGCCCAGAACTGGACACAGTACTACTCCAGGTGAGGTCTGACCAGAGCAGAATACAGTGGCACTATTACTTCCCTTGATCTAGATGCTATACTCCTATTGATGCAGCCCAGAATTGCATTGGCTTTTTTAGCTGCCGCGTCACACTGTTGGCTCATGTCAAATTTGTGGTCAACCAAGACTCCTAGATCCTTTTCACATGTACTGCTCTCAAGCCAGGTGTCACCCATCTTGTATTTGTGCCTCTCATTTTTTTTGCCCAAGTGCAATACTTTACATTTCTCCCTGTTAAAGTTCATCTTGTTTGTTTTGGCCCAGTTCTCTAATCTGTCAAGGTCGTTTTGAAGTGTGATCCTGTCCTCTGGGGTGTTAGCCACCCCTCCCAGTTTGGTGTCATCTGCAAATTTGATCAGGATGCCCTTGAGTCCATCATCCAAGTCGTTGATAAAGATGTTGAATAAGACCGGGCCCAAGACAGAACCCTGTGGCACCCCACTAGTCACTCTTCTCCAGGATGAAGAGGAACCATTGATGAGCACCCTTTGGGTTTGGTCAGTCAGCCAGTTACAAATCCACTGAGTGGTAGCATAGTCAAGACCACATTTTACTAGCTTCTTTGCAAGAATATCATGGGGCACCTTGTCAAATGCCTTGCTGAAATCAAGGTAGGCTACATCCACTGCGTTCCCTTCATCTACCAGGCTTGTAATTCTGTCAAAAAACGAGATCAGGTTAGTCTGACATGACTTATTTTTCAGAAATCCATGCTGACTATTGGTGATCACAGCATTCCTTTCTAGGTGCTCACAGACTGTTTGCTTAATGATCTGCTCCAGAATCTTCCCTGGTATTGATGTCAGACTGACTGGGCGATAATTATTTGGGTCCTCTCTTTTCTCCTTTTTGAAAATAGGGACAACATTTGCCCTCCTCCAGTCTGCCGGCACTTCGCCTGTTCTCCAGGAATTCTCAAAGATGACTGCCAGTGGGTCTGAGATCACATCTGCCAGTTCTTGGATGCAGTTCATCTGGCCCTGGAGACTTGAATACATCTAAACTAGCCAAGTATTCTTGTACTATCTCCTTAGTTATTCTGGGCTGTGTTTCCTCTGCTGAATCATTTGCTCCAAATTCTTCAGGTCGGGCATTGTTTTCTTTATTGGAGAAGACTGAGGCAGAGAAGGCATTGAGGAGTTCAGCCCTTTCTGTGTCCCCTGTTTGCATTTCACCATCTTCTCCTCTGAGTGACCCCACTGTTTCTTTGTTCTTCCTTTTGCTACGAACATACCCATAAAAGCCTTTTTTGTTGCTTTTAACCTCTCTAGCAAGCCTGAGTTCATTCTGTGCTTTAGCTTTCCTGACTTTGTGTCTACACGTGCTGGCTATTTGTTTGAATTCCTCTTTGGTGGTTTCCCCCCTTTTCCATTTTTTGTACACATCCTTTTTTAATTTTAACTCAGTTAAAAGTTCTTTAGATAGCCACCCTGGCTTCTTTAGGCACGTTCCATGTTTCCGTCTCATTGGTATTGCCTGAAGTTGTGCTTTTACTATCTCCCTCTTAACAAACTCCCAGCCATCATGAACTCCCTTTCCTTTTAGTATTACTGTCCATGGGATCTCACCCAGCACTTCCCTAAGTTTTATGATGTCGGCTTTCTTAAAGTCAAGAAATTGAGTCCTAGTATGCTTGGTTGCTCCTTTCCGCTGTATAGTAAACTTCAGAAGAGCATGATCACTCACGCCTAATGATCCTTCCACTTCTACCCCACTAACCAGGTCATCAACATTGGTTAGGACCAGATCTAAAATGGCTGTTCCTCTTGTTGCTTCTCCCACTTTCTGGACAATGAAGTTGTCTGCAAGGCCAGTGAGGAATCTGTTTGACCTTATGCTCTTCGCTGAGTTTGACATCCAACAAATATCCGGGTAATTGAAGTCCCCCATTACTACTATCTCCCTTCCTTTTGCATGCTTGGCCATCTGTTCCAGGAAGGCATCATCTATGTCCTCCGTTTGGCTTGGGGATCTATAGTAAACTCCCACAATGAGGTCTCTGTTATTCTTCTCTGCCTTAATTTTGACCCAAATGCTCTCACTTTGGCTTTGAGGTTCTAAATTTTGGATCTCTTCACAGGTATACACATCCCTGACATATAACGCCACTCCTCCTCCTTTCTTGTCTGGTCTGTTTCTCTGAAATAGATTGTATCCCTCCATTATTACATTCCAATTGTGGGACTTATCCCACCAGGTTTCAGTGATGCCTATTATGTCATATTTAGTTTGCTGTACAAAGAGCTCAAGCTCATCTTGTTTATTTCCCATGCTTTGCGCATTAGTGTACAGACATTGAAGTCCATTAATCATTCCCCTGTGTCTCTTATTTAAGGATTTTTTCCTCCCACCACTAAGTCTGCGTGCTGTTTGCTCCATTTGGTCTATGACATTTGGATGATCATCTTCATCAGTTGATAGACTCCTACCTTCAGGAGCACTGTCTACCTCCCCGACATTAGTCAGTTTAAAGCCCTCCTGATGAGGTTTCTGAGATTTTTGGCAAAAACATTCCTCCCAACCGTTGTGAGGTGCAGCCCATCGCTTGCCAGAAGTCCATCTTCAAGAAACTGCAGTCCGTGATCTAAGAATCCAAACCGTTCCTGTTTCTCTCTGGTCGGGGACAGAGGGTGGCGCTTGGGGGGGAATTGTCATCGCGCCACTCCTTGGTGTGTGGAGTACCTCAGGGTGCGATACTCTCCCCGATGCTTTTCAACATCTTTATGCGCCCCCTCGCCCAGCTTGTTCGGAGTTTTGGGCTGGGTTGCCATCAGTATGCCGATGACACCCAACTCTATCTGTTGATGGATGGCCATCCTGACTCGGCCCCAGACACACTGACCAGATGTTTGGAAGCTGTGGCTGGATGGTTACGTGGGAGCCAGTTGAAGCTAAATCCTTCGAAGACAGAGGTCCTGTGGCTGGGACGGGGCGATATGGGATTGGGGGGGCAACTCCCATCTCTTGCGGGGGCGCAATTAGTGCCAGCACTGTCCGTTAAGAGTTTGGGTGTAATCTTCAACACCTCCCTTTCCATGGAGGCGCAGATTGCAGCTATAACAAAGGCGGCATTTTTCCATCTCTGCCAAGCTAAGCAGCTGGCTCCTTACCTCTCTCGGCCGGACCTAGCCACTGTGATCCACACGACGGTCACCTCCAGACTGGATTATTGTAACTCGCTCTACGTGGGGCTGCCCTTGAGACTGACCCAGAAACTCCAGCGGGTGCAGAATGCTGCAGCGAGACTCCTTACGAGGTCTTCGCTGCGAGATCACATTCACCCGGTGCTCCACCAGCTGCACTGGCTCCCGGTGGAGTACAGGATCAGGTTTAAGGTGCTGGTTTTAACCTTTAAAGCCCTATACGGCCTAGGACCCTCGTACCTACGGGACCGCCTCTCCTGGTATGCCCCACAGAGAAACTTACGGTCTTCAAATAAAAACATCTTGAAGGTCCCAGGCCACAGAGAAGTTAGGCTGGCCTCAACTAGAGCCAGGGCTTTTTCGGCTGTGGCTCCGATCTGGTGGAACACTCTGTCACAAGAGACCAGGGCCCTGCGGGACTTGACATCTTTCCGCAGGGCCTGCAAGACAGAGCTGTTCCACCAGGCCTTTGGCCAGGGCACAGCCTGACTCCCTCCCTCGGCAATCTTCGCGGAGCTCTGGCCCAATGGTTGCCAGTGGCCTGAATTAATTAATTTATAATGAATGATTTTAGAATGTTGTTTATGCTATACTTTTATACTGTTTTATTGTTGTTAGCCGCCCTGAGCCCGGCTTCGGCTGGGGAGGGCGGGATATAAATAAAATTTATTATTATTATTATTATTACACCATTTGCGAAGCCAGCTGTTCACTTCCACTATTTTCCCCTCTCTCCCTGGGCCACGTCGTTCAACTGGGAGGACAGATGAGATGACAATTTGTGCATTTAATTGCTTAAATTTCCTGCCCAGAGCCTCGTATTCTCTTTTGATCTTCTGGAGGCTATTGCTTGCAGTGTCATTGGTTCCCACATGAACCAAGAGGAAGGGGTATTTGTCAGTGGGTTTTATGATTCCTTGCAGTCGTTCAGTTACATCTTGGATCTTAGCCCCGGGGAGACAGCACACCTCCCGAGACATCTTGTCAGGCCCACAGATCACTGCTTCTGTTCCCCTCAGTAGGGAATCCCCTATCACTACTACACGCCTCCTCTTAGGTTTAGTCAGGGTTCTTCCATGAGCTGTCCAAATTGCATTGTGGGGATTTGGGGATCCTAGACATAGCATCCCTAGATGTCATAATAAACTCAGTGAAACTCTTTAGAGGCTTACTCTAAAGCTCAGATCTGGCACATTAGACAAAGCGACTCAAAATGTTTAATACTGGCATGACAGAATAAGGCCCTGGAAAGAATTAAGCACTACACAGCAACAGTAGCTCATGGCGTTACTGGATTCAATATAAAAAGGTTTTTGTTTTTGAGAAAAGGAAGTGCCAAACAAAAGCGGTAACCACAAAACCTTCAGAAGCTGCACTTCTCTGACTATACAAAACACAATTATCTGGCAAAGCACTTCTGGTTTTAAAGAACTGGATCACCTCCCATTCTGCTATTCAGGTTAAAGAAATACTATTCTGTAAATTGTGCATATTGAAGAAAGAGTATGCAGAATACTGGATTGTAGCACCATTTAGAACGTATCTGGGATGGAAATCTTTTCCTGCTCTTGTGTAAGAAGCTAGACCATCAAAGAGGCAGTCTCATTCTGATGTGTTAACACATAGGGTATTGTTTTGAGCTGGGAAAAGGAGAATTCAAAATACGGCATTTCCCCACTTGTGGTCTCAGGTGGTCATATAGAATTCTACCACCCCAGTTTACCATCTAATTTTGTATAACCCCACAGAACAGCCATAACAATTTACAGCATTGGCATGTTCACTAGTTGAGGTGGTACTGCCCTCTCGCAAGCCTGCTTATTAACATTTTCACATAAGGAGTTGTTTGAAAGCATTAAAAATGAAAATGATGTTAAAAAACACCAGATGTCAAGGTGGAAAAAATTGCAAGAAGAAAAGGCATTTAATTCAGAGGTGCTACATTGAGGAGACATGTGAAAATTGAAGTGATATATAAGGTGGTCAACATCTAAAATGCATCTAAGTGCAGCCATACTTTATCAGCCTGCTTTTTTTAAAAAAAAAAGTCAGGTTCATTTCACAATAAGGAGCTGTGGATCCTAGATGAAATGAGGAATTAAGTGTTTTCTCTTTGATTGTGTTTTAAAGGCATATTTTAAGACAAAAACAAATGTACAAGCAGGATGGTGTATGGTGCTCTTTCTCATCTGCAAGTTTGTTCAATGTATATTTTCATCTTCATGGATCAGTACATTGAACAACACAGTGAAATATTTGAGGTTCATTTAAATAAAATGGCAAAATATTTCAGGAATCAGCTTCATTTCCTTTCTGTCCCACCCTTCCTTTCCCAATAAAATGTTTCCAGTAAAGTTGCATTGCTGCTCTTCACCTCACTTCTGCCACCACCTCGGGTCATTTCCCCCCTGCCCTTCATAAGTATCATTCTTATAACACACACACAATTTCTACCAGGGTGACCCAAGTTCCATGACAAGAATAGCTGCATCCTAAAATTTGAATTTCTCTTATTTTGCAGATTATACAACTTGTACTACAGTGGAACCTCTATTTACAGACATACCCCATTCCGGAGGTCTGTCAGCTGGTCAAAACAGGATGCTAGAAGAGGTGTCTTGTGTGTGTGCGTATTCAGCCGCAGCGCGCTTCTGCATATGCACAGATGGCAGAAGCCACTGCTGCGCATGCGCGAATTGCGGCAAACCCAGTGTTTACTTCCGGGTTTGCCACGGACGCAACTTGGAACATCTGCGAGACAAGGTGCATGTAAGTCGAGGTTCCACTGTATTTCTCAAAATGAATCTACTTCTACTTACAGGGGAGACATAAGGGAGCTTATCCTGGGCACTGAGGTTCTCCCAACTACTGGAAATCTACTGGGATTTCAGCAGGTATTGTCTATGCACTCCCAAGCATCTCTTTGCAAACTGTTATTTGGCGTTTCTATGAAGAATAGATGTTACAGCCAGGTGTGGAGAGGTCAGTGGCCTCCCATGTGAATAAGTTAATAACATTCGGCTGCTGCCAGTATGTCAAAAAGAGAATGATGGCTCTACAGAGAATTCTCCAGGATTTCTGTTGCATCTGGTCTGTATCCTGTTGCTGTAATGACTCCCTATTTTTTAAAGGCACTTAAGGCACATAAAGACAACAACATGTACTTTTTGCAAGAACATTGTGTCTGAAACATTTCAACCATGATTTAACTAGAGTGCACTAAGCAATTATTATGTTACAATGATATCAGAATGCATCTGAGTAGCCAACATTTGCTAAGATGTCTTCATTGCTTTTTCTTCTCTGTCACATTAGTACTGAACAAGTGCAATGGTTCTGTCATATTTCATGTGGGGAATATACGTACATAAAGATATTTAAATCATATTCCGGAAAGGGGTTATTAACACATTTTCCTTCCACTCAACTTACCTTGAGCTGACAGGAGTGTTAGATGCTCAAGGCCTGACAGGTTTCAAACTATTCACTGCTGGAAAGAAATCTTCCAAACACAACATTCCTATTATTACAAGATATTTTATCCTCAATATAACTATACCCTGAATATGAGGTAGGTGGAATATTTGCAAGAAACCATTACTATCTGTTTCTGAAGAAGGCTTCAGATTCCCCAAATGTAGACAGCAGAATGAGTTTGACGAAGCTTTCTCAGACACCCCATATTCCTTAAGCTGCCCCACGTGCACTCTGAGAAATAGCAACCTTGTCCAAAGGAAGAGGATTTTCTGCAGAACATTATTCTGCTGTTGAGGTCAGTAATGATTTGTTAGCTACCCAGAGGTCACTTTATGCTGAAGGAGAGGGACAGTGGATAGATAGATAGATAGATAGATAGATAGATAGATAGATATTGAACACACACACACACACACACACACACACACACACACGAACTGAGACCTATCAGGTGTAGAGCCATTATGGAAATAACTCAATAAATGTCACTTGCATGTTTCCAAGCCAAAACATTTTCCTGCCTAAGGTGGAGCAGCAAACGGCACCCCATTCCAAGTCAAGCAGCATGGTGTCCACAGCTGACTAGGTTATTTTGTCACCTTGTGTGGAAAATCCCTTTCCTTGACAAAAAACAATAATGAACAAACAATAACTTCTTACCATTCCATGACATCCAAAAGCATTTGCCTGAAGCAGCTACCTTAGTCGGCTAACGGTAGGTCCAGTCCTGCCTTCTGGGGTGGTGAAAACACATCCTAAAGGCTATGGGAAGTTTAAGTGTACAGGTCCCTTCCAGCACACAGCTGAGGAGCAAGGGTAAGGCATCAGATCTGTTCTGGTGCTTAAGCACTCAGCTGAGCAATGGTTCTAGTTGAAGCAGGACTGGGAGCTCTCCTTGGTCCTGCAGACACTGCATTTGACATCCTGAGGCCTGTTACAAGTGCTTCTCCAGAACCAGTATGGAACAGTAGCAAATATTTGCATTGTTTACCTTGTACATAACTACCTACTCTAGCACGGTAGAGTTCTCGTACCCCACAATATTTCAATGAAGGAAATCCCAGGCTTTTGAGGATTAGTTGAGAGGAAATGCTGTGTCCTTGGACTTCCCCCATCAAAAGACAATGCCGATTTTGAAGCATGGGAAACATTTAATGGCACAGGTTGTAGGTCACAACAATATTGATTTGCCTATCATTCATACTTGTGACCGCTGCTGTTTGATTAAAGGCCAACTGGCAAGTACAAACAGGAATCTGATGAAGTATTTTTTTAAAAAGAAGAAAAGTGAAGAGAAGTGATATTGCACAAAGTCATGGAAAATCAAAGCGACCTCCCCCTATCTAAAAGAGAATGTTATCCTCAAACCATCCCTGGTAATAATCCATCTTTCCCACTGTTTCCAGTGCTGGCTAATTAGAAATCTATTTGTGTACTAACAAACATAAAAGGCCCCATTTCAGTAAAAAGTTTAAATACAAGGTTCAAGCTAAAGCAGAGGAGTTCTTGGGGTGTAATTTAAATACTAATTAGGCAGTTTATGAGAAACCCAAGTCTTTAAGAGTTCACAGACACTATGTCAGCCGAACAATGCAAAATCGTACATTTTATGTAACTGAGTCACGTGTCACTGTATTACAATTGATAGCAATTGGGCTGTGGTTTATCAGCCCCTTAGAAGACTCAGTGATCACTGGTCTACTAAATGAGACCTCACAATATTGTTATTGCTACCCCAATTATGTTTTCTTATTCATCTCAAGCAAACTTCCCCAGTTTTACAGTGCAAAGAAAACCAGGATCTGGCATAGAATTGGGCTCCACGATGTTACACTTCCATGGTTTTTAAAACAAGTGGAAATAATTGCCCTGGAGGCTGTGAATGCTAGTTGAAAGTGGAAGCATGTATCTGTTCAAGGCTTAAGGATATACAGCACAACCATATGATCTGTGTACTCAACAGGACTTACTCTCAGGAATATGTGGCTAGGGTTGCCATCTAAGTCAAGGATGTTCTTCTGCAAGTGGCAACCCATCTTTTTAGACATGGGGTTGTCTGACAGCAATGGCAGGAGGGAGAAGCCCTTGTTCCCAAGCCCTGCATGTGTATACACACACACAGTGAGAGACCTCCTCCTGCTTTGTAAATCTCTTCACTGCCCTACCCTTCCAGTTAATCACATGACCAACTTCTCCTACTGGCAATGTTCAGCAACTGCAGGCATCTCGAAGCAGGAACCAGAATGCAGCATTCTACAGGAAGCACAAAGCAATACTACCCAAGCAGCCATCACATTTTCACCCCCCACCCCACTTTAGGTAATAAAAACAATCTAAATGTACAAATATACAACAAACAACCCCACTGTGCCTGTAATGCATAAATGTTATTTACTTAACAATACTGACAATAACTGCATGTGCACATTTTCACATGAGTGTATTTTCCCCCAAGCCTTTAAAAATGTAGCCCTGGCAATAACACTGGCAGATCTTGCCTTAAACAGGGAAGTTAATTTACACATAATCATAACATTCCACACCTTCCCACACCATTCTTCCACAGATACTGATTTTTTTCTTTCAAAAGAACACTTCTGGTACTTTGCTGTATCATTTCAGCAAGCACTAATAAATTACCTACTTCTATTTCTACTTCTCATTTAGTAACAGAGCCTGTGGTGTAGGACAAAGTATATCACCCACAATATCTCAACTATTCACAATGTCTCAAACAAGAAAAGTGTGCATGGGTTTTACATTAACACCAAATATGACACACACAAAACCCCCGTTTAATATGCATCACGTCTTTAACATCTCCATGAAAGCTGCACTATATAATTTCCTTAATTCTCGCTGGCATGCAATTCAATTTGAACAAGATTTGGTTAAAACAATCCTGCCACATTTCAACTGCAACCCTAATGTTTATTGATAGATCTGCCCGACATAATTCCCTTGCCCAACAGATATCGCCACCTGCAAGTAATTGCTTAATTTTCTTTGGGATTTATCATTACTATGCTGCATAGACAGCAAGAAATGGGAAAGCTGTAGCTCAGAGGTGGACCACAAGGTCCCAAGTTCATCTCTGACAACTCTGGGTAGGCTGGGAAAGACCCCTGTTCTAAAACCCCACAGAGCCATTGCCAGTCACTGCAAACTGTAGACTAGAGGTAGACAACTTGTGGCTCTCCAGCTGTTGCTGGATTCTAACTCACGTCATCCCAGACCACCAGTCATCCTGCTGGGGGTTGGTGGAAGATGGACTGCAGCAGCATTTGAAGGACCACAAGTTTCATACCACTGTTGTAAATAAATACTGAGCTAGACAGACCAATGAACTGACTCAGTGGAAGGCAGTTTCCAATGTTCCTGTGATGTGATCATTTAAAAGAGAAGCCAGATTTTCCATGTTGGCAAGATCTCTCTCCCTCCCCCCTGCCCCACCACAGGCAAATTACTGACACTTTTGCCACAAAAATCCTGACTAGTAAATATTGAAAGTGTGCTACTTGGGGAGGCGGCAAGGAGGCTAGAGAAAGGGTTTGTATATTATTGCTTAATTTGTTAAAAGTCGGGGGGAGAATTAACAAATGCAAATCACAAACTCTGATTGCATTTGCTCTTTCCCATCAACATTAATAACTGTTTGAGCCATCAGAAAGGCTTGATGATACAAAACCACATACACAAAGGAGACTCTGGTGGGACCTTGATTATTGCTATCTTTATCTCATATTACTTAATCTGGCATTTTGTATTAAATTAAGTTTGACATTGCTCCTCTGTCTGCCCCTCTTATTTTGCTATAGGGCCTTCTGTTCTGTAGTCCAGCATGACTTAACAGCCTTTCCTACCCACCACATGCAGACAGAAGTCAATATAACACCATGAATATTTAATTTGATTTTGAACTGCTAGCTAGCCTTACTTCATTAGTATTTTGTTGTTGTTGCATAATTCATTATTTAATTCCAGGAATCATATTGTTCTGGAAAAAACAGTTAATGATGTCCTAGATTTCTTGTGGGATCTTAACTGTCATTGTGAAGTAAAAAGCAAGCATTTGTTCAAAACGTTTGTTCCCACCATGAAGAATTTTCCATCCATGAGATCTTTAATGTAGACCTTTCATAGAAACTTTTTGCTATTCTGCATAGCAGCATATCTAATCAAATATTTAACCAAATGCTTACATTTAACCAAATTGTTCATATCTCCTGAAATGTTGTTATATGGGTATTTAATGGGTATTCATTTTTCATTGTATATTGTTTCCTCTCTTTATTGATAATATTGGATTATGCCCAACTTTCTTGTGTTACAACTACTGTACTCTTCCAACATTTCCATTAATTTAATTTAATTAATATACTTGCCTCAGGCTGTCTGGGCAGTGGGGAACATTATCTGCATATAGAGCAATTCTGTAATCATTTCCCAAGCATTCATCATCGAGTCGTCTGATGGCCGTTCTGAAATTGTATTAATGTGCCACAGGGCCTACTGTTCCTTCTGGACCCTTTTATTATTAGTGTGGAATGCTGAATCAGCCTTTAAATCGAGATTACTATTCAACAAATAAAATCTATTAGGGCCAGTGACAATCTTTAGTGGGTCCTTGGCCTGGTGCCACTGGCAGGCCCTCTGCCAACTTGGTCCATTGCCAAGTGCTGCTGCTCCCATCACAGTCACCCTGCAGCATGGCTGTTTGCTGCCATTGCCCGGCACCCCCCTGAACCCTCTCTTTCCTGCGAATATGTGGTGACACATATATGGTTACTAGGGGAACCAAGCTGGTTCATTCTACAGTGGATGGCTGCAATGGTAGAGTCCACAAGATGCCATGTGTGATGACATCAGACAATTGCATCTTGGGGGATCTTGCCACCCACCACAGAATGGAGATAAGTGTCACCTCAGCTTCCATAAGAAGTGCCACTAGCTCTGGATAAACAAGGAGGAGGGGGCCAAGGTGAGTGACTGTTCAGAGTGATAGCAACAAGCAGCAGTGATGGTGGCGAGGGTGGCAAGAAGCACTTCTGAGCCCTGGGCCACTGCCAAATCAAGCCAATCCCCAATTCTGACTCGGCAATTCAGAAAATACTTCTTCCAATTATAAAGTTGGACTTGCAGCTTTCTATATTTTCTTTACATTCTCTTCATCTGGTGTATTTCTGCCCTCCTACAAATTGTTTGCTTTCCTGAATAATAATAACAATAATAATAACAATTATAATATTAATAATAATTCATTATTTATACCCTGCCCATCTGGCTGGGCCTCCCCAGCCACTCTGGGCGGCCCCCAACAGAACACCAAAACACAATAACCTATTAAACATTAAAAGCTTCCCTAAACAGGGCTGCCTTCAGATGTCTTCTAAAAGTCTGGTAGTTGTTGTTCTCTTTGACATCTGGTGGGAGGGCGTTCCACAGGGTGGGTGCCACTACCAAGAAGGCCCTCTGCCTGGTTCCCGGTAACCTGGCTTCTCGCAGCGAGGGAACTGCCAGAAGGCCCTCAGCTCTGGACCTCAGTGTCCAGGCAGAACGATGGAGGTGGAGACGCTCCTTCAGGTATACTGGACTGAGGCCGTTTAGGGCTTTAAAGGTCAGCACCAACACTTTGAATTGTGCTCGGAAACATTTCCTCTTAAATCTCATTAAGATGGCCAACTTCCCCTTTTCACGTTCTAAAATGTCTCTCTAACTTTTCTGTTCTGAACCAACGGACCTTATCTCATTTCTTTCTTTTTCAACCCAGTGTTTTATTTGCCCAAACTGGGAGGTACAGGTCAGTTTGTATTGAAATCCACAGAAGCAGAGCACCTCAAGCATGCTTAGCAAATCCCCCCTCCAACTGTAGAATATGGGGCCTGAGGTGGGGGTTGGACCAACAGGTTCAACTACTTATTTATTTTGTTTCTTCCCTCAGGTTTAACAATTTTGATGGTGTAGCGTTTGTTAGTTTTACACAGAACAGACACTAAATTGCACAGTTTTTCTTTTCTGCACTGCCACAATCCAATGTGCTCAGGTACAAATGATTTTTGAATATTTGAGCCACTTTTACAGTTGAGCATTGTGAGAGAAACAAAACACATAATATATCAAACAGAATTGCCAATGATCTTTATGTTTTCTTTTTATTGGGATTTGCTTTGAAATAACAAATTGGCTGGCAGATGTAATGTTTTATTTACATATTGCTTCAGTCTACTATAAGGGGGACTGATGGGATTTACATCCCATCAGGCTGCTGAGGTTCACCCCCCCCAAAAAAAAAAAATCATTGGGTCTATCTTTCCCCCACTTTTGCTGCTGCCAAAATTGGTGGGGTCTTAGAGTGCCAGGAAAAAAATGGCTGAGGGTGAGGAACGGAGATAGATAGATAGATAGATAGATAGATAGATAGATAGATACTGTAGATAGATACCGCAGATAGATAGACAGGTAGATCACATATGCAACAAACAAGTGAAAATAAAACTCTAGCACAAAATAGTCATGCTCATATGCAACTAGGCTGCATTTAATGATCCAGATTCATGAAATACAGGGTTTCAGAGTCAGGTTTACAGAAGGCGGCTTCTCAGCTCTCCCAGTGCAACATCCATTATACTTGGGCTTCTTGCCATTTGCTCAAAATG
This sequence comes from Podarcis vaucheri, assembly GCF_965113315.1. NCBI lineage: Eukaryota > Metazoa > Chordata > Lepidosauria > Squamata > Lacertidae > Podarcis > Podarcis vaucheri. The sequence continues at coordinate 76,917,154 of NC_138763.1, read as the reverse complement.
GCTTCTATGGATGTTGTCCAATTGACAAATTAAAGGTCTTAGTTTCTCTTTTGGTTCTAACAAACGGCCAGCACTCCCAGCCCTTGCTATCACAATGACCACTCCAAAGGAGGCACAATTAAGAAGAGCACTGAGCTTCAAAGCTGGTACGTGCACACAATTTCATAGGGCTCAGTCAGTTGAAGTGCTGCTCGGAATGGCTCCTTGCTACCACTACCAGGCACTGACCTTAACCCCTTCCTCCCTGCAAACATGTTTGCCAGTGGTGGTTATCCTTGCTATGGAAGATGAGCCAGTTATTGGCTCTGTGTTCTACAGTAGGTGGCAGCAATATGTGGTTCTGTGACACCTAGTAAGTTGAGCTGCACATTATGGACGGTTGTGGGATTGACATACAGCTGCTTCTTCCAGTGCAACACTGTGTTTCTGACAACAAACCCTTCTGCTCTTATAAATATGGGGAAAGGTGTGCTTGATTGGAAGGTGCATGTCCATGTATACACATGTCTCATTTGAATGTATAATGTACAATGTACAATTTAAGCAAAAAGCAGCAATGGTTGTTCCATATAAGAAATGGGAAACGACGTAGAGATTTAAATCTTGGCCTATTTAAAAGACCCCAATGTGCAACCTTGATAAGGATTGCAGTCAATTAACATAGTTATCAGCCAAATGCATATGGTCTAGGCTGAAACAAGGCCACTGTCTCCTATACTCGTACATAATTCTCTGCTGAAAGTAATCACATGGTAACCATGGTTACACAGCACAGATAAGAGCTGTAATTTTTGTCTAACAATGTCAGAAATGGGAATGAATTCAGAAATGTCTGATTTCCTTTGTGCACATGAGCATGCGCACACACGCACACATACATTCCTGTTCTGGATTTATTTTCATTTATTACTCTCTTGTCACACAGAGGCTTTAAAAATAGCTAAATAAAAATATGCGTCCATGTTTAGTTTTAAAAACAACAACAACACATAACACAAGGTGCAATCATTGCCACAGCACAAATTGATTATTATTTTTCCTAAAATGAGAAGCCCAAGCCATTTAAAGACAACTGTTTCAATTTTTTTTAAAAGCACCATGTGCAACACTCATCCAAAGCCAGCTTATCAAAAGTGCAACAAGTGACAATACATCAGCTGGCACAAATTCAGTTTGTTGATGACCTCTGGTTATGAGCAAGCTTGTAATCCAAATACATGCCCACAGGATAGTCCAGTTGAACCGAATTAGACTTGATCCTGAGTAAGCCTGCATAGCATAGGACTCCCAGGTACTGTAAATGCAGTGTTTCCCACCCCACCCCAGGTTATACATCTGTATACTTATCAAGCTGTATAGAAATACCCTCACCTCAAATCATCCTATGCACCAGTATCAGCAGAGTCTGAAAACACTGAAGATTAGAAACTAGTAGAAGAGAAGCTGTGGCTCTTGGACAGGAATGATGTGTGCTGGGCGATTTGTTTATCTATTCGGCCAATCCATAGTCTAAAGCAGGGTTTCCCAAACTTGGGTCACCAGCTGTTTTTGTACTACAACTCCCATCACCCCTAACTACAAGGACCAGCAGTCAGGGATGGTGGGAGTTGTAGTCGAAAAACAGCTGATGATCAAAGTTTGGGAAACCCAAGGTTGACTCTAAAGCCTGAGTCTCATACCAGTCCATCTAACTTAAAACTGACTGCTCCAGGTGCCAGTGGCTCTCCAAGGGCTCAAACAGAGGATCACTCAGATCCCTCTTCCCTGAGCATTTGCTAACTGGAAATGCCAAGGATTGAAACCCGAGAACTTGAGAACTTCTACATGCAAAACACGTGATTCATTACTGAACTATGATTAAGCAAAATGGGGAAAAATCCAATTGACTCCACCCTTTAAAGGCGGGTGGTACTCACATGTGGCAAATATATACATGGACTTAAATGAGGAAAGATCAGGGTTAGGTCACCTTCAGGAGCTACTTTACCTCTCCCCAGGGGTTTAGCTTGGCCAGTGCACTCTCAAGGGGAAATTTTTATAGTCTGGAGAATATGGCATCAGCAGATTGAATTGCTGTTATTGATTCAGCTACACAGTGAGGTTACCCAAATGCACAACCAAAGAAGAGTTAATCAGAGATGGCAGCACTTGGCGGTGAGATAGGATGTTACTTTGGATAGATTTAGATACCACAGAAAGCAAAGGGTCACCCCCTGCTTTTTTTTGCTTGTCAAGTTTTATGTGTGTCAAATTCATTTGCAAACCCCATAACCACTCTCCAAATTAAACCAAGATGCTCAAAAGGAGGGGTGGGGTATAAAATAAAGAAAAAAGGAAATGCATCTTATTTCATAAACGTGAAGCATTGTGGGGAACTCAGTCTATTTAAATCTTACCTATTTGCAGACCATTTTTCTATGCTACACAGCAGCGTTGGCCAAAATTGGGCAAAGCCACAAGATTTTACTCCAAAATTATCTGCATCTACTGAATCATTACTTAATGCACATGCTGCAGGAAATGATGTTTTAATCCAAAATGAAAACTTCAGTCAGTTTACAAAAGGGGAGGAATGAAGAACAAATTCAAAGTTAGAGCCTTTCTAGCTTAACTTTAACAATGATACAGGGGTGTGTAATGATGTGAGTCCATCACATTAATTGGTACACTGAGTAGGTGACTGGAGTTCATGCTATTTTTTGTCGGGCATTTCACAGTAGATGGACTGTGAAAAACAGGAGCAATTCTAAATAAGAATAACACACTGTCATATAAACCACTCTGCAAAAGTGCTTAAGTTCTTGTCTACTATTCCTACACACTGTCTGCCCTCCACTTTTATTCTCACAACAGCCCTACAAAATGCCACTATATTAATAGCGGAGGGTTGAAGGGAAAGGATCACAAAAGATGCCCAAGTCTCAGTGATTGTTGACAAGAATAAAGATATATGATGGAACTCCCCAAACTGGTCATTCCAAGGAAAGAACTACATGCCACAAGAAATGCAAGGCTGCTGTTGAAAATGGCATTTCCCTGTTGAGTTCCATCCTCCTGCTCCATAATATATTATACAAACAATGCAGTATCTGGGTGTCTCAACTTTCTCCACATTTTGTCAGCTGCCACACTATTTAATGACTACAGGTCACAGGTTAAATTCTGCCAGATTTTACAAAACCACAGAGGGGGTTTGATTTGGCCCAGAGCTGCCATTTTCCATAGAAGGGCCATGCTGCTTTTAAGCTTTCAGTTCCACGATGAAACTGTTCCTACTGAAGTTATTTGAGAACTGTGGCCAGAAGCAGTTGTTCCTGTGATACCACACAGAACGTGTCTTAACGCCACTCACTCTGCTAGAAAGAGACAGGTAGACCAGCCAATGACCCCTGTAGCTCAGGGATGTGTAGGAGGAGAAAAGGGCCAGGAAGGGCTTTGAGAAGACGTTGGCGGCATTGAGGAATTTCCTTGACTTAGCCAGTCATGGAGACGTGCACATATATTGTTCTGGGCACGGAGCCCTAAAAGTTTAATGACAGGCATTCTGGGTCTTTGCATCACTGTTGTGCACAGAGGAGGGGGAGGAATAAGAGACTGCACAACAGGGAGCAAGTGACCTGCCTGCATGATGGATGAAACCTCCAAACACAAATGTGTACCAGGTGTTTCAACAGAGGTACAGCTAAGTTTCGTTAAGAGGCTCGTTCCCCACCGCCAGCTCACAAAGAGGTGGAGAGGGAAAGGGTATTAGAAACAGCACCAAAATTATACATGCGCAAAAGTGGAGCAGTTGGAAGGCGTTAGAAACACGGATGCAGAATCGCATTGCAACTCAACTCATTCACAGCCTGACTACAAACGATTAAGGTGTGTTTTTCAAGCCTCGAAGGGTCAGGGCTTTGCACAAGAGTTATTTATGGTAGTCTAAATTAAGGACACAGCCTCAGGACATCCCTTCCCTCTTAGCCTGGCTTGAAGGGTCACGCAGGCTTCTCTCAGTAAGAGCACAATGGTTATGACAGCCCATTATAGGGACCAAATAAAATACTCCTACAATGTAACCCGCCCCTGCTCAGTTGCTGGGAGCGGGGAGTGTTTTACTCCCCAACCCCAGTGCCTTACAATTGGGACAAAAGGCCAGACATCTCACTGCTCTTCCTAATCATGGCAATGCCAGAGGGTGGAGTGTCCAAGCTAGAGTGCTGGGGTGAAGGTTTTTCTCTGCAAGCCTTTAACTAAAACAGAGTTCCTCACATGAGTTCCTCCCTAACATCCATCCTTCTGTGTATGTGCATGTGATATGCACATCCCTAGGGCTGAACAACCTGTTCATGTTTGTTTTGTCTAATTTGCCAGGAACCCCAAATGCTTTTATTGCAATAGGAAGGGCTAAATACAATGGTTTGAGAACTCTTGGGGTAAATGCTATGTTTTGCTCCTGGCAGTGAAAGAGATGAAAAAATGTCAAGAGCTTCTCTGTCTGGCTGTAAAGCAGATAGATCTCTGAAGGCTTGAACTGAGTGTGCCTTACCCGGTCACCGTGATAATAAAAGAAAAAGACTCGTGACAGTAAAAAGGCCAGGCTTGAACTGGCTTTTTATCTTTGCTTTTGTGCAGAAAATGAAGCTATCTGTTTCTTCCATTCTTGTCAACCACTGGTTCTAATGATCGCACATAGCGGCAATGCATTCTGCATAACTAGAAGGGAAAGATGGAGGTGCCTGCAGTTGTTTATGCTGCTCAGCACAGTAATCTGTAGTGAAAAATAAACAAGACAAAGGGCTTCTCTAAGATATTTGCCTAGAAAATTCCATGGGCGTATATCAAAACACTGTAATTTCTAGAACTAATGGTTTGCAACTAGCCACTGACTGACAGCACCTAAGAGATAATGGCTCCAATTACCTATTTAATAATGCAATATTTTTTGTTTTTTATGGCATATGTATCAAGGTTCATCAGAATATGGCACAATGTCAAGTATGCTGTAAGCCATCATATTTTGCAAGCAGCTGCTGCTGGGCTTTTCTTATATGAACAGTTACATTTCAATTTGAGACAAAAAGAAAAAGGGAAAAAAGGATCTGCTATTGGAGGCTGGGGGGTGGGTGGGCACTGGGGTGAACATGCTCAAGAACATGGTCCCCTAACATTTATACAAACTGGAGCAATACATTAATGCGCTTTGGTTGTTTGGTCTGTAGGCACCAGGACATGTGACTAAGACTCTGACTTAGAATTGACTTTGTACCAACAGGACCCCTGCGTCAGGCTCAACCTAGAAACAGAGCCTAGCCACAGGCAATGAGACAACGGCCCTCTGCTGCAACCACACTCTGGAAGCTGGTTTGCTCTACGCAGAAGGGGAAGCTTGAGGATTCTTCAACCTTAACCTCCACATCTAAAAACACTCCCTTATTATTAGCGCCCCCATTCAAATAGGGCAATAGCAATTATATATATTTTTGGATGTTAGTAGGGGGACTGGCACTGGTCTTATTGGCTAAATGAAATGGTGCCAACCCTGTACCAAACTTAGGTGACAATCTGTATATAAATCCTTTCCAATATAGCCCCAAAACATAGCCCCAAAGCAGTTACTTTTGCAATACCACCAACTGCCCCAGGAGGGTCAAAGTGAGTTACCTGAGGGTCTAGCTGAATGAGTTACCTAAGGGTCAAGCTGAATGGTGCGAGTAATCTTGCACCTTTTAGCTTGAAAGGGGGAAATGTGGTGGCGGCCGAAAGGGCCATAATGAATGTGATAATGTGAACCCCTATAAATTCTTAAGCGTGCTTCTAATACAGAAGTTATGGTAACCTGTTGCTTTATGAAACTGATGATTTTGCAAGTTGCCACCCCCACTGGGGCAGAAGTACAGAGGTACCTCAGGTTACATACGCTTCAGGTTACACACTCCGCTAACCCAGAAATAGTGCTTCAGGTTAAGAACTTTGCTTCAGGATGAGAACAGAAATTGTGCTCCGGCGGCATGGCAGCAGCAGGAGACCCCATTAGCTAAAGTGGTGCTTCAGGTTAAGAACAGTTTCAGGTTAAGAACGGACCTCCGGAATGAATTAAGTACTTAACCTGAGGTACCACTGTACAGCTAATATGTGAATCCCAAAGATACTGCTCATAAACTATTGTTGGACCTTTTCCTGACTGGTCCTCTTTGGTGGAGTGAACAGCTGACTTCTGTATTCACTGCTATCTCCTCCGCCTTAGACATCCCCGACTCCTGGAGAGAAGCTACAATAGTCCCGATTTTCAAAGGCGGCCAGCCAAACATCCCTAGGAACTATCGCCCCATCAGCTTACTATCTATTCCGGGGAAAATATTTGCCGCTGTCTTACTGGAAGAACTTCTTTCATGGGTCCATGAGAGAAACATTCTACCGCCAGAACAGATTGGCTTCCGGAAGTCAGCATCAACCATGGACCACTGTCTAACTCTTTATCACCTTGCCAGTAAATACACTGCACCAAGGCAAGGCCACCTGTTTGCCGCTTTCATGGACCTGGAGGCCGCCTTTGATTCCATTCCTAGACAGAGATTATGGTCCAAACTTGCCCATTTGGGAATTGATCCACACCTCCTTTCCCTAATTATTTCCCTTTATTCAAACACCACAGCTCGCGTTCGAATTGGTCCCAACGGCTACCTTACCACCCCATTCCCAACGGCCAGGGGCGTCCGACAAGGTTGTCTCTTGGCCCCTTTACTGTTTAATCTTTATCTTCATGACGCCCTTTCCCCTTTGAAACTAGCAACTAAGTACCCTCCTCACTTAGCAGGCCACCCTGTTGCTTCCCTTTTCTATGCAGATGATGCCGTCATCTTATCCAGAACAGCTGCGGACCTAGCAAATGCAGTTAATGCATTTATCGCCTATTGTAAGGCGGAAGCTCTTAATATTAATTATAAAAAATCGAAAGTTCTCCACTTCACTCGTTCCCACAAACTCAAGCTAGAGCCGCTTAAGATCACAGGTGGCTACTTAGAAAAGGTAAAAGCCTTTAAATATCTAGGCTTAATATTTACTTATAATCTCTCCTGGACCACCCATCTACAATCTGCCTCTCTTGCTGCAACCACAACCTCTAATGCCATTGTCCGATTTTATCACCAGAAGGGCGGCAAACACCTTCCAGCAGCAATTCAAATGTTTAATGCCAAAGTTGTCCCTAAACTATTATATGGCTGCGAAGTATGGACTACAGCAATATCAGGTAACTTGGATCGCCCACTTCACATGTTTCTGAGATCTCTTTCCGGCGTCCCAAGATGTGTCTCAGGTGCAGCCTTACGTCTTGAGTTCGCCCAGCCCTCAATTGTAAAACGAGCATGGAGTCGAGCCATTTCCTACAGCTCCCACCTACTACCATCGGATGCTCGAATTAGAGGTGGTTTCTCCAATCTGATCCTAAGAGATATTCATAATTCTCCTTGGAAAACTACAATTAATCTCAAATTCCGCTCTCTTCTCAATTTGAACCGCAAAACTGTTTTTAATTTAGAGTGCATAAGCCCGGCAGCCCTACCTCTAATCAAAAAGAAGCTGCAGCAACTTGACTTCTCTAACACAGCTTCCCATGCAAGAGGGCCGTGTTCAGGCTTAGCCCTAGCTATTCCACCCCCTGAAGGGATCCCTCTATACTGCTTTACAATTCCTTCGGAGGCTAAACGAAGGGCCTTTACCTGTGCCCGTCTCAACTGTTTTCCTACAGCAGTTCTGTCGGGTCGTTACTCCAGAGTTCCCAGCGCAAATAGAACATGCTCCTGCAATGACACGGTTCTGGAGACTATGGAACATGTAATGCTCTTCTGTCCCAACTGGACAGATGAAAGATCTCGGTTCCTAACTCCTCTCGTGAACAAGCTTCATCTCCCAATCCAGCCTTGGATAGTGTCCCTTCTTCTGCAGGATTCTGACCGTTGGATTACCGAGATGACAGCTAATTTCCTGCTTAGTGTGATGAAGAGGAAAGCGGCACCAACTCCTTCCTCAATACCACAGATGTAGTTGATACGCCACACAATCAAACCTGTTTTTTGTATTCTCTGTCACTCAATGTTTTAAATCTCCCGTTACCTTTGTTATCCCCATTTTCTCAAAGTATTCGCCCAGAACGGCATACACTTTTATCTCCCCACCCCCATTTTATGTTGTTATTTCTATGTATATTATGCTATGGCCGCATGGCTAATGCAATAAAATCATTATAACTACTGTAGAACATAACATGATACATGGTGCAAATGGCTACGCGTAACACAGGTTCCCAACATGCATACTAACACAATGTAACAGATCACGGTGAGAATCAAAGCTTAGTTACCAATGCTTATTGCACATGTGTATTAAACATGAAATGAGGTAATGATGTACATGATCGGTGAAAATTGAAATCCTTTGTTTGAAATGTTATAAATACCACTGCCTGGACCCCTGGGCAGGGTTGCAGTTTTGCAAAACAATTTGACTGTACCCTATTGCCTAGCAATAAACAATAATGGACTCCTAACTCCTCGTCTCTGAGTTTTGTTGGAATAAACTCAGAAAATAAGCCATTTTTGGCTTACAACATAAGGAAGTACTCCACACAGCTCACAGTTAAACTGTGGGACCTGCTCCCGTAAGGTGTACCAATGGCTCCTGATTTGGATGATTTAAAAAGACAAATTAATGGGAGACAAGGCTATCAATGGTTACTAGCCATAACACTTATTTGTGTGTGCTACCACTACTGTCAGAGAATAGCTCTTTCTGGGAATCGTAAGTGGGGAGAACACTGCTTCACTCATTCAAGTCCTGCCTGGAGGCTTCTAATTGGCATCTGCTTGGCCACCACGAGAACAGGATGCTGGGTTGGATAGACTTTTGGTCTGCTCCAGGAAGGCTCTTGTTGGGGTTGTTGGGTGTATATGCTGCAGAAGCTCCGTTGAAGCGATTACGCTTACCACAGAAAACAGCCATTTAGCGGAGTTGTCTGTACTAGGCCAAATGCAACATACCGTATTTTTTGCACCATAACACTCACTTTTTTCCTCCTAGAAAGTAAGGGGAAATGTCTGTGCGTGTTATGGAGCGAATGCCTATGGGTGGCAGGGGGGGGGATCTGCTGCAGTCATGAGCAGAGGATCCATGGTTTCCCTTCCTTCCCTCCTCCGTGGCTCGCTTTGAAACAGCAAAGCGGGAGAGGAGCCGCTTACACAAGTGTTTAAACCGTGCTTTCTGTCCCTCTCTCCTCCCCACTCAGCTCGCTAAATAGCAGCAAAACTTTTCAGCTCTCTAAGCCAGGGAGGAGGGAGAGAAGCAGAGCCTGCTTGTTTTAAAGGAGAAAAGCGGGAGAGGAGAGGAGCCTTCTCCCCTTATACCCCTCTTCTGCATTATTAGCAGCATCCTTCTCCACACACCCCACACTGCTCCTTGTCCCTTGAGTGCTTTTCCTTCCCTCCCCACTTAAAACGTGGTTACAAAGCACGGATCCACATGGATCCTCAGGATTTTTGCATTGGGCTACCCCAAACTCACCGTCAGATCACATGTCTGTGGCCATTGCATGAACCACAAAAATCATACATCCACTGTTTCGTTTAGAATTTTTTTCCCTCTTGTTTTCCTCCTCTAAAAATTATGTGTGTGTTATGGTCAGGTGTGTGTTATAGAGCGAAAAATACGGTACATATGCAGACTATTTGCAGATGTTACAATAGTCTTCTCTCTCTGAGCCCAGAGAAGGCTCTTTGCTTCAAAGTCCTTGCTGGGTTAAAGGCCACAGCCAAGTCCTGATTTAAGTTCCAACTTCTTCCTCAGATAATCTCCTCACAAAATTCTTCACATCTATCCCTGTTCCGACAGAAAGTCTTCAACAATTCACGATCCACACAATATTCTGTAACCTGAGCCCTTTTATACACAAAGTTACTTTTCAAATCTGCCCAGATAAGAGTGTCACAAGATGCCTGCAAGTGCATTGTGGGGGATGAGTCATCTCTGCTGACTCATGGAGAATTAACCCATTAGCTGCATTCCTTAACAGGCTCCTTCTCCATTCGTATATTTTTCACCAATATAAGATCCACTGCTAAAAGCTATGCTGATAATGTACTCAAATTTTCGCATAAGTGTACATGTTAAATTGTAAAGGTCTCCAACTTTAATTTTGGCAAATTTAGAAAACAAACAAGCCATGTTACCAGACTTCATCCTTGTTGCAGGGGGGAAGTTGTTAAGGGTATGAAATGGGGAATCTCCTTGCAGAAGGAAGTGGGAGACAAATTGTTGCAGCCTACAATTAAGCTAATTAAATGAATGCCTTGCAAATGCACTATAATGAAGGGGGGAAATCAAGTAAGATGATAGAAGTGTTATAATGCATTAGCATGAAAGGCATGCTAATTAAAAAGCCCTGGTGAGGCACAAAGAGCGGTGAATTTCCAAACTGGAAAGCTGTTTTGAATGTGCGCCAAGTTGTGAGAGCTTGACCCTACAACTTCCATTCTACGGAGAAAAGCAAATTGCACAAAAGGAGAGGGAAGTGAAGTAAAGAAAATGCCATTTCTCTCTCTCTTTGACATCCGCCCAAGCCCTTCTGTTTTCGTAGCTGTGAACACTCTGGCAGGGATTGGGAGAAGGGCAGGTAAAAGCTTGCTATCACTGAGTTGCAACGATCCTGGAGGAGGGAGAGCAGGCAAAGGGGAAATAAGCAGTGGTGCACTTAGGTAATTTTGAACTCTGCACTTAATGGTCTTTTGTGGCAGCAGGGAGGATCTCCTTAGAAGGAAATATACTGTATATTTCTTTCCTCGATATGCAGGATAAGTCAGCCTAGCTGCATTTGGAGGCCATCCTGCTCATTCTGCCACGTGGACTCTCAGATTTCTGCCCCCAAGTCCTACCCTGACGGCACCACTACAAATAAGAAGCAGGGCAGGGTGTATTGTGCAGGGCAGAGCTTCAGCAGGTAGCAAACTAATGGAAGCAGGATTGTTGGAAGCATCAAAGCATTGGGTGAAGTCCAAAGAGATGAGGTGAAGAGAAGGCCAGAGGAAGATGTGAAGTTGGGAGAAAAATGAGACAGGAGAGTGGCTATGAAGTTCAAAGGCAAGCTAAGCTTTGGTCTCTTCATTGATTTTACACAACCCGCCAAATCTTTGGCTGCAGTCCGATGTTGCTTTGGTGGATGCTGCTAGCAAGCAGGAAAGTGCCCTTCTAGAAAAGCAGGCACTGTGGCTACAGCCCTGTGCTCAGTTGGATGCCAGAAGTGTCTAGGGCACACAAGCTACATGTTCTTCCCTGGCACTTTTGAGGCAATGTATTTTTTTCCACTCCACTGCTATCTTCTAAGTTATGGAAGTTCTAGGATCAAAGTTCCAGACTGGAGTTTGCATTAAAACAATTTTCCAGTTTGAAAATGTGATGCCTTTCTGCCAAGGTGTTATTGTTTTTTAATGCATAGCTTTTATATTGACTCATTGTCAACACTTCCTTCATAATTTTGCTCCCCAATTCATTTGAATGCTCAGTGCAGGCAGCTTCCAGATTCTGCAAAATGGTTGTTGATTATTGTTGTTGTTTTTTATTTAGCGGAAAAGATTTCCCCAAGAAAGGATAAACCCAGATTAAATTAAGGGAGGTGGGAGGATGGAGGATACTGGCAACAGTTTTGATGGATGATGTCATGTGGACACTGCAAAAACAAAACCCAACAACCCAAACTTATGTGCATGAGAATCGCTTGCCCACAATAAACACCCATATGGAAGCACCCTTAGTCCCAATGAACTCCTGATGCAATTACAAATGACTAGGTGCAGAATTAGCCATACGCCACGTGCACAGATATTCAAGGCGGAATAAACATATTCATTGGCAGAAAAGGGAGATCTGCACCAAGTTAAGAACTCGATGCCTAATTTTGGCAACCAACCCCAAAGTGAGCGTTTCATGACAATATGTACATGGAAAGGAGAAGCGTGGGTGACTGCCACAAAGGAATTCCTGCACAATTCCTGATAGAACATTGTGTGGGCTGTTTCGATCATCCACAGACTAATTTAGAAAATTAAAAGGGTCATCTGGTGTGTGTATGTGGGGGGGGGAGGGGATTTCAAAAGGTACTACAAGAGTACCTCTACATTTTTTTTAAAAGAGAGCAAAGTTACATTAGAGTGGTGGAAGATAAATATTTTCACAGCATGGGTTGGAAAAGAATTCTGAAAACCTATGCAAAAGGATTACCTCCCAAACCTTGAATATACTTAGGTTTGTTAAAGTCACCAGCCATGATAACGTTCAGAGTTTGTTGACGTATTTGAAATAAGGTGTTAATTCTCTCAAACTGATATAGCTAATTGGCCATATTTTCCTTCCTCCAAATGAAAACCAAGCTGATAAAAAAACAGCCCAGTCTAAGCAACTGGATTTGCCCCAATCAACAGTGGTTCCTGCATTGCAGGGGGTTGAACTAGTTGACCCCTGGGATCTCTACCAACTGTACGATCCTATGATCTGGGACTATCTCTAGCACAAGGATGCAGATGAAGTTCCTGGGAGCCAGCGATGCCCACATCCACTCTGGACAAACCCTCAGCAAAAACCTAAGCAGACATTCCAAACCAGCCATCACTATGAATGGATGAGAAGATTTTATCTTCTGATTCCAGGGAAATGCTTGCACGCATGCTTTGATAGTGGTGGTTTCCCCATTGCGAATGAAATGCTACAATGGCTGTAGTTCTGCTTTCAGGAAGACAGAACCATTATTCCCAACCTCCCTCCAAATATGGCATTATTTCAGACCAAAGCCACAGCTTAAGCCCTAAAGTGCAAAATGAAAACAGAAATCAGAATGAAGCCAAAGGCTGCCATCAGGCAAGCATTTCTTGACACTGTAATGCGAAAGGAAATGGGTGCAGGTTTAAAATTCCGCATAGTTCAGAGCAGAGTTGGGGAGTGTCCCATCTCCCAGTAGTCCTAGCCAGCATGGCCAATATCCAGAGTGCTTTAGTCCAACATCTAGAGGACTACAAGTTTCCCAACACCTTATTTAGAGAGAGAAAACTGTGTTTATGGTGCGGCAAACAGTTTAAGTCCACTAATTTCATTCCTAGGTTTCTTCATCATGAAATGACATGGATGAATATATATATATTGGAGGAGGAAAACTGAATGACTCTCTTCCTAACTATTGACATCATATCAGTGATGACCAGGACACAACGAACCACAACTACTTCCGTACACACAAGGGAAGGTGGGGTGCTTTCTTGAATAGCAGACCCTTCAACATGTCAGAATGCAAACTATTTATGAAACTGAGAGTTATTCCCAAAGATCCTTTGGATCTCAGCTGAGCAAGGGGAAAATGGGGGGGGGACCCTCGCTGGGCATGCCCAAGCCCATGGGCACATTTTAAGTAGCTCCTTGGATCCTAGTCAATATTTTCTTTTTTCAAATATATCATATCCATGAACCTCTACAAACTAACTCTTGATCAAAAGTCTCAGAGTCAAACTTGCCACGGAGCATCCTGGGGAAACGATATTGTTTTCATATTAAGTTGTACCTTTTTAAAAAATGTTTTGAGCTATACTACAAATTGGCAACATTATGAACAGGTTAGTACCAAAATTTCTGAAACATTTCTCCAGATACACTGAGGCTCACACTCAGCTGAAAGACAAGCCATGGAAGTATTGCAGGTGAAATAAATCATGTTCTCCTTTCATTGTGGTCAGACAAGACAGCTTGGCTCTCTCCAAGCCAAGAACTGCATCATCAGAAAATGTGCTGTGATGCGTTAACTAGCACAATGTTTCTGACAATACAACCCCTCGGGTGACTTTATATTGCAAGAACCAGAAAACAGTATTCGTTTTATAAGATGTAGTCAGAAATACTACTTTATAAATCAACTCTTCCCTTTTTAGCAACAGTTTAGAAGCACAGATCTTACTACTCTCAAACTACAAGGCTGCAAGACTTCCACTCAGATCAGATTAAATTGTATTATTCCCTCATTTTGCACAGTTCATCATCATCATCATCATCCATGACCGTCAGGGTCGAGTTCCCCAGTCTGAGAAACCTGAAGGGCTACTCCAAACACTATTTTAAACTGACATGAATTTTAAGGTTGATGTTAGCTTCGCTGTTAAATGCTTATTCTGTATCTGCTTCAGGTCAAGTTCACTTCTGAAGACTGTTCACTAGCTTTTGCCTTGGAAGTGAAATTAATATGAATCCTGGCATACATGAAACCATTCTAAAGTTACTTTTAAAGTTCTGGTGAAACCACTGAGATTTACATGAATCTTAATGCTAATTTTGGTTTCGGGGAAAACATTCTATCTACCACTGAGAAGAGAAGTAAAGAAAAGATGCCATCAAATCGCTGGAGGAAAATGCATTAACAGCGCATGCAAGACCAAATTCAGATAGTTGAGCAGCCTATATGGATAATTTTTAATAGGTATCAAACACATAGGTTAATGCTGTCTCTAAGAAGAATAAAATGGTAAAAGTTCACACATAGTACATTAGGTGTGTGATGTTATTATAAAGAGGAAACATAGAATGTATAGATACTGGTGCCTATAATTACTTAGGAGTAGCAGTATTATAAAGCCAGAGTGTTTAATTAATATTTATGTACTGGATAAATACAGAAAACAAGTTGGTTTCTATGTTGCAATTTTTAACATAAAGCTTAAAAAAAAACTTGGTTAAACTTCACTGAGCCATGTAGTCAGAAAAAGAGGAAAGCACCACAATTCACTTTCTTTTGTATTTAACAGCAATGTTGGCCACATCCAATCATTAAACTGAAAATTATCTCGTTTTGACCAAGGCCTAGTTTTGAACTCTTCTCGCATAGTTTCCCCCACTCCTAGTTTCAAAATACTTTCTTAATAAGATTTCGCTTAGGACTTTTCGAACTTGTTTCTATAATAGATAACTGAAATTTGAAGCAAAATGCTGACACCTATCAGTGGGTTCCTGGCCAGTGAAACCTTGCAATCTGGGAAGGATCTGTAGAAAAATCAATAGCTAGCCATCTAGCAAAGCGGTTCTCATTTTTACCTCCCTTTCAGCAGAGAGAAACAGAGCTCATTACCAGGAAGGCGTTGATAGGTGTCAACAACAAATTCAGACCCTCAGAAGAGGTCATGGGCTACGTAAGGCCAAGACGGAAAACAGGCACTTACCATCTTCCTCAGAATATATATACTCCAGGTGTATCCACAATACCTGCATGTCAAGCTTTCCCTAGTGACTTATTGTTTTTATTCCATAACTGGGCATCAGCAATAAGAAAGCGATTAAGTGAAGTCAGGGGTGGCCAATGCCACATTCACTTACCTACAAAAGAAGGAGGGAGGGGGGAGAAAAAGGTTTGAGCTGGTTAATCACCACAGTTCACTAAGCTCTTTACGAACATGGCTAATTAGCTTTGACTCAAAGGAGGATTGCAAGGTTGCTGAGAAGGGAATAAATAACCTTGCTGTTTTTAATGGATCCAGACTGGCCTAACCCTAGGAAAACAAAATAAGGAAAGACACATTTATTGGGATATATATATATATATATATATATATATATATATCCGGTTCTGTTTATTGAACAGCAGATGTTACAATGAAACAGGTGGCGGAAATATAAACCTTTTTAAAGCCCTCGGGGTGTTTTCTCAGGAAGCTTATAATGATTGTCACTAGATCTGTTGCAGCCTTCTCTTCAGAGTCTAACATGGTGCAAGTAGATGCTGGGATTGTGCCAGCAATCTCCTAGGCAACTGCCTGCTCACAGGAAGCCACAAATAGCAGCAGTAAACCCCACCGCACACATTTCGGCTTTCTACTCGCTTCTTGCTCCCCACCCACCCAGTCCTGCCCCACCCACTGCTCTCGACTCGTGAAACAAGCACACACTCTGCCCCAATGGAATTTCTGGGAAAGGGGAATGAGATCCATTCCAGCCCCTTTCTCAGATCTAAGCATCAGCTCTAGCAGGATGGTGTATTTTATTATAAATTAAGGAAGGAAAAAACAGTGGAAGGAGACCTGTAAAAAAAAAAAAAGAGGGTGGGGAGTATTAGAGATTACTTCTGTGTCATGAAGCTATCACAACACTCTTCACACTGACTGAAATGCAAGGGGTCCGCCGGGACACATCAGTTACAAAGAATGAAAATAAATTAGGAACTGGATCTTTCCCATTAAGCACTCAGCAAATAATTGGACAGTGAAATGGCAGTTTCTGTTTTGTCAATTATTACATTTCATTTTATATCTCAGTTCACTCAGTATTTCTGTTTATAAACCACACACACACACACACACACACACACACAGAAAACCCAGCAGGAATAAACAGAAAAATCATACAATCTACTCCAGCTATTTTAAACAAATATACATTATTTAACTACATCTGAGAAGCAGTAACTGAGCTATTCAGTGTACACATTACCACAAAAGTGCTATTTTCATATCCCAGGCATTTCATGTTTTAAGCAAAGATGGAAATAGCATTTTAAAAGTGCAACTTGTATTGTACATCTATGAGATAAAGTGTCAAATACGTTGGTTTCCGTTCTAATACACAGCTATTTTAAGTAAGTTATAATTAGCAACGTAAGAAAATATGGATTAAAGGGCTTATTTCTGAACAAACCATTTTATGCATGGAACTTTCTGGTGAACATGCTGAAGGAGGGCTGGAATCCAGCAACATAGATTTCTATAAACATCTAGGCATTTTATGGGCAAGGCCAAAATGCATATTTTCCATATTTAATTACTTTGGTTGAAAGCTTGTTCAGCACTGATGGTCCAAAATATAAAAGGATGTTGAAAATAAGAATTATGATTAAAATACAAGATGGCTACTATGTTTTGAACACTGAATTAGTTAATAAAACAGGGGTCCCATGATGATGTTAAAAAAAAAACCATCAGGAGTACAGTTAAATAATAATATTAATTACAGAGAGAACTACATAAATGCACACTGAGCTTGCATAAATGGCATATTGGATGATGGTGTATTTTTTTACCGAGGGATACCTATGTGTACTCAATGCACACAGTGAACATCCAATACAGTGGTACCTCGGGTTACAAACACCTCAGGTTACAAACACTCCGGGTTACAGACTCTGCTAACCCAGAAGTAGTACCTCGGGTTAAGAACTTTACCTCAGGATGAGAACAGAAATCGTGTGCCAGTGGGAGGCCCCATTGGCTAAAGTGGTACCTCAGGTTAAGAATGGTTTCAGGTTATGAACGGATTTCTGGAATGAATTAAGTTCGTAACCAAAGGTACCACTGTATATACAGGAAGTTTTGGGCACAAGGGAGGTGTCTTAGCAAACACAGTCACATTTTTCCAATCCAAATCCAACCTCCACACCCCCACCTGCTATTTGCCCTGGTTGGAAAAAAACGACATGAATTACAATGGGGTGGGGGTGGGGTTCAGCACAGAACAGCAGAATGGGAAAAGGTTAACCCTCCCTCTGCAGCACCACAGCACCCTGACTTAGGGGAAAGCCCATATCTGAGAGGAGGTATAGCAGCCATCTTCAAATAACTAGAAGGCTGTCACAGGGAAGATGGAGCAAGCTTGTTTTCTCCTGCTCTGGATGCTAGGACCTGAACTAATGGATTCAAGTTACAAGAAAGGAAATTTCAACTAAACATCAGGAAGAACTTTCTGGCAACAAGAGCTGTTTGACAGTGGAATGGACTCACTCGGAAGGTGATGGACTCTCCTTCCTTGAAGGTTTGTAAGCAGAGGCTGGATGGCCATCTGTCATGGATGCTTTAGCTGAGATTCCTGCATTGCAGGGGGTTGAACTAGATTACCAGCAGTGTCTCTTCCAACTGATTCTATATATCAGTGGCAGAGAACTACGTGCATGTAGGAGGCCCTAGGTTCAGTTCCTGGCATCTCAATGCAAAGCTGGGAAGATCCTAGTCTGAAAACCTAGACTAACCAGTGATGCGACTTGGTGTAAGGCAACTTCCTAATCACAGATCCCCTACTATCTGGTCTAGTTGCACCCACAGTCATAAGAAATACTCTTGATTCATTATGGAGTCAACTGCAACCCATAATCATTTACAATACACCAAGAGCCCACAATTTTATGTTTCTAATGCAATTTATATAGCATTTTCAAGCTCACACAAAGTACAGTACAGTGGTACCTCGGTTTAAGAACAGTCCTGTTTACGAACGATTCATTTTACAAACTCCACAAAACCAGAAGTAGTTTGCGAAATTTACCTCAGTCTAAGAACTGAATCTGAAGGGTGGAAGGGCACCAGCGGTAGGAGGCCTCATTAGGGAAAGCGCGCCTCAGTTTAAGAATGGTTTCGGTTTAAGAACGGACTTCCAGAACGGACTAAGTTCATAAACTGAGGTACCACTGTATATGGATGCCATCTTAGGGCAGATATCAGTGCCCTGGACAGGCAAGCAGCAGTCTCAGCTGTAAGGCTCAGTTTATAGATATGCATTAAAATACTGATTACCTTTATTTGGCTGATGAAAACGAAAATATGTGAAGCAGCCAAGGAAGACAAGAGTGCACAACTGCAGCTCTCAGTGATGTCACACTGGAAAGTCTACATTGCTCAGCTCCTCTCAGCACCAATCATGTCGCAGGGAGAAGGAAGCTGGAACCTTTTCCTCTCAAAATGTGTTGACCAGCATCTGGGAATCCAGGAGTCAACAGACTTGTTCATAGGTTACACCGAACACAGGTACAAGCTCTGTATACACATGTACAAGTGTTTGTGTGAAATTGTGTGCACTTATTCATTTGGACAGCTCAACTATTGTACATACATAGGTACACAGACTGTACACTCATTGAACATTACATGTGAACACCTTTATTATTTTCTGCAGGAAAGAAAAAACGGGGTATTGTGGTACTAATCCTGCTGGAGATCCTGGGATGGCAAAGATGGCAATCTAATCTCTGGTTATCTATTAGAAACATACAGGGCTTCAGAAAAGCCTTCCTCCTCTCTCCAAGCCCTCAAATGTACACTATGAGAAAAAGCTTTTCACAAACATTAATGAACTTCCACTTGTTCTACACAAATTCATCTTGTTCCATACTGTATTAAAGAGATATAAACCAACCACTGCAAACGAAACAAATAATTTATTGAATAACTAGAATTATTGAAGAAACAATGAGACACTGGTTCCAGTAATGGCTAGTTAGGACCACAGACATTTTAAATAACCTATATATGTCCCTATGGGCAGCAAATCTATATAGCAGCACCCATCCCATCAAAAATAATCCTCTCTTTTACTGGTATCACAGGAGCTGCTGTCAGTGAGTGTGTTGAGATTTGATCCAATGGACGTACAAGATGCAGCTTTGAGCAATGCAGTGTCTAACCCAAAGTCATACTTGTTGCAATTGAGTTGGAAGGTCAAAGGCCTGTGCACTCTTTCCTCACCTCTCCACTGCTTTCCTCACAGTTTGGAGAAGCGAATGGATGAACAGAAGCAACCAACGTTCAAATAAAACTTGTTCTTAATTCTCTCCCACTGAAATCAATGGGATTTAAGAAATTTCAGCTGGATCATTCATAACCAAACTGTATTAGTGGCAAACCAGATGATGAATCGGGAAACAGGCAAATCATCACAAGCATCACTGAAAAGATCAAAAGTGAAATCATTCCCATGAGAATATACAAGGTGAAATATTAGCAAGCAACAACCGCAACCAAAACCAATGTATAGGGAATCCATTTATTTAAAAACTGTTGCAGGCTGTTCAGTTATATAAACCAAGAGAATGCCTCATGAACAAACACATGTACTTCATGCAATGCAGCTGCTTTTGCCTTGATGATGATCCAGAAAGAAGAGTACAGTCAACACGTACAGAGTTTGCATCCAATACTACAGCCTATCCCAATATGCTGATATCCAGATGTTTCAGAGTAAAACTCCCATCAGCACCAGCTATCATGTTCCATGCTGCCTTGGGGCTGGTCTTTAATAAGTATTGATCATCTGGTGTCATTATGACAGCAGGTGATTTACAGGGCAGTGGACTGAACCACCTGTCAAAATTGGCTCTGGTGGGGGGGGCAGACCCAGTTCCCCATCCCAGTATAGAATATGAAACTTCCACATATAAAAGGGAAATTGTTATTGTAACCCTGGTCCTGAGGAAGGATGATACAGCTATACCCAACATGACATGAGGAAAAGAATGGCTTCACTCCCAGCACTGCACTATTAAACAATATGCCCCCATCAAACGATGGTTCCCATGGGTAGTAGCTTGCTTTGGATAATGTGAAAAAGCCATACTCTTTTTCTCCTGTGCAACCTGCTTAGGTTTCAAGCCTCAAACCATTTATTTCTGGGTTATTATTCTCACATAATTCATCTGGAGCTCACTACAACTACTTCAAAGTAGTTGTTCAAGGAGCACAGTCATAGCTGGAATCCAAAATCGCTGTCTTACCCTTAGGCTGAAATGCTGTAGGGAGGAAATCAGAATGCAGGCTGAACCAATTAGGAAATGTTAGGGCATATCCCTCCTTCATGGGCACAGCAGTTCTATGTCTCTCTTTAGGCAGGCAGAATTGCACACCTATCAAAACCACTTAGAGTACAATATTTGCAAAATGTTTAGCCATCTGAACCACCCAAAGTATTTTCCTGACAAGCAAATTATTAATCTAACGTACAATGGCCAGCACCTCTTCAGATTTTGGTTTGTGTCTTGTTTTTGGGCTAGAAACCAGAAGATCAGACTGTTCTCCTGCCCCCTCCCCATAATTCTTTTCAGCTGCACACCTTAGTTGAAGAGACAGGTTTTGCAGTGGGCTCCCTCAATCCTTGGGCCTACCCAGACCCTCTGGGCTCCTCACCCTTAGTACCATAACATTTTGTAGTCAGTCTCCTACTGCGACAAAGTGGTGGAGCCTCTGCTCTCACTAGGTCTTCTGCAATGTAGTCCTCGAAAGTCCAAGGATGGTAGAGACACATTCTCTGCCTAGAGAGGCACTGGCTCCACAGGCTCATTTCTGGGGTTGGCCCTGCATGGCCTTCCCCTCCTGGTTTGGAGTCCTCAGCCTCATCAACTGAAGAAGAGGACCTCCACCTCTGGCGTGTGTCATGCATTTGCAGTTCTGCAATGACCTAAATGCATCCCGTAAACCAGGGATGGGGAAACTGCAGCAATCCAGATGTTGTTAAGACTCCTTCTCCCATCAGCCCAGTCAGTATGGCCAATAGTCAAGGCTTATGACAGTGGTAGTCCATCATCATCATCTGGTTCCCTGTCCTAGATAAAAACCATATAGAATCAAAGTACCATACCCACAAGATGAACGGAGTGATAACAGTATTAGAAACTGAGATATGAAAGCTAGGAGCTAAATGGCACCTTAAACCTAGGTTATGGGCACAACAACAGAATATCTAGGTGCACTTTTTTTAATAACAAGAATACAAAGCTGAAAATGAATGAACTGCAGCTAAAATCTTATATTCATTTTTCACATAGCCTAGTCATCATCTGAAGAGTGCAAAAAACAAAGCCATGCTTCTCTTGCCTGCCCCTAATGTTCTTATGAGGGTCTCTTCTCCAGTCTTCAAAGAGTGGCTGGAAGTGGGGAGGCAGAAAAATGTCCTCCTTTCCTTCCACTCTGCAGTTTTAATCTGAAATCTTAGGTGCAGTACTGTGCCCAGAGCTCATAAACTGGTCACGCTAATTAAATTCCTCGTCGCAAAATGTGCCTAGAACAATGGGAGTTTCGTATGCTGAGTGATAAATACCAACAACTATTTATCTCATGGTAACTTACTATGATGTGCATGTGACCACTTCATAAACTGGTCAGCTGAATTGCCTTGCCAAGAGGTGGAAAAAGTCTTAGCGCTCCCATGACTTCCTGGGTTTTCCCTAAGGTGCAGAAGTGTAGCAAGGTTATCCTTGCTTCTTGGCAAGACAATACATACGACCTGCTTGCCAAGTGGTTACATGTACACTGTAATAATTTCCCACTTGCAGCTGGTTGCCTTGCATTCCTTTATAATGGCACGCATCCCTCCTTTATCTGTTAAATTTAAGCAGAGCAGTTTGGTCCACATAGGGAAGACAAAGGCTTTTTGTACATGTGTTGTGGGGTTGTTGTTTTTTGCTGAAAATGAGACACTGAGAACCTTTCGGCTTCCTCCTAAAGGAAAACAAAACATAAATGTCCCTTTATTATAATATGTTTTCAGTTATCAACATATTAGACACCGCAGCTAGAATTAAGAGTTCTTCAACATTTTGTGTTCTGCAATTCCCCAGGGGCTGAAATTAGTACCAACCACAGTCTCAACTGAGTGTTTCAAAGTGCAGTTCTGGACACTTTGGGGGAAAGCTCTGGATCTATTTTCAGGCACATCAGCAGCACTCTTGTTGAAAACCATGTCTCCTGTTTCACAGCTGGTGACAGTGCTGATAACTTCCCTTCATCTGCAGGAGGAGCTGCTGGCAAGCCAAGAGCCTTTCTCCTATTCTGCCAATAAGCTGGAAAAAGAGATGACGGAAGAAGGTAAGCCCGGGTTTCAAGTCCCTGCAGGCTGCAAGGATCCAAGTAATGTTAACCTACTCTGAACCCCCCAGCCCACCCCCTGGAATGAAGACAGTTTTACTGCCAGCTTGAACTGGAAGAAATCTGTCTCCAAGCCATTCATTATCCGATCTGCACAGAAAGTATTTGAAACTAAAATCAAAGGATGCTTAAGTACAGTACTGAGTCCCTATCACCAGTTGTGCCCAAATCCCACCTCCTACTTCTCTATCCCCTCTAGCGTACAGGTATTGTCATGGAAGGCTTAAAGGACATATGAGTCAGAAATAAGGATGAGAACTCTTAATACGTCTCTCCGATAAGAACAGAACAGCAACGGGAAAATCCTGTTTCCTCCCAGATCCAACTAAGTCCAGTGACACCTAGTGTCTAAACTACACAATGAACATTTTTCACACAGATGTGTTCTCCAGGGTGCAACACCAGACCCCAGATGGAGGAATGAGTGTCCCAAATGCTGCAACAGGCTTTGGCTGAGTGCCCAATCCCTACTGTGGTCCATGCCACCACTTCCAGGTCTTGTTGCTGCTAAGGAAATTGGGGGCACATCGCCTCCACTCCTCCCACTTATTCCAGTTAGCCTCTGCCTTTCCTCCTGGCCATTTGCCCCTTTAATGGCACTTCCAGCTTTATAGGTAGGGCTAGGAACTGCATTAGGACATCAGAACCCAAGGACCAGCTGTCCTGCATCACTTCATCCCCAGCCTTGTTTACTTCTAGCAGGATTAGTCATTCTGCAATGCCAGGCATGGCCTGACTCCTGACAACAGTAATTCATTTAAATGAAATACATCCCCCCCCATGTCTACTTCAAAGGGAATGGGGAGGCTAGTTCTCTATGCAGCGTGAAAAGGACCTCCAGGGTTATTTGAGGCTGTTCTCGCTGATAGTTGTCACATATTTCAAACAGCTTATGAGAATGAAGTCATAGAACAGCTGTACTCCACTTGGACGGGAACAGCCAAACTCAAATATCTGAAACAGCTGTATTAAAGCATCTCCATTCAGACTTGCTCTGTGTCACGTCCAGAAAGGCTGCAGATGAAACATGCATTTCATCCCATACTCTGCCTTTGGTGAATCCACGAATACTTATTCATCCACAGCAAGACAGGAAATGCGACTTCAACCCAAAGGCCTCACTTATGACATTTCCCCCTCCAAAAAGGAAGGCAGATCACTCATAAGCTATGGAAGCCAAGTTTAAAGCTTAAAAAAAGCTAAAAATAGAGCCTGACTCCTTCCCTAATGACTAGTTCAGTACAACAAAAACAACAATTTAGACTAGGAAAACCCTTTTTAGAGAGAAAAATCTGTTCCTTTTTCTGGAGCCATGCCACGAAGATAATTGGAAAGTTGTTGTGTGCTGTGCTAAACAGAAAAGGAAGCATGGTTTTCCTTATCTACCAGAGTCGCTAAAAAAGGAACATATTAAATAGGAAGGAAGAAACTTAAGGAAACAACACTGGACATTTCAGTTATGCAACGGCTATGCTGGGCATGCACTAAATGCTATGTTTATAGGAAGGCATAAGGCAGTACAATGCAATCCTAGTTTGTTTGAAAAAAAGATTCAGAGGTGCACATCGTAAAGCTCACTGGACGACCTTGGGTCATTCACCATCTTTCAACCTAAGCTCTTTCACAAGCCTGTTGTGAGAGCAAAATGGAGACTTTATGTGCTGCTCTTAGCTCCTTTTAGAGAAAGGGGAGAATACAATGGTTTCAAAGAAAGAAAGGAAGGAAGGAAGGAAGGAAGGAAGGAAGGAAGGAAGGAAGGAAGGAAGGAAGGAGTCCAGAGCAACTAGTCCATCACATTCAAAGAGCAAATGACAGTATACACTGGGAGTTACCCAAGGCTTAAAAAAAACCAACAGCACACTAGTCAGGACGGTAGCCACATTCTTCACTGTCCAAAAAGGAAACAAGAATACTGCAAAGGATGTGCCAATTATTTCAATACCACTAATAACTTGGCATTAACTGAATAGTCACATCTCCAAATCACAACACTTTCTGAATGACTCAGGCAGAATGGGCAACGATGTGATTACTGACATCAATGTCAGTTCAGCTAACTCTGGAACGGTCTGATTAAATGAGTTCTCAGGTGCCGTTTCCATACCTACTGGTTGTTCCTTCACGGGAACAGGAAGAAGTTGCTGATTCTAGTTAAAAACTCTCTGCTTCTAATCTTGACAGAAAATAATCTGAATGTTTTATTCCTTCTTGATATGGTGTCAGGGGATAGCCATGTATTTTCACCATCAAGTTTCCAAAACCTAGACTGTCTCTAGATGTTGTGTTTCTTGCCGCCTGTGGGAATGCTCATAATCCCTTCTAGCTAATTTACCACCTGAAGAAGCTTTGTAAATTAAGGTCACTTTGAAGGAAGCATGCTGTCTAAGGCTGGGGTAGGTCTTTTTGACTGGTATTTGGCTGTACCTTGTAGCTGCTATTAAGGTCATCCTTCCTCAAGATTTCCATTGCAGCTTGCATCTTTCTGTCCTCATTTGAGAACAAGTATCAATATGCTAAAATTATGTGTCCTTTGGCTATTACTCTATCACAGGCATAGGCAAACTCATCCCTCCAGATGTTTTGGGACTACAACTCCCATCATCCCTAGCTAACAGGACCAGTGGTCAGGGATTATGGGAATTGTAGTCCCAAAACATCTGGAGGGCAGAGTTTGCTTATGCCTGCTCTATCAAGTTCAGTAATTTGTCCACATTCAGCAAAGTAAACATTAAGAATTATTAAGCCTATCTAACCATAATATATACTGCAAGACTGCTTCAAGTTTCACATCCTTTTGGGCCACTAGTCAAACCTAATGAAGCTTCTTGTCAGACTCTGGGCAAACAGTGGAGGTTTGCACTGTACATAAGCTCTGACATCCATCTTCAGACTGTGGATGTCTAACTGCATTGCCCAATAGCAGATTACCTCACCCTCCATATGTTCAGCTGCTTGAGTTTCATTATTCTTATCAATTGCTAGGTCAATCTGTATTTATTGCATAGCATTAGTCATCGCACTAGGAAAGCAAGGCAGATAGTACAACAAATGTGATGAGAATGAAACAAAATTAAGCAAGGCTAAATTAAGCATAAATCCATAAAAACCAATGTAATTAAAACTTGGTAGCAGGAAATTCCATGACTGAGAAGGTACTCACTTATCACATTCACAATGAATTCAAACTGGCTTTACATGGTTTCTGGTTTGCCAAGTGCCTAATGCTACCTGTTGCCTCCTGGACTATGGAGAACAACCTTCTTTATTCAGGTTGAGACTGTTTACATAGACTTACAGGGTTGAGGAAGGGACCACGGTCATCATCTAGTCCAACCCCTGCAATGCAGGAATCATTTTGCCCAATGTGGGGCTCAAACCCACAACCCTGAGATGAAGAGTCTCATGTTCCAGCAACCGAGCTAAAAGTAGAGACATCACCTTGCCAACAAAGGTCCGTATAGTAAAAGCTATGGCTTTCCCAGTAGTGATGTATGGAAGTGAGAGCTGGACCATAAAGAAGGCTGATCGCCGAAGAATTGATGCTTTTGAATTATGGTGCTGGAGGAGACTCTTGAGAGTCCCATGGACTGCAAGAAGATCAAACGTATCCATTCTTAAGGAAATCAGCCCTGAGTGCTCACTGGAAGGACAGATCGTGAAGCTGAGGCTCCAGTACTTTGGCCACCTCATGAGAAGAGAAGACTCCCTGGAAAAGACCCTGATGTTGGGAAAGATGGAGGGCACAAGGAGAACGGGACGACAGAGGACGAGATGGTTGGATGGTGTTCTTGAAGCTACTAGCATGAGTTTGATCAAACTGTGGGAGGCAGTGGAGGACAGAAGTGCCTGGCGTGCTCTGGTCCATGGGGTCACGAAGAGTCGGACACAACTAAACAACAACAATAGGTCTCCTCTAAGATAGCTGTGACATCTGCTCCTGAATCCGGTTTGAAACTAATCACTGTCCCACAAGTTGTTGGGGTTTATATTGTATTTGCAAATCATGCAGTTTTAAGGGGGGGGGTAGAATTTTCCCTGCTGTGGTCACTTATTGTATCATCTGTGTATGTCATGTAACAGCCAACGGCCCTGATTGTGAGCATTTCACCCATCTTTTAATAAAACAAACATCTCCAATATTGCGGATCTATTAATATATGTGGAGAAATCCCTGTATCCTTTTTTGTGTGGTTTTGGATTGTTTTTTAATAACCTGCCTGGTGTTTCCTGGTCTTCGCTTTGTGCTGCTTTTGCAATAAGAAGAGAAGTGAATTCACCTACTTCTTTCCCCCCAAAATGGCTTCTTCAGTTGCTTGAGCGTTACACATAGATGCTCTCTTTTCCAAGTTACTCTCATACTGCCTCTGCTCCTTAATCTCAGTATTGATCAATTCAGACTGACTGCCCATCCTCTATGGCCTTGTGAAGCGTACTCCATCAGCTGTTCTCTCTTCGTCTTTTGCCTATAAATGCAAACACCTCACATGCTCTCTGTGTCCCTCTTGTTAAAAAGACACAGCATGTGCAGCCAGATTGCATGGGGCCTCTTACAGATGATTCAGCGATTTATTCAGCCTTCTAAACTCTTTGATAAAAGCAGGCCTTTTCAGAAAGCACATCACATTCTGGAATGAAGTATGGATCAAATCTGGATGGAATAAATTTATAGCAACTCTTGAAGCAAAAGGTATATTATATTTAGACACATCATTTGATTCCTTCATCCAGAAAGTGGTGGTGGCATTAGCAAAACAAGCAAATCTATTTTTCCGTTCAGGCTATGCTGTGGGATTCTGGTTTAGGAAAGAGTGTTTTTTAGCTTGTTCTTTCAAAGATCTTTGAGCTAACACCATGCTGTGCATGTCTTATAGAATAACTGTCACAACATATTTAGTCTTCATTGTCTTAAAGAGGAACAGTAATCGTAGTGCAAAGGCAAACTCCCAGATCAGTACAAACTGCAACCTTTATTTATGGAATTAGTGACTAAACAATACTATCTCCATAATAATAGCATAGTTTCTCCACCTTGTGGAGTTGCTAAAATTTTATCTGTGCAACAAACATAGGAGCTAAATTAAGCTTATAAATAGCAGCAAACTGATGGTCACTCATTTAGCTAGGGCTGCCATACGTCCAGGTTCTCACAGACATTACTGGGATTTCAAAGATGGAATTGACGTCCGGGGGTAATTTCTGAGAAGCAGTGGTTTGTCCTGGATCCTAGGCAAGTCAATCCAAAAATTGTGGGTGTCCCAGATAGCTTCATAGCAAAGGGATTTGAACTCAAGTCTTGCCCAACTTGCCTAATACTGACTGCAGTCTAGTCCCCCACTTCCAAATCCAGTCCCTTCCTCTTTCCTTGCTTCACCCAGATGACATATTACACTTTGCAGAAATGAGACAGTAACAAATGTTCATACTGTATTGTA
The DNA here is from genome assembly GCF_965113315.1 of Podarcis vaucheri. Taxonomy (NCBI): domain Eukaryota; kingdom Metazoa; phylum Chordata; class Lepidosauria; order Squamata; family Lacertidae; genus Podarcis; species Podarcis vaucheri. Next base: position 76,889,052 of record NC_138763.1, on the reverse strand, counting down.
TATTTCAGACCCATCAGTTTAGCTCAATTAAACAGGTCTTGTTAAAACAGCTGTAATGTTTCTTATACCATTACCATTCCAGCTAACTTCTGTTATGCTGGCATTTAGAACTGGAAAATATTCACTGCCATATTTATCGTACTAAGCTAAATTATTATTTTTAAAAAATTACAATAGACATAGAAAATGTAATCAAGTATGGGCACTTATTAAGCAGTATGGTAATGCAAACGATTAAGTGAGCATTTACTGCTAAGTTCACATCAGTCACGTTTTACTTGATGGCTATTCAAACGGTCTGGGTACAGCGTCTTCCCGCTTGAGAGTCTCCTTTGAATAATAATTCCAAAATGACACTGTGATTCAATTTATATGAAGGATGGAGGGAATTAGGTCAGCAAGTGAGAGCAGAGGATCACAGACAGTGGGGTGGTGGGACGGGACCCAAGAAGAAATCCATCATGGGAAGTTACATAAGGAGCCTTAGGTAAAGGTAAACGGACCCCTGACCATTAGGTCCAGTCGTGGCCGACTCTGGGGTTGCGGCGCTCATCTCGCTTTATTGGCCGAGGCAGCCGGCGTACAGCTTCCAGGTCATGTGGCCAGCATGACTAAGCCGCTTCTGGTGAACCAGAGCAGCGCACGGAAATGCCGTTTACCTTCCCGCCGGAGCGGTACCTATTTATCTACTTGCACTTTGATGCGCTTTTGAACTGCTAGGTGGGCAGGAGCTGGGACGGAGCAACAGGAGCTCACCCCATTGCGGGGATTCGAAGATTTGAACCGCCGACCTTCTGATCGGCAAGTCCCGGGCTCTGTGGTTTAACCCACAGTGCCACCCGATAAGGAGCCTTAAGTGGCTGCTAAACTTTTTGTGAATCCACAAAGAATCTGGAAAGCAAGTTGGCTATTTTAAATGAGATTTACAGCTTAAACCTGATAAGCTTACTAGCAAAGAAGTACAGGTAACTTGATAAGAGGTGGAAAGGGGAAAGGGTTCCCAGAAAAAACGACTTTGGTAATCCCACCCACCACTAAACTTAACCTGTTGCAGTGACATGCAGTCAGCAGAATAGGGGAACTAGAGTACTCCCCTATACGTTAGTTGCTCCACTTCCAGATGGAGCTCTCACTTTCCCCTGCCTCCGCCTGCCGCCTTATTCCTCCTCCATCCTCCTCAGACTTCACCTGCCTGGATCCTGAGCCTCTCTCTTTCGCCTGCTCACATTTCACACCCCTGCCAGCCAGGCTGCGCTCCTTGGCCACAGGCAGCCTTCTTCAGGAAGCTTAGCCCTTTCCCATGAGAGGGTTGAGTGCATTTGCTTGAGCATTTCTCAGATGCATTGGGCTAGGAGAGGTGGCCAACTCCCAAGAGACAGCGATCTACTCACAGAGTTAAAAAGTGGCAGTGATCTACCCCCTTTTTTGGGGTTCGGGTCAAAGTTGTTGAGTTTTTTCAGGGAGGAGGTAAAATGTTGAGCCTTTTTTAGGGGAGCCACAGTTGTTCAGCTTCTTTGGGGGGAGCCGCAAACATCCAGTGATCTACCGGTAGATCATAATCTACCTGTTGGACATGCCGGGTAGGTCCTTGTTAGAAACAGGGTCTGGGGCAAGGCGGAGCCCTCCTGTTTAAGCATAAAAAGATCTAGCTCTGAAGAGGACTGTATATTATACAGAATTTGACAAACCCGCCTTTTGTTTCTAAGCCCCCAAATTAGAAAGAGGATAAGTTCCAGTTTCCCTGAAATGATTTATGACTCACGGGGGGGGGGGGAGCAGTGGGTTGGTGGCACAGCCTTGTGAGCTCAGTGGTCCTTCCCTCCTTAGTGTCTGATATGCACAGTGTATATAAGGCTATTAATGGTGGAAAGGTTCCTTTTATAGATATAAACTTATATACATATGAAATATTTATTGCAAACCAGTTCTTTGTAAATGTTATATCTTATCGTTTTTAAGAATATTTAAGAATATTCATCCTGAAACACCAACAGATTCAGGAGGGAAATCTCTGTTTAAATATTTCATGATGCCCTACTGTGAGCTGAAGTTAAAGCTGGAGCTATTAGCAGGAACAGGCTCTGCAGTCACTAAGACCTAATTTAAAAAAAATTAATCATATAAATTGCCCTTTTCTCCCCATGATCTAACTTTGGATTTTATTTAAATTTCTGTTGTTAATATTTTCTGTATCAGAAAACAACTGAATGCTGCCTGCTACTGAATTCTGATCTTAAAAGAACTATGAAATTCATTTTCAGTAACTGCAGGCATGATTTTGCATGTTTTAAAACAAAATAAAACTTGGTGGGCCTGTAACTGAAATCATCCAACTCTGCCTCTTCTTAGAGCAATCTGATATAGGCCTGTAAATACTCATGGAATGTTTATTGCTTCCTCTGCCAAATACATTTCCTGTCACTTATTCTGAACAAGGAAGTGCTAGAGCAAGTGTTCATCCAAAACCCCAAATAAACTATCATCTAATCATAAACGTGATAGATATATCAGTTTGCTAATATTGGTACCAATCCTTTAATATTCAAATTACAAAAACTGGATCATTTGAAAGCACAAATTGTCTTAAGTATGCCACCTAATTAGTGTAGAGGTGCTACTAAAACAAATCCATTTTGGGAAGAGAGCCCAGAAGTTTACTAAAGATTTAAGAAGTTAGTGGAACTACCAAGTCATATTTTTTTTCATTTTATAAACTGACAGCACTGCCGTTTAAACAAAAGGTTGACTCAGGAAAATAAGCCTTCAGGAACAGAAGGGAGGCAAGAAGCAATAGCTTTTGAAGAGAAAGAAACCAAGAAAAGAAGGAAATCTTGGAATTAAATTGATACGGTAGTGGGATCAGGGAAGGGAGAGAAACAGCTGATGAGTTCATCAGACAATACGTGCCTTTCTCCAAAGCTGGAAGACTATTAAGTGTAAATATCAAGTACTTGGCAAATAATGAGAGCAGATACATGTAACCACTTTAATGAGCTTGATGAGCAATCAGATGTTTCAAGTTCCCTAAAATTTAACAGCAAATGTCACTTAAGGTTGCATGAACAGGAGCATAATTTGCAAGATTCAGGAAACAGCCACAGCGCTTCGCTTAAGAGCAGTGTCTCAGCTGAAATGCTGAGGCCAGGCTGGATAGTTGCATTCTGATCAGAGTTGGTTCCCACACATGCATCTCACACAATGCTTGCATGATGAGCCATCACAAGCACACCACCAGGCAAAAATGTATCTATCAGCTCCAACACATTATTTAACAGCCAGCTCGTGTGTTTATCTGCCACTCATCAATGGTACAGCAACTGAATTGATTACTTTATACTTGATCATTGGAAACTGAATATACTGACTACTACACAAACTGGTGGCAGCTCTTGCAAGGTCTTCTTACCCAAACCTACTACCGTGGATCATTTTAGCTGGAAATGCCAAATACTGAACCTTACGATCTTCTACAGATGAAGGATTGTGCTACCACTGTGCCTGTTTGGGTAGACTGGCCACAATGATGCTCACTCTGGCAGCCTCCCATCTCGACTACTGTAATTGTGCTCAAGGGCTACACTTGAAGATGGTCCAGAAAGTGCAGCTAGTGCAAAACACAGCCTACCAGGACCAGGCTGCCCATGAGGCGAGCTGAGGCAACCGCCTCAAGCGATGGAACTCCAATAAGCAGTGCACCCACCTGCACACTGCCTGCCCCATCACTACAATCTTGCAAGAAATCTTGCTGAAATCTTGCAATATATCAGGGGACAACCTGGTAGATGATGCCTTACTGGAGCATTCTATTTCATGTTCTCAGGTGTCGTTCATCATTCTACGAAATTATTGAGGCTAGATATAATAATGACCAAGCATGCGCACAGGGTTAATTTGCTTTGTTCAAATCATCACCAAACAAACAATTAGAAAGTATATCTGAAATTGAAACAAGAACAAAAACCTAGCCAGGTGGCAATACATATCTAGCAGAGTCCAGCAGCAACTGGCAAATTTATCGCCTGAGTAATAACTGTTGTATATGTTCTCAACACGGCCCACCTGACTTTACTATTTAATTCCTCCCTAGCTAGATAACTTGTCACCTGCATACTTGCCTAGCCAGCAGCATAGCATGGTTTGCCAGCACCTGGGGCTGCGTGAAGGGATGTGTGGGTGGGAGGAAAATGGACGGAGTGCACCTGTGCATTCAACTGCCTAATTGTGTTCACATCACCCAGGAGATCGCAATCACAGAGATAAGTAAATAACAGTCGTTCCATTGCCTGGAGAGGTCACTTCCTGGTTCCCATAGAGAAGCCGTTTTCAACGGAGCCCAGCGATAGAAGCACACAGCTGTACTGAGGCAGCACTGGGTGTTGAAATTTTGCACCCCCTAACAATTTTGCACCAAGGGCAACTGATCCAGTGGACACCGCCCTCCATGTTATACCACTGTGCCTAGCAACCTTAGCATCTTCCATCCCCTCACTCATGTAGTCCTATTCTTTGAACTTCATATCACCACAAACATGCATAAAATGTAAGTGGGAAAAGCCACCAGATAGATACAATTTGGCATGCTACCCTGGACTATGTACAAACTCAGCCACAGGAACACATAGTGCAACTATAAGAACTGCATCTTTCTAATGGATACAGGAAGAGGGTGATGCAATGTACAAACATTTGCTCAGCTGGAAAACAACAGAGAGAACTTAAGCTTACAAGCCATTTGTAATGAGCTGCCAATATGTGTTAAAGTTAAGGATGACTCTAGTTCTTTTTCCATGAATAATGCATTTCTGTGTCTCTAACGATGAGTTTGTCAGGTCAGTTATACTTTTGGTTTGAAAATAAGACAAAGGACCAATGAAAGCATAAAGAGTCAGCCTTGCAGCAATTTTTTCATCACATCTAGATTTCACATAGGTGAAATGTCCAACTTGCACAATCAGCTCCCATCAGCCCCAGCCAGCATGGCCAAAGTTCAGGAATGATGCTGAGCTGGGAGTCCAGGAACATCTTGAGGGCTAGATGTTTCCCACCCCTGATCTATATGAAGTCACTGGGAGGAATCATCCATAGCTTTGGTGCTGGGTGCCATCAATATGCAGAAGGTATGCAGCCCTACACATTTAAAACAACACACACACACACACACAAAACTAAGCAGCTATCTTGATTCTGCATCTGTGTTCAACATCAAATGGCCAAGGGACAATAAGCTGAAACTGAATCCAAACAAGATGGAGATGATGGATGTGATGGTGGTAAGAATGGCCATGAGCTTGAATGGAAGAGGAAGAGCCTGCCTCTGACTGATGGGGTTTCTGTGGCCCCATCTGATCAGCCAGAGGATCTGGGAGCACCCCTGAGCCTAGAACTGCTCTCTGAGAAATGGGTTGTATTGTAAAATAATGTGTTAATATTTTACACACACATCCGTGACCCATTTTTGTTGTAACAAGAAAAGAAAGGAGAGGAGAGGAGAAGAAAGAAACAGGTTGAAGAAGCTGCTAGGAATGCCTTCTTTTATCTACAGCTAGTGGAGGCTAGCACATTTCACTCTTCCTAAAGCAGCACAAAATTCAGGGATTGGGGAATCCCTTTCAGCAGAGTCGCCTCCTTCTTAAGAAGAGAGCACTGTTGCTTGCAATGTCCATCTATTCACAAATATACGAGGTGAGCAGAGGGAAGCATCCAGGCACCCAGAGAGGCACTGCTAGTTTGTAAAACAGAATTGGTTCTTTAAAACAACAGCATGAACATACAGCCCCCGGGGCTGGTTCCTGCCAGTCAGCTGCAAGATTCAGAGTTCATCCTCTTTCAGTGGTTGCATTTTAAATGCCAAACTGTTTCTTTCAGCCCCAACTGAAGAACTTTGATAGAAACTTGCCAAAGGCCACTAATCAACTGCTGTCAAGCAGGAAACGAGTCTAAAGAGCATGCTTGCAAATAAAAACATTTTTTCCCCCCTGAATAAGCGTATCTGTAAAAACAGCAGAACTTCATATTTCCCATATGTAATTAAGCATTCTCCTTACTTACTGATGCTTCTCATTTGCCTCTCAGCAACAGCCTTAAAAACTGTGATCTGTGAGGTGCAACCTATTGACACCAAAGCTATTTAAATACTTTGTTGTGGTTTCCACAAGAAGGGGATTTGAAAGTGTGGGGTAGCAAACTGGTAATGAGGCATCTAATCATAAGCCTGCATTTTATTAATGTTTGATCAGGGCTTGTATATTAAAGAGCGCTTAAAGATTTTCAAAAGTTTCATGCCAGGCAGAAGACCAGCTGCTTAGAGAACCTTGGCAATGTTTTCCTCCTAGACAAGGGGCCCCTTGATTTATAGCAGAAAACAATTCTCAAAGTCGTAAAAAGGGGGAATTACAGGCTGAGAGTGAGGACACTGACCCTACATGTTACAGAAGATAAAAAAGGCAGAGATAAACATAATTAGGAATGAGTAAATAGTAAAATAATACCAATGTGCCTCCTAGTAAAATGAGCCAGATCTTCTTTCTAAGGTTAAAAGGCCAAGACCAAATGGAGAAGCATCTAGCTGGCAGAAAGAGAGCATTTTTGGGAGAGCATTTTTGGGAAGTCTTTTTAAAGCTGTTTCTTTCTTAAACTGAGAGAGTTAAAGGGCAATAAATGTTGGGAAGAGCTAATGGGAAAAGCAGCTGGCTGAAGGGGGGGGTGTAAACTGAAGAGGCTTCTTTTGAAGCTGTTTTTTACTGAGTTCCTTTTTTACTTTACAAAGGCCTTATTCCTTTTAAAAGGCTACCTATGTTATGTATTAAATATATTTGCTTAAATGTAATTATGCAAAGGATTTAAGAAATGCTAGATTCTTATTTCATATAGTTGTAAGAGTTGTATTTATCCTGAAATTAAGTCAGCCACCAGCCTAGCCCCCCCTGCCAGACAGGAGACGCCATCCAAGCACTCCTGATATATAAGTTGTCAGGCCATTGTTTAGAAACCTTCAAATGAAGGAGATCTTTCAATGTTGATGTGAACTCAAGATCCTTGACATATGTTTAAGATAAAAATGTAAGATTAACCATTTGTTTTAGAAGGCAATAGGGCAAGGAGGGCAAGAGGTGAGCTGGTAATTAAGATTCCTTGTTGAGACACATGTAAGATATATTACTACTTATTTGTCATTTATAGATGTAACAATATATAGCTCTTTGTGTTCCATATAAGGACAGGAGGATATGGGTGTATCTTTTAGGATTGGTTATAGCAATCAGCCAATAGGAAATTCAACCAGGCTGATTGGACAGAGGCAGCCAAAGGAGGAGCAAAGGGGGCTGGATTAAGGGAATATAAGTGCTGGCCATAATGGCAGGAGCCCAGGCCAGAGCTTGGTAACCATATACCACTGTGCCTCTCATTTATTTGTCTGACAAATAAATTATTATTTTAATTTCTCTATTGCTGCGTTGAATATTTCATTCCAGCTAAGCGTTAACCACAAGCAGGGTGCTACAGTAACTTTCACCTTTCCAAATGTCATCATCACACCCCCACCCCCCACAGAAGACAAATGAAACTGAGAGCACCATGGGGCGCCTTACCTGGGGACAATCAGATAGGGAGCAGCACTGGGAATCCTAGGAAGAAGGACTTAAATGAGGACTGGAGGCATAGCCATTTCCAGTCAGGAATGTTCAAGGAGTCCCCAATGTGGTATTAGATGCCAGTTACTTCCACACCAGAAACAACAGGCTGGTGAAAGCTGGGAGGATATTGCTGGAGAGAGCAATGAAGTCAGCAAAGGATGACATTCTATGGCTGCAGAACATGTGACCTCCTAAGCTGAATGCAACGAGGCAGTATTACTGCCTGACAGCTACTGGACAACCCACCTGCTTATGTAGTCATAGACAAGCAGGAAGATTAGTGAGCTTTCCTTGGCTTGCTTGACCACCAGTTAGGCCTGCTCTAACCTAAGAAATTGGTAGGTTTCTCCAAACACTGTTGAACAGGAGTGAAAGGTGAGGCTCATAAGTCAGGGGCAGAGCACACACGAGGTGCCCAGCATTTCCAGTTTAAAAAGGATATTGGGAAAGATGCTAGCCTGACACCTTTAAGAAGTGCTGCCAGTTGAAGGAGACAACATTGGGCTAAACTGACCAATTCTCTACAAGATACATGTGACCAGAAAGAGCTGGAGAAGTAAAGGAACTGTCCTAGTGATTCACACACAGCCTCCAAATTTAGGGTAAAACAGGCCTGCACATTGTGGCTTAAAATTGCTTAAAATGTCCAAATTTTGGCATCCCAGACAGAAAGCAAGAATAAGAGGTTTATTGAGCCCTTTTGTGGGCCATTCAACATGGTCAATGGGCTGAATTCTGTTTCATAGGTCATAAGTTGTACAGCAGGCTTCCTCAAACTCGGCCCTCCAGATGTTTTGAGACTACAATTCCCACCATCCCTGACCACTGTTCCTGCTAGCTAGGGATTATGGGAGCTGTAGGCCAAAAACATCTGGAGGGCCGAGTTTGAGGAAGCCTGTTGTACAGGCATGAGCCATGATGATGAAGGATATTTGAGTTGTGAGCAGCCAAACAAACATTCTGTAAGGCAGAAGAAGCATTTATCTTGCCCTGATAAAGACAGAATGATCTGAGGCAGTCCTCTTCAGGCCCCTGAACCCGACAGAGAACACCAGATACCTCATGACCAGGAAACTGAAAGAAGCCTGCCCAAGACATTTTACTGTTCAGCCCATTATTTCTTCCAGTCTAATTGCTTATTCAAACAAGTATTGAAGGATCGTGCACAGTGAATAGACACAATCTCCATTTTAATTGGGTTAAAAGCAGCTGAAGTAATGCAGAAACAATTAAGGTGATAAAGCCAGAACTTTGTCTTCCAAATTAAAACTGTTTCAGCTCTGGCTGGGAAAAAGAAAGTGAAATTGAATTGATATCTTAAAAGAAGAAGAAAAAAGATTGTCATCGGCGCCTCCTTCCTGCAAGGCTGCTCTTCATTCTTTATCGGGACTCAACGGATACATAAAAGGGAAATGTTTCACAATCTCTTAATTTGCGAGAAACTGCGCCATAAGGGAAATAACTTATGGATCCCTCAGGGGTTGTTTTTAAACAGAGGTGGAGAAACGTCAGTCATCCCCAGCCACCATGACCAATAATTAAAGATGGATCACCACAGTTTCCCCTCCCATTTTAAAGAATCATTTCAAAAACCTTCTTCACTTACTATGGGAAGTGTAAGTAACTGTATCTTGTGACCCTCAACCATCAGCCAAAAACCTGTTGGAGGAGGAATAGAAGAGGACATCTCTGATTCCTTCCTAAAATGGACCTCTCTGCCAGAGGGCATTCAGCCCACAGACCTTGACTAATAGGGTAGGACTCATCATCTGATGCTGAATCCTATCTATACATGAAACTCAGCAATCCAGTTTTGGTTCTCTCTGTCTCTCTCAAACACAAACACACCCAGCAGCTGCACCACAGTGAGAACCAGTACTGAAAAGAAACAGATTTTAAGCCCCGAAGTCATGCTGCCTCTGCTCTGATCTCTTGACTGTGCACTAACCCCATTCCTGTTGCCTGCTCGCTCATGAACTTGGTTGCCTGGGTCTCTTTTATCTCTGCAGCTGTCTGCAGCCTGGATCAAAACCAGAAAGAGGAAAGTAGATTAATTCCATCAAACTTGTGTGGAATTTCCCTCTTCCCGAAAGAGCTGCACACACCAGTTCCAGTAAAAGCTCACAATTTCACCCCCATCAGCAGAAATCAACTTAACGATCCTGGATTAATCCTTGCTGCATCAAAAGTGTGAATCCTGAATGGAGCCATAAGTGTCCATATGTTAGATGTCATCATTACCAGCACACAGATGCTAATGGTTTAGAAACTGGGGGAAGGGATCTAGGGGGGCAGGAGATTGAACGTTCAGTATGTACCACATCAGCCCTCATTGTGTTCCCTTATCTTTATCAAGGTTTTATTAATCTCCCACCCCCATAATCCAAGTTCTGTCATAGGCCTCTACTACCACGCCTCAATACTTGGCAGCCAAAATAATGTTTGTAAGTCTATGTAAACAATAGAAAGGTAGTCCGCCGTAGCAGGAGACAGACTGATGGAAGTGGACCAGGGAGACATGGGTTCAAATCCATCTTTAACTGTGGAGATCCGGGGAACAAGTAAATATTATACTGAACACTTGCCTGACACTGAAAATGGCAGCTTCATGGCAAGTTCTCCACTATAACCTTTGCGGACATTAATCTATGCCATGGCATAACACCATGACTTTCCATGTTCACTCTCCAAATCACTGGCTGGCACCAACAGGGAAATACAATAAGAATGTCTAAAGGTTATAGTGATAATTTGACGCAGGAATGCTCTCCTTTTCAAGAGGCACTTCCATGTTGACTACAATGTCTACTTCTGCTCTCAGTTGTTAGCTTTGGGCAAACCAATCACTCCCAGTCAAACCAAATTCATTTGGCTGTTTTGAGGAGAACATAGGATAACCTTATGTTTACAGCTATGAAGAAAGCCTATAAATGTGGGTATCTTGCTTGCACATAATTTTCACATGATTTAAGGGAACCTGGCTTTACATGAAAAAAAAATCAGTATCTCCATTATTTAGTTTCTGTAATTTTAATTAACAGATTCTAAGAGTTCTGCAAGGGGTGTTCCAGTGTAAACAAGGACCCAAAATTGAGAAGAACAGTGGTAGAGGAAAACGAATTCTTCTCCTTACCCAAATCATCAGTTTCCCATTGCCATTACACTTCTATACATGATGCTTACCAACTTTCTGTCTTGGCATCTTACCTTTGCAGGGAAGCATCATTTTTTACTTTGGCAGGTGAAGAGCGAAAGCTTGGGTTGTTCCTTAACCACCAAGGCAGCATCCTTCAAAATATAAATGCTGTAATGCTTCTAGATATGGGTCATTGTTAAGCTGAACTACACCCAAGTGTATTGCAGGTGATCAACCCATGAAGCGAATAAAGAGCAATTTTTGAGATGTGTTAACAGAAAGAGTGGAATTGATGTGACTCGGAAGACTCTGAAAGTGGAGAAGCAAAGCAGAAATGCGAGATGGTGGGAGAGCTGTTAGCCAAATGTATAAACACTTCAAAATGTGTTAGATCAAGTGTTTTTGTGCTCATCAGCTTTGCGGTTTGCAGTACAATGGTGTGGGCATAGACACATTTTGTACTTTGCTTATGAACAGAAAAAGGAGACTGGGTAACTTTTATTTAAGTTTGTACACAGCTCCCTCCCCTTGCTCAGTTTCCCTTTTAGTCTGGGCTTGACATCGCAATCAGCTCAACAATAATCATGCAAAGATAGAAAACTCTTCTGTTTTTAATACAATGTTTATGTTACCTTGCAAAGTGTTAAACAGATTGATTGCCTGAGGGGGACCAAATGTTCCCCGCACTTGTTTTAGAATAAAAGAAGAGACAAGCAGAGAGGTACTCTCTTTCTCAGTCAGTCCCCACCCAATCTCCTCCAAATCCTTCCATATGGAAGAAATGGGGACAGATCCTCTCCCAGGGTCTCTCCCTTTGTACACAAACATGCCTTTCCCAGTGTAAGCGTATGGTGGTCATAAGCGGTCTCTAAATGGGAGCTCCTTCCTTTATTTAAGTCCTGTCTGTGTGTAAAATTCCATAAACAGACAGACAGCATCTGCAGTCTGCACTGTTCTTTGCTCAACTCTCATATTTCACCTTAGGTTAAGAAAATTGTTTTTCAACTTTACTACATTCTACTTAAACTGGATTTTGCACTTTCTCTTCAAGATCATATGCACCTGTCTAAGCACTGACAGTTAAATTACAAGGAGGAGCACAACAGTAAAAACTATTTTTTCCTGTAGACAATGAGAGCAATCAGTCATTACGTAAACTATAGGGATATAAATATAGGAGGAACATTTCATTGACATTGTGTCAGCAAATATAGTATCACTGTATTTAACCACAAGATCCAAAATTCATAGCGAATTTTTTAGTTCTGAAATGTATGTGGATAATTTATTCCTGTGTTTCTCCTCACTACAGTTTCCCACAGCGTTCTCATATATATATATATATATATATATGCTTTCGTAGATTTTCACGGGTACAGGAATGCAGGTTTTGGTGTCTTTGGGTGTCTTCCCGTGTAAGAGTCGGGGTGTCTGTGCGACGTTTCGACGAGGTCTCACTCGTCATCTTCAGGCTGGTGCTTTCGGCTTCTTGTTACTGGAACAGAGCAGAATCTGGTGTTTGAGTTCCTATAAATACTGTTGAGGGGTGTGGTGTATAGCCTCCAACGTTCTGGGCAGAGAGGAAGTTCCTAGATTAGTGTGCCTCTTCTTTTTTTTGTTCCTTAATTATTTGAGGGATATCTTGAGTGATTTCATGAGTGATATTCTGAATACCACTGGGTGGGTCATTAAGTGTAGATTAGTTGCTAAAGCTTTTGTGTCTTGACCTCTTGAGCTTGTGAAGAGTTTTTCTGAGAAGATGGCTGTGCTGCATTTAGTTGTGCTCTGGCTTGGCTTCGTGTATAGGGGCGAGCTGTGGTTTTGTGCCTTGTGCCAGCCAGATCTGTGTAGGGATTGCAGGGGGGTGCAGCATCTGGAGGTGCCACTATAGTTTGGCTACTGGATGGAGTCTGTAATATGTCTGTGGAGAGGGTCTGGGTTTGGGTCTGGTGTGGTTGATTGGTGACGGCGTTCTGTGTGCCTCTGGTTCTGGTGTCGGTTTTTGTGGGGAGGGCTAATTTCCAGATGTCTGGCAGGCGGGACGTGTCGTCACGCTTGTTCATGTTGTGAGGGTGTTTCTCTATCTCGATGGCTTCCATGATTATTCTCTTGTGGTGATGTTCCATGTTAAAGAGCAATTTGGAATCTGCAAAATTAATTTCGTGTCCTGTTTCTTTCATGTGTTGGAAAAGAGAGGAAGTTTTTTCTTCTTTTTTGACGGCATTCTTGTGTTCTGCGATACGTGCATTTATTCGTCTGTTTGTTTGTCCAATGTACGTGGCTGGGCAGACTTTGCAGGGTATTTCATAGACCCCTTGGTTTTCCAGCTGGATTTTGTCTTTTGGGTTTCTGAGGATATTGGCTATTTTTTGGTTGGTGCAGAAGGCTGTTTTGATATTGTGTTTATGGAGGATTTTGCTGATTTTGTCTGTAGTGCCCTTGATATAAGGAAGGAGGGCCATGCCATTGTTTTCTTCTGTGTCTTGGTTTTTGGGGGGTGTTTCTTTTTGGATTAGCTTCGTAACCCTGTTTTTCTGGTATCCATTGGCGATTAACACATTTGAGAGATTCTGTAACTCAGTTGTCAAGTGGTCTTTGTCAGCCAGGCGTTTGGTTCTGGAGATGAGAGTCTTGGCTACGGAGTTTATTTGTGCAGGGTGGTGGTGTGATTGTGCATGTAAGTAGCGGTCAAGACACAAAAGCTTTAGCAACTAATCTACACTTAATGACCCACCCAGTGGTATTCAGAATATCACTCATGAAATCACTCAAGATATCCCTCAAGTAATTAAGGAACAAAAAAAAGAAGAGGCACACTAATCTAGGAACTTCCTCTCTGCCCAGAACGTTGGAGGCTATACACCACACCCCTCAACAGTATTTATAGGAACTCAAACACCAGATTCTGCTCTGTTCCAGTAACAAGAAGCCGAAAGCACCAGCCTGAAGATGACGAGTGAGACCTCGTCGAAACGTCGCACAGACACCCCGACTCTTACACGGGAAGACACCCGAAGACACCAAAACCTGCATATATATATATATATATATATATATATATATATATATATATGGTTGAATATTACATGCATTTTTGTGATTGAAATGTTAATGTACATTCTGGGATTGCTTTTGCAAAGAGGAGTGGAATATATATAATAATAATACTCAAAAGGCTACATAAAGACAGTTGTTGTTGTTTAGTCGTTTAGTCGTGTCCGACTCTTCGTGACCCCATGGAGCAGAGCACGCCAGGCACTCATAAAGACAGTAGGGAGTGCTGACTGAGCTGACAGGAGTTAGTCTAAATATTTGGAGGGCATCAAGTTGGGGAAGGTTGATTTAGATGAATGGCTTTCAAAATGTGAAATACTGGGGCTTTTCAATGAACTGGCAGACTCTTAGAATAAGCTTATTGACTCTCTTAGAGTTGCCTACTGCTTCCAATCTCCCTCACATATAGCAACAATGAGGCCCATCAAGTCTGGCCCTTGCTCCACCCAAACTGACTGCACACCCTACAACATGCCCCAGAAGTGGGAATGCTTGAGGAATGTGACCTTTGTGGATTCTATTACAAACTGCCCTAGTCTGTACATCCTAAACTCATGCAAGGATTAGAAATTAGCTATCTTTTGGATTTTGGCACTTCTCTGAATTTTGTGATGTAGTTCCCAGTTAAAAATACATATCAAAATGTGTTTAGAAATACATCTTTTGAGAGAGATGCCTTTAGAAATGTAAATTCAGAGGAAGAAACACATTCAAAAATACATGCGAGTATTTATGTCCCTGCAGATTAAAAAAAATGATTTACAGACTAATGCAGACATAAGATATAACATACTTTTTTTACTTACTTACTGTCTAACAAAAAAGAAATCTCAGTGGTATGCATAAAGCAGTTTATGACTGAACAAATGTGTCACAGACTAGAAACAGCTGGTGCATCCATTCTCTATCCAGAAGTTTCTGCAATGTACCAGTTTTCATGGGTAGGTAAGTTTATGTTGAAATATCCCTTGAACATGAAGAGTTGGGTGTAGCATATTAGTGTCAGAAATCTTGAAGAGCCCACTTTGAAAGTACTGTACCAAGTAACTGATTGCAGAAATCATCCTCCTCCACCACTACATTTATGGAGCATGTTCTGAACAATTTATAGTTTTTCACAACTTATTAACCTCCTATCACACTTTTTTGCTTATTTGCTTGCCTTGCAAGGGGCAATGCTGAAGTCAACGGCAGTAATGCATGTGACTGTGTGACTGGCAAGACATTTCTTCCCCAAGGTGGATGCAAATGCTTTGCTTAACCAGTAGCATTAATCTTACTGCCATATACTATTGTTGATAACTGAAATATTGGGGGTTTTTTAATTGAAATGATATTGATGTGTTTTCATTTCTACCTTTGTAAACTGCATCAAGATTCATTTGTACAGGGTAAGTAGTGGAAACATACTGAAAGACAGACAAGGAAGAAAGGAAGGAAGGAAGGAAGGAAGGAAGTCCCGTTCAGAAGTCAAGCTACTTAAGTTAATGAAGCATGCATGGAACACAATCACAAGGATGAAAGTGTACAGAAATGTAATATGCTAAGTACTGGCAAAACATTTCACCACTGAGCTTAGTGTACCAGAATAATGTTGCTGGGGTTCTGCCAAGGCATGTTCCATTTTCATAATTGATATTGATTAAGATGGAAAACCAAAAAGTCCAGAAAATGCAGGATGCAAATGACACCATGGTTATCAGGAAAAGAAGATCCAGACCAAACCAACATGAAAAATCAGTACATAACATCACTTCATGTGCAATTTCTTTTAATAACCTTGGTTTACTAGAGGAACACATGACACAATATGTTCAAATGTCCAATTTTAAACTGATAGTTCTTCATTGGAGGACTATAACAAAGCATTGTCTCCTCAGTAATGGGCATGCTCAGTGCTCTTTTGAAGCAGTACACTTACAGACCAAAGTTGCATCTAACTGCAGGACAATGAATTTTACCTGCATGCCCACACCACATAAACCATAATAGCCCCACTTTGTTTCAATGCATTTTGAGCATGGCAGGGAGGTGCCTCTGGTGGAGACCATCCAGAGTTCCTATTTTCACAAACGCTTCATGCAAAACTAAGAGTGCTAAACCAAGCTTCTAAAGCACCTCAACTAGGAATAAGTTATGCACCTTGGTCACCTCACCTATGCAAGTTGAGACAAAAGACAGAAGGCACCTCACATACACAAATCTGGTGTGAGCAGCAAGAAATGTGCTGGTATAATTCCATCTCTGTTTGACTCATCTGCTCATACCCATTTGTTTCCATCTTGGCTGAAACAAGAAAGTGAGTGAATTAAATGCCCAAAAGGTGTTGGCAGAATTCTCCCCGCAACCCTGTTATTTTGCTGCACTCTAAAGAGGAAGGGGTTAAACAGTCATTTGCCTGTATCTTGGGTCACACTGTAGGCAGCAGATCAAGATTGTACCTGCTTCTTCCACCCTCTTGCCCCTGATGCTCTTGAGGTGATCCCTGCACAGGGATCTGCATGTGTATACCCCGATGCACACGGGCTCCAAATGCACAGTGCAGACCCCACAAAAAATGATGATCTATATCATAAATGTGGAGCTTAAGGTCATTAAGCCCCTATGTAGGTGCCACCTCAGATGTGTAGAGAATGGGCCAACTAGCGCAAACCCCAACATACGTACTCACACTCCTGTATACACAATCTACACACTGATCAGACATTTGCACAGGGTTCACACAGTTGGCCCTTCAACTCTTGCTCACCTAAAAACAAGGCTGTTAAAATTCCTTGCTGACCACTGACTGATGCTGGCTTTGCTGATTTGCAAAAGAACAGTCCTCCCCCCCTTTATTTGTTGAAGTTGTTTTCTAAGGCAGTCAATTCCTTTTCCTACTTCCCAGTTCCTATCATGCCTCCATCAGATGAGGCTCTCTCAGTGCCCTAATCTTGGAATCATTCTGTCATCATGCATGCCTCAATGAACTTGGCTTCCTGGTCACAAGATCTTGGGTCGTTTTTCCTCCTGCCTCCTGTTCAGGCAGAAAAGTCAGACACACCGGGCTTCCCCCGTCTATCCTATAATAAGCAACTCAGAAGGGCAATGGCATTAGAAATGAAGGCTGTGCATTTTTAAAAATATCATTCCACTTAGATGAACCAACATTGGGGAAATTAATGATCAACCTGCTCATAGGAAGATAACAAACGACACAAAAACACTAACTGTGAACTGATTTGGAAGAAATTCCTGGAGCTTTTCACCAGATTCCAAAGCCATGTGATATGGGAAGCACAAAGCATAAACAGAAACCTTACCAATCCAATAGCATGACACAAGGCTCCTGTATTTACATTTTGATCCTTACTGATGTGCCTAGCAGACACCCCCAACTACAATGTGAGCAGAGAGATAATTGGCAGAAATGAAAATGTTACTGTAAAAGAGGCTAAGGGGCTTACGGAGAGGAAGGAGGGAGAGACTAAAATATGCCATGGTAAAAATGTGATAGTTTCAAATAAATTTTCAGCAAACACAAAAAAGATCTAGTGATGGTATGCATATTTATCAAATGGATAACCACTGTGTTCCTCGTATTGAATACAAACTCGTTTAAGGAAATTAGTTTTTCACTGTTATAAAATGAATCTGCCCCACATTCAACTCCCTCACCTGGGAGGCAGAAGAAACAAATTAAGACCTCAACAACTAAAGATAAAATTCAGAGAAACCAAGAATTAGATGCAAGCAATACAACTTTTAATGTACCTGGTCTTGACCACAGAAATAAACCACGTGGTAAATTGTAAATGGGTTGTTTCCTTATGGGTCCAACATACTGAATTGTAGGAGAAATAATGAAATGCTGGGTGAGGAAAGTAGGAGTGGGAATAAAGGTAAGCAGTGGAGGAGCAAAGGGAGCTAAAGTTCTAGAACAGGCATGTCCAAAGTCTGTTGTTTCGGGGGCTTAATCCGGCCCCCATGGCAGTATATGTCCTGAGGTAAAATCCTAAAAAAGGCTCAGCAATTTCAATCCTAAAAAACAAAAGCTAAATAACTTTGGGGTAAAATTGTAAAAAAAACCACAAAAACCCAACGATTAAATCAAATCTGGCCCTCTTTGAAAAAAGTTTGGGCACCCCTGTTCTAGAAGGAACTCACTGCAAGGGGGAAGAACACAGCAGGAGCCCAGCAGCAGAAAAGCAGCACATCTGCTTTGACATGGCAACTCTCCAGCAGCAGTCACCTTTGAAGGAGGATTTTGAGGACAACATTTCCATTTCCACGGGCCCATTCCCTTTTCAACCCAATCTAAATTGCTTCCACCCGCTTACCGTATTTTTCGCTCCATAAGGCGCACCCGACCATAAGGCACACCTAGTTTTTAGAGGGGGAAATCAAGAAAAAAATATTATTTCCCTCCCCCCAGCCCCAAAGAGCAAAGAAGGCAAGAGAGGCTGTGCGCGGCTATGGCAATTCCCCCACCTCCCGCAAAAGCCCACAGGAGCTCCCTTAAAGGAGCGTGCGGCTCCTGTGGGCTTTTCTACAAGGAGGGAGAAGGGACTGACTAGCGGTGTCAGTCCCTTCTCCCTCCTGGGGAAAAGCCTGCAAGAGCCGCGTGGAGCTTGTGTGCCTCTTGGGGGCTCTTGGGGGCTTTTCCTGCCTGCCTCCCCCCTGCATTCGCTCCATAAGACGCACACACATTTCCCCTTACTTTTAGGAGGGAAAAAGTGAGTCTTATGGAGCAAAAAATATGGTAGCTTGAAAAGAGGCCCCTCCTTCCCTGCTCTACTTTTGGCCCTTTCTCCTTCTGCCTGCACTTAACCTTCTGCTTTGTTTCGTATCCATGTTTTCCCGATCTAGTTGTCATCAATATACAAACAAGTTTGCAGTACAATCTCCAAATACAGATACCAATTATTTTTCAACAGAAGTGTTAATTCAAAATCAGGTATCTGTGCCAGATTACTTCCATTCATCTCAACACAGGGGATTCTAGAATTGTTAGCCATTTAATTATTCAAGGAGCATCTTCGTTGCACTTAAGTACTACAATACTTAAGTACTTAATACAATTTCTGAAAGACCCAGAAACTGCATGGCACCTCTTGTTTATACAGTCATTATTCACACAGACGTTTGAGAACTGTCCACATCGGTCATTTTCGACGTATATTATATCATTTTGCTTATAGAAATGGATACATTGAGTGGGGAGCATGATTATGCCCATCAGCCTGGTCCACATGTTCACCTGAACCTGTAGAGAGAGCCTATGCACAATTAGCTACAGAAGGAGGATTGTCAGGAAAAATGTTTCTGTTAGCTTTCAAAGCTTTCCCCTCCCAACCCCCCAAAAGTATCCTCTCATACCCCTCTTCAGTAAAATTAATCCAAACAATTAAAGCCATGTTCATTCAGCTGTGTGATCCAATGCCAGGATGAGCATTAAGACGAATATTCTCTCAGCAAGCTCTCTCACAGCAGTACAAAATGGCTGTGCTGGTAGCCTAGCTTGTGATAAATAATGCAGAGAAACCGAACACAATGGAGGCTAAGCGCTCAGTGGAGGAGCAGAGGCTTCAGCTTAGCTTTAAATGGTACCTCAGAACACACAAAAAAACATTAGTGTCACTCATGACAAACCTAACACTTCCAGTAATTTACTTAAGAGTAGTCACTACTCCTGTAGAGAAACTATGCTAAAGCTTGATCACAACAACCATCATAAGGAAGACTGGCATTCAAGTGCCTTATAAATGAATCCTGCTCTTTAATACATGACTGAGGTGCATTTACTTCTACAGAAATGAATTATAAATACAACTAGGCAGACTAGAAAGAAAATATCATTTTTCCCCCAGTCCCAATGTAAACATACCATAGCTATAAATCTAATGAATAAAAATACAGGGTGTGAAAACCATAACCAGCACTTAATGCAATAACATTAATCTACGCACCAGGCTTTGTATGAGTGCGTGTGCAAAAAAAGTAATGATGTACGAGTTGAGTAAAAGTTATGGAGCACAGCTGTTGCCTTTTGCTAACTTTGCTTTCTCTGCAATGCAACATCTCACTTGTCTGAAGCGGCGGAAGTGTTGGAATTAAGTCAGATATTTAAATCCTTTTCCGGATGAGCCATCCGCTGAACTCATTCCATATTCTAAGTTTTCATATCATGTTCACGAGACATGAAAGGCATCTGCTTGCCTGAGAGCAAAACTTCATTTTGTTGTCAATGCAGCCATTTTATTCTCAATAACTTCATTTATTATTATCAATTGAATTTAGATGCAGTGGAACCTCTACTTACAACCATAATCCATTCCGGAGAACTAGTCATAACTAGAAACATACATAAGTAGAGGTGCACTTTTCCATAGAAAGTAATGGAAAAGTGAATTGATCCGTTCTAGACAATGAAAAACACCCCCTAAAACAGCAATTTAACACAGATTTTACTGTCTAACGAGACCAAAGATCCATAAAATGAAGGAAATAATCAATGTACAGTGGACGCTAGGGTTGTGAACACAATCAGTGCGGGATGCACATTCGCAACCCGCAGCGGCGCATCTGCGCACGCACAGGTTGTGATTCGGCACTTCTGCGCATGCGCAAAGCACAATTTAATGCTACTGTGCATGTGCGACCACCAAAACCCGGAAGTAACCTGTTCCGATACTTCTGGGTTTTGGCGGTCCATAACCCGAAAAAGCGCAACCTGAAGCGTCTGTAACCCAAGGTATGACTGTACTGTACTATAAATAAAATAGTATTGTAGATGAAAAAAAAAAACATTTTTTTTTCTTACGTGCACTGAGGGTGGGTGGGCTTACCTGGCTACAAGTTGGGGGTGGGGCAAGGGTCAGTAAAGAGCTGATTCACTTCAGCTAGGGTCACTTTTTTTTCTTGTCAGGCCAGGTTCTTCTCTAGACTTCCTCAGGTTAGTTCCTCGGTGGGGTTTGGGGCTGCAGTGTGCCCTGCTGTGCCTCTTGCAGGTGGCACCTCTTCCACAGCTTGGGGGGTGGGATGGAGGCACTCTCCCCGGCATCAGTGCTCTCAGCGCTGCTCCGCAGCAGGCAGGGTGAGCTCCGGCAAACCGGAGGCCTCTCCCTGGCAGCTGAGGCCCCAGCGCTGCCCCACAGCCGACTGGGTGAGCTCTGGGCTGCTGGCAAGGCTTCTGTTCATATCTAGAGGAAAGTTCATAAGTCGAAGCACCTACTGAAAGCCGTAACTGGAATTGTAAGTAAGTAGAGCTGTACATAAGTCAAGGTTCCACTGTACTGCCTTATACCCGCAGGTCTGTTACTTAAGTATTTCTATCTCGTTATACTCCAGAAATCAAAATAGTGAGCAGCAGTACCAAAAGAAAAGTGCAATACACCAACACCTATAGAAACATCAAATAATCAAACAACAATGAAACTTTTCTAAATGTAGGCAAAGGTAGATTTCCTCGGGGAAAGAACTCACCACATCACACTAAAGCTTCCAAAGGTGGAAAATAAGATAAGACCTGCTGGTGAGATGGCAAGAGGTTCATATAGAGAAAAATGCTCTCTTGGATATGCTTTATCACACACAATGCTTGGTCAAAAGGCAGAACTCGCATTTGCCTTGAATTCAGTAGAGTTCAGAGCACTTTTTACCCCAGCCAACGAATGTCAGATCATTGCTACATGGCACAGAGGCACAATGTGGAGAGATCCTGGGGAGGTAAGTAGGAATGGAGAACAATGGAGCAGAGGCAGTGAAAACCACACACCCTCTTGCCAGCTCCTGTAATTTGAGTACTGAGTTTAGAATAAAGTCAACATGAATGTGTGTCTGACTTTGCTAGAATAATTGGCTTTCTCATCAAAACAGATATGCCTAATTAAACATTGCTGCACAGGCACAGAGAGGTGTAATTTTACCTGCCCCATTACAGTGGTACCTTGGTTCTCAAACTTAATCCATTCCAGGAATCCATTCAACATCTGAAACTGTTCAAAAACCAAGGTGCAGCTTCCGATTGGCTGCAGGAGCTTCCTGCACTCAATTGGAAGCTGCAGAAGCCACATCGGACGGTCAGTTTCCAAAAAACATTTGCAAACCAGAACGCTCACTTTCAGGTTTGTGGTGTTCGGGAGCTGATTTGTTTGACAACTAAGCTGTTCAACAACCAAGGTACCACTGTATCTGAAAATGATCTTTTGGACTTTGCGCAACAACATTAAGCACAAACTAAAGGCAGGATATTTTAATGGATCTTGCACGCACAAAAAAGGACCACACCAACACTTTTTTTAGTTAGTTAGTTAGTTAGTTAGTTAACCACTTAATACCTGAACATCTTTGAGCGACTTACAGCACATTTATAACACAACTATAAATGTGATTACAGCAGTCTTCACAATGAGAGCAGTGAGGGCATCCCAAATATTCTTCATGATAAAAAAAGCTAGTGAAAGGTTTCTTGAGATGTCATATATAATATTAGGTCGGTGCACAGCATGCAACTGAGAGGTGATGATGCACACCCCTCATTTGTAACTGATTGAAAAACTAACCCGTCTTGCATTGCGGGGGGGGGGGGGCAGGGTCCAACATAAGTCAGCACTAAACAGTAGAAAATGGATCATCTTAACACTGATTGGAATACTTGCAGAAAACTGGAAAGCAACAAGGCAACATATTTTTCATACCATGTGGTAGTCATTTCTGTGAAATGACTAAAGCAATGTACAGCACAGTGTGAATCAGACTTCGTGATTCATGCTTCCAGATAACATAATTAATGTGACTTATCTTAATGATGAAATTCTGAAAGTTATTCTAGAAAATCAGCATGCTGGTCAAAAAACAGCAACAATGTGGATCATTCTAGACAAGAAGGAAGAGAACTATGCAAGGTTAACACTCATCACGTTGCATCCACAAACCCCACAGATTGGTGATTTTCAAACTGTGTTCTATGTAACTCTGAGGCTTCTTGAATGTTTGTGTCATGAAGAAACCTCCCAACAGTCAGTCAACTGACCTTAGCTGACATTATAGGCAGCAATGGTCAGCCACAGGTTGTGTGCTAGGCCATATTCTCAGTTCATATAGGGGAAGGGCAAAGCCCAACAGATCTGGCCAGGGCTCCGTGGGAGCCAACTGAGCACACTAAATAAAATATGTCCCAGAGTTTTCTGTAAAGACAGTGATCCTGGGCAGATGATCAGCACACGACTGATGTGGGAAATATAGGAAGTCTGAAAAGCAAACCAACCTTTGCCAACAGTAACAACCAAAACAACACAGCTCCCTCTAACACAGAGATGAGTGAGCTGACTACAGAGCGATTTTTTTACACTTCAAAATCTGAACTTCACATAAATACAGAAGGGGCCTGAACTTTCTGTGACTAGGCAGGAATGGTCAGTGAAAAATATCAATTCTGTATGCATGCAGTTGAGAATGAAGACAAATTCCATCCCAGAGGTTAAGAGTCAGTATCACAATGCCTCTATAAAAAGCTAGTGTGTGGCCACATTAGAAAAACCGCACACAGCTCTGGTTGCCACATTTCTGAAGAAACAGAAATGATCAGGGGGTTGAAGCTGTTTTCCTACAAGGTGACCAAGAGGAAGGGACGTAACAGAGGTTTATAAAAGTAAGTACTGTGCAGAGAAAGTCAAATTCTCCCCATGCCCCCAGAATCTGTCACCCAATGAAAGTGGTGTGAGGCAGATTTGGGACACGCACAAAAAATGTTATTTCTTCGCAGAACTCATAATTAACTAAGGGAAGTACTGGCAGCCACTGGTTTAGGTGGCTTTTTAAAGTAGCTTAGATACATTCATCAAGGATAGATCTATCAATGGCCGCGTTGAGACGTGGGGTTTATTGTGATAGTTTTACTGGTGATAATGCTAGCACTTTTGTCCCAATTTCTAACACTCCTTTTACACTGCAGCATCTGTTGCATTATGGAACTGTGGAATTTTTTTTGGTTGCTATACAGTTAAGTGACAATAAAGAAAATATATGCTATGATACTGCCCCAAATTTCATCATTTGTGCAGCAGTGGAATGATGGTGCAAAACTCCTATGATTTTCCAGATTAAGGAGGTTGCAAATGAGTCGTCCCCATCCCCCGTCCCTCAGGAAATGATTAACATGGAAATGAGCACGAAACTTCCACTAGATTTCCAAAAATGGCTTTCACGTGGTGTGAAACATCAGGTTAAATGTGAAAATTAACAAATAAGGAAACATCAGGGGGGAAATAAAGTGCCGTCTGAATGCACCCAGTGTGTTTACCACAGCAGCTTATTGAAATTTGAGTGTCCATATGCCTTTTAATATCAGTTACCACAGGACAAACAATGGGCATCTCATTGGCTACACTGCAAACAGGGCTCCAAACTTGATGAAGGTGTGTGTGTATATATGGAAACAAACTCTCCTGTGCCACCTTGAATACTGAATCATTACCTAAATTTGCTTTGCCCTTCTTTCAGCTCGTACCACTTTATGATTTTGTAGCTGTGTTCCTGTCTATTTGAATTTCAGATAGTCTGAATTATTTTGAACTCTCTCAGGTCATATGTAAGGATGCACTATTTTCTGCATTCTCATTAGACATCGCATTGATGAATTCTTATTCGTGGAGATTTGTGCCAAGTAAGTTTCCAGCTATTTACAACACTTCCCACTTCTTCTTCTTCTTCAGTATGCCACTGTGGGTTGCCTTCCTTCTAAACATGTGTTACAGATATTGCAGTTAGGGAGAACCCAGTTAGCAAAGAGACAAGCGTGGGGGGTGGGGATTGACAGGAAAGTTGTAACGGAGGGGGTATTAGGTTAGCTATACAATAAGGAAAATACAATTCCTTATAAAATACAGTATTAAAAAGCCTGATACTAACCATTCTAAAACTCTAAACTATAAAGTCACTCAGTTTAAAAAAGCGTACACAGTAACAGCTAAAACACAATCAACCATACAGCTTATTTGATGGGGAAATGCTTTTAAAACCAGTAACATTTTCAGCATCCTACGATAGTAGGGAAGGTGCCAAATGAATCACCCAAGAAACAGCATTCCACAAGATGGGTGCTAATTTTGAGGAGACCTCACTCCACATACTTGTCAATCATACCAAAGCAGGGGGATGGGTCTGATTGGGAGAAATGGAAACAAACATATTGGCAAAGGTGCTTTCCAAGGTATACCTAATTCTACACACATGCACAGACACACACATTTGCCTATAGTATAGAAAAACCAAGATGGAATTTCACGGCATTTCATAGGATAAAGTTCATTGAGTAGAATAGCTGTCACCCAAAGCTAATAAAGGCAGGAAAGAGCAGAACTGCAAAGCACTTTATCTTCCTTCCATCTGAATCAGATGTGTTGGACGGTTATATGAAAGCTCAGAACAAGTTTAGGGTCTGCACAGGGTATGGGGCATAGGAGAGGGTGGGAGAGTCTCATTGCACTAGCGGTTCTTGTTTCCTCTGCCCACACTCCACTTAGCACTATGCTGAATTTCCACCCATTGTATTTTAGAGTTGCAAGAATCCTAGTCCCAGCTCAATCAAGGTCCAACAACGCAGGATGCAAGGACGGCATCCACGACAGGTGGCTGTTCAGCCTCTGCTTCAATATCTCCAGTGAATGACAGCCTGGAACACTTCCCAAGGTTTTTTGCTCTATTTGTTATTTCATCTTGATAATATCCTCTGTAAAAAAATGGCCTTAGTTTGAAACATGTCGGGCCAGAACCTCTTTTTTTAAAATAACAAAACAAAACAAAAATAAGTGTATTTCATGCCCACTTAAAAAAATAATTTTCTTATTGTTTTCTGTAATAAGAGGGTTTGGTCTTCCAGCTTATATTGCACAAGATTGGAATCTTCCTGCCATGTACACAGCTCCAAACATTTGCTGTTTGGCGACAGAAGCCAGTGCAGGAAGAAGAGAGGGATTCATGCTTTGTTGAGCTTTAAGGAGAGAGAGCTAGAAAACAAATGATGGAGGAACACAATAATTTTGCTTGTCTTTGTGCCAGGTGTAATACATGCTAAGCAGCCATCTGTTGAGACCCAATAATAAGGCCTACCAACTTTTGATTTTAAAAAGGCTGATACCTGAATAGGGTGATGAGCAAGACCCCAAGACAGGTCAGGGGGTTGAGCCTGGTGGACTCAACCAGGTGTAAAGCCATTGGCAAAAGTTTGCTGTCTGCTCTTGTGGGTAGTGCTGGCAGAGACACTGGACTGAGCCTGTGCTTGTATTTTAGCACAGGGCGAAGGGGAGGCACAGAGAAGCGGATCTCAAAGCAACCCACTCAGTTGCCACCAGAGATCTGCTACACTGCTCTGCTGACACTCCTATTACCTCACTCAGCCCCAGAAAGCATTTGCAGCCAGGGAGCAGGTGATAGTTATGGAGGAAGCCTGGGCACTCCCACGCACTGTGCAATCCTTAGCATACGGGAATGCACAGTTGCACACACACTGCGTTGAAAAGCTGCTGCTGACTCTTCCTCCAAAATGTCTGGCAATTGCCTTTCAAACAAGAATTCTGCCTTTCAAACAAAACAAAAATACTGGCAGCTGCGCCAGAGACATAAGAACAGCTGGACTGTTTTTGTTTTTCTGGTTTGCTGGCAGCCATACCCAACCAGCTTACCCAGTCTACTGCAGACTATTCTAGACTACATTCTAATTTGCCAGAAAACGGGGGGAGGGGGTGCACCAATCAAAATCAAGTATGCAAATAGCAAATCTATGTCTCCTTGACAAGGCTCAGAGCACCTGACCGTACTTAGTGGAAAACAATGATCAGACTACTAAAGATGTAGAGGAAAATGCAACGCACAAATGAGAGCAACAGTGGATAAATAACAACTCTGAGCACTTTTAGAAGAGAAGCAAAAACGGGCAAAATGCCAATCGTATATTTTTCTTCGCATCAGCAAGCTGTATACAAGAAGCATCTTCTCCAGGTATTAGGAAGAAAACCAACTGCTCGTGGCCAGGAGGAAAACGGTCAATTAGACCAGGGATGGAGAACCTGTACCCCTACAGATAAATTTCCACTCCCAAGTAAAGAACCAAAGTTTGGAGAATTTGAGCTCTGAAAACTAGATACGCTTCAATACATCAATGTTTATGTTGGGGGGAAATGGATGTTTAAATGTTAACATGCAAATCCGAAATGTGTGAAACTGAACTGTGGCTCCAAAGTCATGTTTTGTGCCCCATGTTTAACTGAGCTGTAAGATTTCCCAAGGATTTCCTGACTATTTCTAAACATAAAGGCTGAGCAGGTGAGAAGCAGACCGGCATGAAGCGCTAGCCCTAAGTAGCATCATCAGTCTTGTACTCCAAAGCTCCTTTCACAGCAAAAAAGAAACACCTTTGCATTTTGGAGCTGGGGTTGCTATCTTATCTGATCAAATTTTTAAACTCCATTCAAAAGAGCGTCCCTTTCTCTCTCACCCCCACCCACCCCCACCAGGGGCGAATGAAGGCATCGTGACACCTGGGGCGGGGCGTCGCTACCTAGGGCGCATGTGTGGTGTCGCTATGTATGATGCCACACATGCGCTGTACTTAGCGGTTTGCCAGTGGCACCGCTCCAGCACCGCTGCAGCCACGAACAGAGCATCCTCCACATGCGGCTGCGGCGGCGCGATGGCTGCTCATGCCACTGCGAGCCCCCGCGGGGTGCCGTCTTGTCACCCCGACAGACATAGCACCTGGGGTTCACCCCCCCATTGGGATGCCACTGACCCCCACCCCTACCAACCCATGAAGTAGTCAGTTTTAATGTGACACATTTTTGGAGCTCTTCATATGCCCACTCGTCAGGTTCACTATCAAGTGCCAGGCATTCCAAGCACTTAGGGGGCAGGGGCAATTTTGCATAACAGAAGAGCAAGAGAGCAGCAGCAATTTGCACCCTGCATAAATTATGTTACCCTAGCTGCATGACGGGGGACACGGGTGGCACTGTGGGTAAAAGCCTCAGCGCCTAGGGCTTGCCAATCAAAAGGTCGGCGGTTCGAATCCCCGCGGCAGGGTGCGCTCCCGTTGCTCGGTCCCAGCGCCTGCCAACCTAGCAGTTCGAAAGCACCCCCGGGTGCAAGTAGATAAATAGGGACCGCTTACTGGCGGGAAGGTAAACGGCGTTCCGTGCGCTGCACTGGCTCGCCAGATGCAGCTTTGTCACGCTGGCCACGTAACCCGGAAGTGTCTGCGGACAGCGCTGGCCCCCGGCCTCTAGAGTGAGATGGGCGCACAACCCTAGAGTCTGTCAAGTACGGGCAGGGGTACCTTTTACCTTTACGTAGCTGCATGACAGTACATATTGTTTTGGCACCAGGAGAGCAACAGTAACCTTTCTATCACCCTGGGAGAGATCAGATGAACACTAGCTTCCAGACCACACAACTAGCTTCCAGACCACAGCAAGCAACTGGCTCAGGAAGAATAAGTGAGAAGAGCAGGTTTTTATGGCTTCCTGGAAACCACTGGCTAGCCACTGCTGGAAACATAATGCTGGACTTGATGGCACCTGAACCTGGTTCTGGTCCACCAGACTCTTCTTCTGTACATTTATACTCTTCTACCTCTTAAGGTTGCAGCAAATGATGTGGAGCAAGCCCTGCATCCCGCCTGGAGCCAACGTATCCCTGATAAAGCTCTTAGCACGAAATGTAGAAACTGCTAAGTCATCTGGCACTGGCTATCTTTCCCCTTGGACCCATTTGGCATTTTTTGCCAAGTGGAGAGATATTGCATCTTTCCTGTTATTGCCTAAGTCTTCACATTGCAATTAGAAGACGACAGCTTTGTTGGATGTCAGCAGGAAACAATAAACCTCAAAACAACCTACACAGCCCCTAGATATTTCTCGAAGCCCTTTGTAAAATTTCTCTGATATCTTGAGTCACTGCAACTCTCATTTTCAGAGCTACAGGGCTTTCTTCCACGAAAAAGCCAGGAAGATGACAGCACGCAGCTGATTAGCAACTCATTAGAAGTTAAAACGAAAATGCAACTTGAGAGTTTGAAGGGCGGGGTGGTTCCTTGTAAGATCAAGGCAAGCTGCAGAACTCAGGCAACAGCTAGTCCAACACAATGGCTGTGTACATGCATAGTGGGGAACCAGCTGGGGTGAACTGTAATACAGCACAGATAACCAAAAGCCAAAATAACATTCAACATCTGGAACCACCCTAAAAGAACTACACATTATGGCTGACATGGTGCTGCTGTGAAAAACAGCAGCCCGGCATTCAGTATTTGTGCTGGTGCCCCATATTCCTTAGCCCCACTTGCCTGGGTAATTTCCCCACCTTTGCCAGGAGCAACCAAAGATGTGGAACAGGGCTGGAGAAACAAGGTGATGTCACAACATAAACATTTCTAACATTACAGGAGAGAGGAAGGAGAATTTAAGATGGGAGGGTTTGTTTTTGGCAGCAGCGCTGTGATGAGCATAGCATGTAATTCTGTGCTAAGGAAAGAGCATATAGTACACCTTCCAAGGGGACAAATCACACCTCAGTGGTACAGGATGTGTTTCACATGCAAAAGACCCCAAGATTTGATGCTGAACATCTCCATGTAGGCCAACAAAAGACTCCTGTCTGAAACCCTACAGAACCACTATACATCATTTCTGGCTTGGTATAAGGCAGAATTCTAAGCCCTAACTAAAACAGAATTAATGCAGAATATTTTGAAGATTCTTGTAAGATTTTGATATTGGGATGTGGGTGGCGCTGTGGGTTAAACCACAGAGCCTAGGGCTTGCTGATCAGAAGGTTGGCGGTTCGAATCCCCATGACAGGGTGAGTTCCTGTTGCTCGGTCCCTGCTCCTGCCAACCTAGCAGTTTGAAAGCATGCAGTGCAAGTAGATAAATAGGTACCGATCTGGCAGGAAGGTAAATGGCATTTCCGTGCACTGCTCTGGTTCGCCAGAAGCAGCTTAGTCATGCTGGCCACATGACCCGGAAGCTGTATGCCGGCTCCCTCGGCCAGCAAAGCGAGATGTGTGCTGCAACCCCAGAGTTGTCCATGACAGGGGTCCCTTTATCTCTACCTAATTTACGTTACTGATTGTATTCATTGCAATAAGGCATCCCCCCCCCCAACATGAAACTATGCCCTCTCTTATGCAGGTGGCTTTATATCTACATTTTTAACTAGGTCATCCACTGACTTTACCTAGACGGCATTTCAAAACACAATTCTTTTACTAGGATTAAATAAGCGGGATCTTTATGGTAATTAATGGTATTTACCCCTTTGTGATCTGGAACACTTAAAACAGTGGTTTTTTTAGCAGATCCCCTAAAAATCAGCAATTTTGACTTCCTTTTTCCATTTAAATGTCTTTGCACCTTTTTGGTCTGACAACTGTTTTTATGTGCAGGGGGCTAGGTTTTAGACACATGATGTTTATATGTGGGTGTGCAGTATACAAGGACTGAAGAGGAGCATGTGGCTTAAATGAAGAAAAGAGGGACATAGGTAGTGATGGTAAAAAAGGGGGAGGGAGAAAAACAGAAATGAAAAATCCCATACAGCCAAAGGCAGGAGGAGTTCTGTGATACCGCTGTCAGTAGAGTAGGGTGGGCACTCAATTTGCTAATCCCTACTCCCAGTGCTTTTTTTCCTGGGAGTATGCAGGGGGTATACATACCCCTAAACATTTTGTGAATCTAAGTTTGGCCTCATTGAGGGGCAGTATTTAAATATGGGGGCGCGGGTGGCGCTGTGGGTAAAACCTCAGTGCCTAGGACTTGCCGATCGTATGGACGGCGGTTCGAATCCCCGTGGCGGGGTGAGCTCCTGTCTTTTGGTCCCAGCTCCTGCCCACCTAGCAGTTCGAAAGCACCCTTAAGTGCAAGTAGATAAATAAGTACCGCTTTATAGCGGGAAGGTAAACGGCGTTTCCGTGTGCTGCGCTGGTGCTGGCTGGCCAGAGCAGCTTCGTAACGCTGGCCACGTGACCCGGAAGTGTCTCCGGACAGCGCTGGCCCCCGGCCTCTTAAGTGAGATGGGTGCACAACCCTAGTGTAGGACACGACTGGCCCGTACGGGCAGGGGTACCTTTACCTTTAGGGAAATGAGAGTACCCCTAAACATTTGTTTAGAGGAAAAAAGCACTGTCTACTCCCAAAAAGGAAACCAAACAAGGGTGTTTTGTTCTGTTCTTTGCTAAGACCCTATACCTATTTTATATCATTTTAGCTGTCACGGGTTCCCCCAAAAACCCTCAGCTTAAGTTTGATGAGGGTGCTGAGAATTCTTTGCTAGAGATGCCGACCTTCCCCACTTAAAAAAACTACATTTACCAGGATTCCTTGGGAACAGGGAATGGCTATCCAACAAGTCTGTAACTTGAATACAGTACAGACTTGAATATAGTGATTTAGATATCCTCTTACTGGTTCACTCCCGCTAAGATTCTGCCACACTTAGCACAGATTCTGTCAGCAAGAAGGAAAAACAGATTAATTCCGAATTTAGGCAAATACATTATTTTTATACCTTGCTACTTTTCCAATATCCCTTTAATATGATAATCCTGCATCTCTCAGTTGATGGATTAGCATACTCAGTCTGAAAGATGTGTTCCCTCCTCTTCATGCATCTTTCTTATCACAAGCTAAAGCGGATATTAAAAACTAAAAACAGGTTTCTTCCTCCCCCCCCCTTCCCTTTCCCAGTGATTCTGGTATCAGCCCATGAAAAATGTGTTGTTTTGACTTGTAAACTAAAACAAAAATCCATTGTGGTGCCTTGGGTATGATGGATTATTTTTTTTATTCCTATGTGCGGCCTTACTTTCAAACAGAAAAAAGGAGACTCAGATGAAATATTATGAAGAGAGACAGTATCGGCTTTGTTGCACAAGTTCTGTACTATGATACTGATAATAATTAAGGCATTTAAAATATTCAGGCCAGGCAACTTATTTTATTCCCTGTACTTCAACAGATGCAAACAAGCTAACAAGCTCCTGGGTTAGAGCCCAAAGTTATCACAATACAGTCGTACCTTGGAAGTCAAACGGAATCCGTTCAAGAAGTCCATTTGACTTCCAAAATGTTCAAAAACAATTAGAAGCCATGGAAGCCCCGTCGGACGTTCAGCTTCCAAAAATAGTTCACAAACCAGAACAGTCCCTTCTGGGTTTGCAACGTTCGGAAGCCAAAACGTTCGCGAACTAAGCTGTTCAACTTCCAAGGCATTGTTTTGTGATGATGCTAAATAGAGAGAAAAAGTTCTTAAAATATGAGTTGTATATGTGCTTTGATTTGGTCTTCTGAAGATCCCAGAAATTTATGTGGTCAGAGAGAGAGAGAGAGAGAGAGAAACACAGAGAATCACTGATCCATATATTCATTGGTGAATGATGGCATCTGTGGATTTCCTTGGTCAGCTGGGACCTGAATTCATGAAGCTTACAGCATTTTAGTTTCAAAGAAGGAAAACGGAGGTCTGCGAAGGGAAATTCTGTAAAAAGCTGCTAAATCATATGCATACTTTACAATTCTATGACTCTATATACAGGCAAGCAGAAGGCTTGTTCTTTTGGTGAGAACAGGATCCGGTGCATATGTAACATGTGAGGCTCTCTTAACTGGGAATGGATTGCAATGTCTGTCCCTTCATCTCTCCTTT
The DNA here is from genome assembly GCF_965113315.1 of Podarcis vaucheri. Lineage (NCBI taxonomy): Eukaryota > Metazoa > Chordata > Lepidosauria > Squamata > Lacertidae > Podarcis > Podarcis vaucheri. Next base: position 76,856,551 of record NC_138763.1, on the reverse strand, counting down.
CCTCTGCACAGTAAATTCGCATACCTTTATCACTCAACATTATCTGCACTGGTGTTGACTGCGGTTAAGCTAACCATATCTGACAATATTCAGAAACAGCTTTAAATTGTTGCCAGTCAGCTGATGTATCACTTAGCCATAGTTAAGTTGGGTCTGACTACTCCAGTCTCCCAAAATGGGTACCAGATGCAGCTCTTGCCAGCATACTGGGAGCTTCCTACAGTGTGTGCTTGAACAAGCAACCATTTTAAACATGCAGGTTCTAAGTGGTACATTTTTGCTGCACATCATATGGAGCATGCTGTAGGTGCAACATATGAGGTGATTCCCTAACAAGGCTATCTAATCTCCATTATTTTTCTTGGCTCTCCCAGAATAGTTGAGAATTGGGGCCAAGTACAGAAGAGCGCTACATTTTGCAGCAAACATGAATGGAACAAGTGTTGAGAGGGAGCAACTTCCTTCCCTTCACCCACTCATTCAAAAGCTGACTGTCAATGAGAGCTTGTGAACATTATTAAGCATCATTAACCTCTGCTGTTCATTTCAAACTTTCCATTCAATCTGCAGGTCTTAAGGCTTCTCACACACCAGTTACAAAAAAAACACATCACTTGGTGTTGAGGTCCACTTCTTTCACCCGAAGTCTCAATAAAATGTTTACTGTCTCAACAATATGTCACCAAGGAATGTATTAGTAATGACATAGTGATAACAACTTCAAAAGGTGTGATGGAAAGAGAGAAGGCTGAATGAGAGCTCTACTGAACACCAGGGGGCGATACAGAAAAGGAATCTGACTCACCGCACAACCTGATGGGTCAAAACCTCTTTGCTATCAGCGTTAGTAATGGAGCAGCAGACACATATTAGGAAGTGAATTGAGGACAAAAAACAAAATGATCTTTTTGGAGTTCAGCATATCTGGCAAACAGCTTGGAGAACTGTGTCTTTTGCTGTTGTTTATTACGTTTTAAAAAATAATATATTGCTAATAACTGATTACGTAGATTGATGCACGCCAGGCTAAAGGCATAAATCAAAGGGAAAGTCATAAAGATGAAATGGAATAGAGCACATGCACAATTTACGCAACATATACTGGATTGCAGTAATTGAAATATTGATCATTTCTAGGATTTGCTCCTTTGCAGAGTTTTTGAGGATATCCTAAGCCAGCAGTACATATCTAGCTGTTTGACTCATTTAGAGTACCTAATATTGAACTATGCCAAGTGTAAATGCTCGTTCATCTGATTCATTGGGAGGAGGAAGGCCCATCAAATGCTACTTCAAACGCAACATGCTGGGAAATATATTACAGCTGCTATCATTTCAGTAAAAAGAGATTTATTTTCTCTCCTTTTTTGAATTCTCATGATTCTACTCCTTTATCTTATTTTATATCTTTAACCTCTATCTTCTGCCTGTTTCTCCTTCATTCAAGCCAGCCACATCAGTCTCCTCGTCCTTGAAAAATAAAAACACGCAAAACTCACAAGTTGTCTAGACACAACTATGACATAACTACTGTCTATCTTCTCAGTTTTCCTTCCAAAATATTGGACTGTACAGTACTATCTGAGCAGGTGCACTCACATGTCACAATAAACCAGGGTTCCTGACTTACCATGGTTTTTTTTTTCCAGTCAGCCTTAAACCAGGGTTTGTTTCACACTTCACAACAATTTGATGTGACTGGATGGAGGGCAAAAAATCCATATTGGTAATGTGACTTGTATAACAGAAATACACCACTATCACACCAAGATATATTGACTAAACTAGGAAAATAACAAACTCTTTGGCTGCTACTTCAGCAAATCCACACTTTCTTGGCTAACCCAATTACCAGTAAGGCAGCCCTACAACCATTAGCCCCATTTGAAAGACTTGTAATATCCACAGAAGGACAAGATCCAGGTATAACATGCACAATCTATAAAATTCTACTTAGTGCATCAGTGGATTCAGATGACCCTATTAAACATCAGTGGGAATGCAATTTCGGTTGTGAACTTGACCCAGGTCAGTGGAATAGAGACCCCATTGGAATAGGGACAATAGAGAATAGGGACCAAAAACCCTTTATTTTGGCAAGCAGTAGAGTATTAACCCTAAAATTCATATGTAGGTGGTACCTGACCCCTAAGAAGCTGGCAATGATCCATCCTGTCAACTCACCATGTTGTTGGAGGGGCTGGTACATTTCTCCACATGTGGTGGGAATGTACAAAACTCCAGCCTTTCTGGAATTTGATATTCCAAGAAATTAATAAAATAACAAAACAATTCAAAGTTGAACCAGAATTAGCTTTATTAAATATATTTCAGGACAACAATCTGGATTTACATAAAAAATAATTAACAAGCAATTTATTGTGACTGGAAAGACCTTTTTGGCACAATAGGCAATTGGTACAAAACAGTTTGGGAGAAAGCCCTCCTTGAGAGATTAACAAATAAACTATGGTTGACACATGGACAGAAAGATGGTTTTCTGCGGTGTGGTTTAATTTAATAACATATGCCAGTATTCCAGAAAATGAACAATCCTCCCCATCAGCATTTGTATCAATCTGGCTGATCTAAATTTAAATTTAAACATAAAATTATTTTCTACACTTTGACCCTCCTCCCACGTTCATCAATATACCAACACTTTATATTGCTTCATTGGTAAATGGCTATTACTCATACTTAATCTAAGCACTACAACAAGAACTCCTGATTAGGCATATAGCTATGCAATGTTGAATGTTATCTATTAACTGTGTACTATCCTGTTTTCCCTTTTTTGTTTAAACCAAGAACTTATACACTGACCACTAATAATGAACCATGTGTTGTAGGTATTACTACAAATTTGTTGTGCCATTTCTGTGATATACAAATGACATCAGAAGGCTTGGTTGGTCTATTTATTTGTACCATTTATTATGCCTATGATCCTTGTCTATAAAAATAAAATGTTATTTTTAAAAACCAGTTATAGCAGTTTCCTGTAGAAAGATTATCTGCAATTTTCTTCCAGTGATCTTTCACTTCATTCTCTCTCTCACCTTTCAGGATGTTTTCATGCTGAGTCTTCTTGGCTCTCATGCCATTCTCTTAAATTAAGGTTTCTAAAACTGTTTGTCTGCCCAGCACCACCTTCTGCTATTTTCTCTTTGTCGTTAGATTTTCCTGCATAATTTTGCTTTTTTGCTCTAACCCTTATTTAAACCTGGCTTTTCAATATCAGCATGTACTCAAAGTGGATGTGTAATGTGCGTGTGTATGAACAATAGACCATGGATGAACATATTTTAAAAAACAAAACAAAAAGGCCTAATGAAACACCATATTCTTGCCATGTTCAGCTTTGTCTAAGTTGCATTCTTTGGCTACAAAAATGCTAGGCAATGTTTTAATTCTTTCATATCCTAGTTCTTGCAATACCTTCCTTCTCAGTCCTCCTGTTTCTCATTCAACCTCTTTAATCTGCTGCTTAGCTTACCTATTCAGCTTCTCCCTTCACTCACTTCTTTCTCCTGAGCATTCCAATCTTAAGTTCCTTCTTTCAGTTTACAAATGTTTGCCAGTTCCATTGCTCCTGCTTATCTTTCATCTCTTCTTTTGCTCACAGCTGTGTAGGATGGTATGAGGAACCTGACGTCCTCAATATGTTGTTGGACTCCAGTTCCCATCAGCCCCAGCTAGCCAGTAGATAAGGATGATGGGAACTGTAGTTCAGCAATCTCTGGAGGACCACAAATTCCCCATCTCTGGTGCAGGGATTGGGGTCTTGGCTCATTACCCTGCATGCCCTTTCTCTAAGCATTCCCGCAGTAGGACCAGGTAGAAGAAATCTGTGTAAGCCTTTTGTAGCACAGAATACATTCCTGGGTTACTAGTCCACACTCATTGTCTTCATTTTCATCAACACTTTCGAACACAAACAAGAGAATTATCTAAAGCAGGACAACGCGTAAATAATCATAAACATATGAAATAGACAGCCAGCTAAGAAACCATGAGAAGCAAAGACTTCTGTGACAAGACTTCCTTACTGAATTCATTAGTGTGTCTAGGTTTGGCTAGGATGCTCACTCAGGTCTGAAATAACTACATGCATCACACTTAATTCAAAATTTACCGTCTTCCCCATATTTAAATGAGGGGCTTCTCCAGCCGACATTTTTGCCAGCCTCTTCTGCTTCCCGTATCTACCAACATCATTATATCCTGATGACATCTGAATCAGGAGGGGCTGTGCTGTCTCTGGACCACTGCCCGGACACAGTGGTGAAATTGATGAGGTCAAGCAAGCCGAGCTTGAATGCTGGCAAGAAGGAGGCACTGTGGGCGAGTAGCTCCCACGTCTGAGAAATTGCTCAGTTGCCTTCTCTGGATAAGGGTTGCACTGCCAGCAGGTCTGAGTTTCTGGACGCTTCTGGATCCAACTCTGTCTCTAGAGTCTCAGGTAGCCTCAGTGGCTAGAAGTGCCTTTTACCAACTGCAACTGGCTTGACAGCTACAGCCATTCTTGATCTGGGAAAGCCCTGCCACAGTACTTTATGTGTTGGTTCCTTCAAGACTGGATTACTGCAATGTGCTCTGTGTGGGGCTTCCCTTGTGCTCGATCCAAAAGCTGCAGCACCGCTGCTGACAGGAGTGAGGCCTTGCCAGCATATAACACCTGTGTTCGGAGAAGGGCAGGCCCAAGAAATTTTGGCCCCTGGGGTGAACCACAAAATGGCACCTCTCTCTCTGCCAGGGAAGAAGGGGTGAGTGCAGATCTATGTCAGGAACAAGGGGGAAAGAAGATCTACAACAGGATCTGCTGCCCCTGTGGATCCTGCCGCCTGAGGCGGTTGCCACACCTTGCCTCTTGGGCTCAGAGATTGCATTGGCTGCCGATTTGTTACCGGACCAAGTTCAAGGTGTTACTCTTAGTATACAAAGTCCTTAACAACTTGGGACCAGTTTACTTACAAAATCGCCTTACATCAGATATGTGCCCACGCAACCACTACAACCAGCGGAACTGGCACTACTTGCAGGTGCCACATAACACCCATTCTGTATTTGTAATAACTTGATCATTTAGTGTGGCAGCACCTAAACTTTGGAACTCCCTGCCTGTTGAGATAAAGCAGGCGCCTTTCACTGTACTCTTTTCGGCACCTGCTAAAAGCATCCTTGTTTAGACAAGTCTGACCAGATGCTTAGAAAGTTGAGGTAATTTTAATCAGTATTAATATTTTAACTTTTGTATGTTTTAAAGCACGGCTATAAGGTTTTCTTAATTTTATGGTTTTATCTGTTTGTGACCCGCTTTGAGGGTGTGTGTGCTTTTAACAATCAAGTGATGCATAAATTTTATGAAATAACTACACAAAAACACATATTGCCTGCAACCAATGGTAATATTTGAACACTCCAAGCCTTGCATCCTTACATTGGTCACTAACTAATTCATAAATTTTGTTAGGCTTGTGATGCTGTGTGTATCTCTAGTGCCCAATTCCCTGTATATCAGGCAGCTTTGTGAATGGAACAGGGGTGGGGTATGGCAACAGGAAGAGCCCAGGCAAGAGTTTAGAAGCAGAAAATCTCCAGTTACTGAGCCCCAACTTTCTACTTAAGGAAGCTTAATAACGCACCTTTCAGCTAAATTCCACTTGAAAAGAACATTTTAACTGCTCTCAGGCTTGAAACATTACCCAGTGGCATTCAAGTGTTTAAGCACTTTTGCACATTCATGTGCAACAGCAAGATGCCTCATCACTCCAGAGGAGCTAGAGAATGCTAGCTTGGCACTAACAGACCTTGCAGAAAGCCAACTCCCAGTATGGTGGAAGGGGCTTTGCCAAGAACAGAGATGAAGACTGCTAGAGAAGAGCAGGTCATAGACCTATGCCCACCTGTCAATGAATGCATAAAAGAGAAGCGCAAGATCACACCCGCTGTCCATACTCTCAATCCGCCCCCACCCAGTATAATAATAATAATAATAATAATAATAATAATAATAATAAAATTTATTATCTATACCCCGTGCCCATCTGGCTGGGTTTCCCCAGCCACTCTGGGTGGTTTCCAACAAAATATTAAAATACAATAGTCCTTCAGATATTAAAAGCTTCCCTAAACAGGGCTGCCTCCAGATGTCTTCTAAAAGTCTGGTAGTTGTTTTTGCCTTTGACATCTGGTGGAAGGGCGTTCCACAGGGTAGGTGCCACTACTGAGAAGGCCCTCTGCCTGTTTTCCTGTAACTTCACTTCTCACAGTGAGGGAACCGCCAGAAGGCCCTTGGCGCTGGACCTCAGTTTCCGGGCAGAATGATGATGGGGGTGGAGACACTCCTTCAGGTATACAGGACCGAGGCTGTTTAGGGCTTTAAAGCACCAACACTTTGAATTGTGCTCGGAAACGTACTGGGAGCTGATATAGGTCTTTCAAGACTGGTGTTATGTGGTCTCAGCGGCCGCTCCCAGTCACCAGTCTAGCTGCCACATTCTGGATTAGTTGTAGTTTCCGGGTCACCTTCAAAGGTAGCCCCAAGTAGAGCGCATTGCAGTATTCCAAGCAGGAGATAACTAGAGCATGCACCACTCTGGCGAGACAGTCCGCGGGCAGGTAGGGTCTCAGCCTACGTACCAGATAGAGATGGTAAACAGCTGCCCTGGACACAGAATTGACCTGCTCCTCCATGGACAGCTGCGAATCCAAAATGACTCCCAGGTTGCGCACTTGGTCCTTCAGGGGCACAGTTACCCCATTCAGGACCAGGGAATCCTCCACACCTGCCCGCCTCCTGTCCCCCCAAAACATTACTTCTGTCTTATCAGGATTCAACCTCAAGTTTTTAGCCGCCATCCATCCATCAACCGTCTCCAGACACTTAGGGAGGAGCCTGTATGCATGCAGATTTCCCTTTGTAAGGGACAAACTGTGTGTGGAGGCTCTTCCAGAAGTTATGTGGAACATGGGCAGGGTGTGTGTGTGTGAGAGAGGAATGGCCTCAACCCTGCCCCCCATTATATATGCAGTCATTGTAAAGTATGCACAAGGATAGTGTCAACTATCTCAAGGGAATGCAGCTGCCTAAGGCCACATAAGGAGCTGGCAGGTAAAACTCAACAGATCCAAGGGTCTCAGCCATTGCTTTTCTTCCCTCCCCACCACAAAATAAAAACACCTAGTCACCACCCGCTAGTCCTTATGTGTGACCTGCCTCCTTTGCCACCACATCCTCCAATTAATGGAGGGACTAGATGGGCCATTGGCCTCATCCAGTGGGATCTAATGTTCTTAATACTCAAGACCACTGCCTCCCTTTCATGTACATCAATGTTACTGCAACACTACAAGCATCATGTTATTTTTCTGACGCATCGTTATCTTTGTATTGCTCAAATTTGTGATGCACGGACATAGTGGAGATATTTGAAACACACTGCTTCTCAGATCTACATTTTAAACTCATACTTCTTTACATCACGCTAATTTCACAGAAGAAGGGAGAGAAGAGAAATTAATTTGCATATGCAAAGAACTCCAAAGACAGCCACCCTTTCCACTCATTTCACAGCTTTCAGATGCGATTCCAACATCTGTACCACAGTTATTTGCAAGGAATTATTTTATATAGTGCAATCATATGAAGAATTCTCATACAATTTCATCCAACAGTATCTGATTACCTTTCAGCTCAAAGGAAGAGTTACTCAGCAGGATTGCAAGCCAAAAAGAACCAAGTAGAATATTTTGTATTTGATGAATGCCAGGAACAAACAGTTTTACTCACTAGGCATTATTGAAATTATTAAAAGGCCACTTACCTTTTCAAGCCGAAAAATTGCATATATGTTTAAGCTGCAACCCTTTATTTAGTCCAGCATAGTTCCCACTTAAGTCAATGGAACATCAGTGGACTACTGAAATATTTGACACTGTACATATCTCAAATGGGTGGTGGCGAGAGTCGGCTTCTATCATCTCTGTGTCTTTATGCTTCACCATGACATACTGGCATAAGTGTGTAAATACATGTTGATTCCAATGTATGCATGGCCAATATGCAAGATCTTGCACATACACCATACACATACACCATTTTAAGGAACCAGGATCATGTATTTGAGAAGTGTTTAAGGAATGAGTGCATGTGCTGAATTTCACTCAGTACAGAAGAGTACAGAGGTGAAGCAAGAACAGGGTCCGGTCTGCTCAGTCTTGCTGCTCCATCCCATATGTCCACATCTGCAAATGTGTAAATAGCCCTAACCCTAATGACCTGAAGATTACAACCTTGTACTCAAACTAACCAGATTCTTCCTTCTAAGAATTCTGAGGCTGAGGCTAGACATAGACTAGGCTAGACTCTTTCCATGCGCGCGCACACACAGAGCGTTTGAAATTTGCCAGGCACCAGGCATATTTTGCACCTGGCTCTCGGCCACTTGCAACCAAGTGAAGATGCCCGGGTGCCAGGATGGCGGCTGACGTCTCCACCATCTGGAGGTGCATGCGTAGGGATTCTTGCTTGTTTTCACACACTAGCAACACGTCCTGTAGTATTCTATCTGTTAGATTTTATCAGAATGAATCTCAGGAACCAAAAAGTCATAATGAAAAGTAAGACTTTTGAGGTAACTGGCCCCAAAATGGCAACTAGGCATTATTCTGTTTCTACGCAGGTAACCCTGGTTTAAGGAGCCATTTTGCACTTGGCTTCTATACCTCAATTCTAACACTGCGACACATATCTAGTTTTCTAAGGGAATGCAGCATTCAGTCCTGGCATTTCCCACCTGAAGAGGCAATTTCCTGGAACAGCTTTACCACAAGATGAGCATTTTCCTGGTCCAAGACTTATAGTGCCTAATTTCTTTCTCAGCAAAAAACCAACAACAAAAAACAAATCTGTTGATCAGAAAGCCTTATGGATTTTACATTTTCGATCTAATTCTCAGAGTCAAAATTTAAAACATTGAATATTAATGGATTTCATTGTTTTAGCTTTAGTTTTAAATGTTTGGGAAGGTGCTCATGCTTTTCTGTAAGGGAGCGGATGGCATTGTGATCTAAACCACTGAGCCTCTTGGGGTTGCCAGTCGGAAGGTTGGCGATTCGAATCCATGTGACAGGGTTAGCTCCCGTTGCTCTGTTCCAGCTCCTGACAACCTAGCAGTTTGAAAGCATACCAACACGAGTATGTGGCAGGAAGGTAAACAGGAAATGGTGCTTCTGTGTGCTCTTGTCACGGTGCCCCGTTGCACCAGAAGCAGTTTAGTCATGCTGGCCACATGACCCAGAAAGCTGTCTGTGGACAAATGCTGGCTCCCTTGGCCTGAAGCGAGATGAACGCCGCACCCCACAGCTGCCTTTGATGGGACTTAACCATTCAGGGGTCCTTTACCTTTTACTTTTAACTCATGCTTTTCCAGCAATGAACTCCCATTTGCATCAGAAGGGTTGGTCTTGTCCTCAGGCAAGCTGCAGGGGCAGAGGTGTCCATACCCATTTCAGAACAGCCTGGTTTGATAGTTTAAAACGGGGCTTGGGAAAATACAAGCTGCTTCTTGGTCTGCATGCCCTGCTGGGGTTGTGTTTCCGTTTCTTTGACCACAGCTTGCCCTGCTTTGTGAAGGAAACTGTGCCTTGCCATGTTCATTTCTTCACTGGCAATTCTTGTGTTTTAAAACCTCATCTCAGGGATCCTCAAGAGGCCTGGCAAGCACTTACCATGTCCATCCTACATCCCATAATCCATGTCTTATCTTCTGAAAGTAGATCTTCTGCTCCAGTGTTCTTGTCATGCAGTACAACTCCAGACCTGTCCATGCACCTCACCAGCCTTGGCATTGTACACATGTCATAATGTATGAGCCCATCTCTGCCAAGCGGCTTCTCCTGGTTCCGACAAGACTCTGGGCTTTTTCTTCTCTGCCCAACTAGAGCTCCAATCCTGCCTAATCAAGCATACATCTTGCCAGAACTTTGAAGCCTGGGGTTAATCTTGTACTAAGCAGAGTTTGAATTTTGTTAACTAGTCTCCAAAAAAGACAGCCCATTCCTAAATGTATTGAGCAGGTAAGACTTGTATACAGCCAGATCATGACAAAATGAACTCAATAGACTCCTGCTTCCGCTACCCTTTTGTAAAATCTAAAACTAGCTTGAGAGCTGCTGAGTAAATTTAAAACAGACTAACTCTTGCATTCTCTTCTTTGAAACTCTGGCGTAAGATTAGGAAGCACACAGGATGTGCCAAATATATCATGTGTGTATCATATCTCCATGCGTAAACAAACCACAGGAAAAGATGCTATTAAGTTGTTCTGGGTTCTGCTTGATTCTCCATTTACGGCATCAGGTTAGGGCACATCTACAGTGCCATTTTATATAAAAGTTGGCTCCTTAATTTACTTTCCAAAATTTTCTTGGAGGATTCTTTCAGTTCATTAAAGTAAGTGCTTCGAACTGTCAGTCATCAGCCCTCATCATCCAATGTATTCCAAGACTGAAAAACAGCAAAGTCAACAGGGATAATGGTGGAAGTCTTGCAATATGAAGGGGTAATTCCTTGCATGCTATGAAGGTTAATGGTTAGTCTTTGAAATAAGGGATTAATTCGGTTCTCTAATATCACTCTGATAGCAGCCCAGACATATCATGAGTATGACTGTCTGCGACAGATCCATTCCGCTCTATCATGTAACAAGATGAGGCATGAGAGCAAAATGCAATATTATGAAGCTCTCTAATCCATTTGAAAATAGAGGAGACTCCCTATAGGAGTAATGGATTCATAATTATACATTCCACTCTGTTGCTTAGATCCACTGTAGCATGATTACAAATATATGAGCAGGTAACAGTAGCAGGTACCCCCAAATATAAATATGCTCACAAGATCCTATCATAATTATTACTAGCTATGTAACATTTGCCCCCACCTCTCCTCTCAAAAAAAAAAAAATCACAACCACCTTTGAAGAGGCTTCAACCATAGTGGACCTTTGAGGGGATAGGATAGGAGCAAGAATTGCAATGGTGGAAACAAGTCGCTAAGGACACCATTCTATGTGCCTCAGTACTGGTATTGGTATAGGACAGTCTTCCCCAACCTGGTGCCCTCCAATGTTTTGGACTACAACTCCCATGATGTCTCACCATTAGCCATACTTGCTGGGGTTGATAGGAGTTAAAGCCCAAAGCATCTGAAAAGCACCCGTTTGGGGAAGGCTGGTATAGGACACCATGATGACATTGCAATCTCCGAACGAGACTGTGGAAGGAAAATAATGTCACAAATGACACAAAACATGTATACCGTAACGCTTTGTGGTTTTTGTGCTGTGAAGCTCCAGAAATCCATATGTGACATTTCAGTCACTTCCCCAAACCACAACCAGCAAGTGTGCACCAAAATTCTTCTTTTCTTGAGGAGGACATAACAGTAACCATCAGTTTCCCACTAAACAAAACATATTGAAAGATGGACATGAATGTGGTGATTTGTACCCATATTTCCTAGGAGAATTGGGTTTTAGCAATTAGGTCACATCTACTGCAGGAAGAATGGGTTGAAGCCAATCCAAACAGCCTAATGCTGAGGATGCTTGCTTGAATGTAAATCCCACTGTGCTCAGTGGGACTTACTCCCAAGTAAGTGTGCGTAGGATCACCACTGACTTAGTTACTCAGGGTTTGAAGACTTTTCATCTAAATACAGGGATTTTCACACTTACTATTCTATGCCACTTGACTTAAAACAACAATAACTGTATAGCTGTAAACACAGGACAAATACTCTCTTTTATTAAAAACATTTATCTTTCAAAAAACCAACTCCACAGTGAGTTGTATTTCCTACCCTGGTGAGAAAACAGTGCCAGGCAGAAGCATTTCATATGCTACATGCAACAGAGATTACCCGTTCCAATGCTCTCTAGAGCATTCCCCCCCCCATAAGCAAAATCCAGAATATATTTGCAAAGAGCAGACACAAAAATAGATTATGGGGAGAGGAATGTGCTCGACTTCCTTCTAAAATGCTACAAACCACCTTTCAACTATTTATATATTTCTCTTCCCCAATTTGCTACATAGACAGTCCAACCTGTGGATCAGTTAAACCTCAATATCCCAAGTTACCTAGTCCAGCTGATTTATGCACCACAGTCTAAGGCTGCAATACTTTCACGGAAGCAACTACCACTGAACTCAGTGGAACTCGGTTTAGAGAGCAAGCATGTTTATAATCACACTCTTAGGCATTTTTATTCACAAGTAGGTTTCACTGGAACTGGAGCCTACCTCCAAATAAATGTATTTAGGAAGGGAGTGAGAGACCAACAAACTGAAGGGAACACATAGTCACTGCAATTTTTCACAGCTGCTTACTCCTAACTAATCCCACATATTTAAATGGCATGAACTGGCAAAGACTTGAGAATTTCAGCTACTCCCACCAGAAATCACCAAGATCACTATTTTTTAAATGCTCAGCATCTTATTTTTGCAAGCCAGTGCAAGTAACAACAGCAACAACAAGAGCCAATTTTGAAGGATCCATGTTATTCCGCACAACAAAAAACATTCTGGCAAATCCATCTAAGAACCACCTGTGTAGTTCTCTATAATAAAGAAACAACAACACATGACAAAAGCAGTTTTCTGAACCAAAGTTAAATTTCATCACCATTCATTCAGCTGCAGAATGTAAAAACAGCTACTATACTAGCCAAGGTGTTGTCTGAAAAGGTTTTATATGATTTACACAAACACACACACACATTTATTCAGAACTTAAAATGTTCGCAACAACATCTATTAGCAAGCCCACACTGTTGACAGGCAGAGTTCCTTTTAAGCTTTCATGGGGATGTTTGTTTACTCCCTGGGTGTGGACTTAAAAGATTGCTGTAGTATATCAAAAAGCCACATTGTTTAATCATGCAGTAAGCAATTTGTTTCAGAATGCTCAGATATTTGAAGAACATAAAGCAATTGTGTTACAACATTCTGTTTCCAGGAAGGGAACACGCCCATCAGCACCCAGGAAAAACAAAAGCATCCTCGTTCTAGCATCTTCTTGGTTCCCTAAATTAAAAGACCCCAGAATCAAACCCTTTTTTGAACCCACGTGAGGGAAAAAAAGAAAACCTTATAACCGAGAATAAAAGGTGCCGGAACCTTTCTGGGAGTTTACCTTTTTGCCTTTCTTTTTCCTGTGAGTATGTTTTGCGTTCTTCTCCTTTGCTTCTTCACTCATTTTTCAGCAAGTAAAATACACAATCTATAGACCGCTACTTGTATTCCAACATCCAGAGTCCCTGGAAATATTAGAGCATTGAAACCAAAGTCCATCTGCTGACGTTTCTCAGGCAAGTAACAGAATAAGTGCTGTTTAAACACAGCCACTGCTACTCCTGTAGAAGCTGGAACTGCTACTCAGAGCCTTGCTCGCGATTTCCCCAGCTCTCCCCACCCCTTCAGTTACAGAGCTGGGAGTTCAGATAAGCTACTATTCCGGTGAAAAAGCAGCGCTCCCCTTTCTTTTGTTGTTCTGCACTGACTGTTACCCCTGGGGTAAGATCTCGGCAAGATTTGGTAGCTTGTTCCATCCACGGTGCCTCCCCAGCCTCTAAACGCACAGAAATCAGCTGCAGATTGCTGACAGGTCTCAGAAGCTTTCACCAGCAGATGATTTGCTGTGCCTTGCAGACGGAGAAACTGAGCATAAATTGCTCCGATTCCCGAGAGCGCACAGCACCAGCCCATGTGTTGAATGTACTGGGGAACGCACAAACCAGATAAGGAAGCCTCCAAGAGATGAGAGAGAGAGAGAGAGAGAGAGAGAGAGAGAGAGAGAGAGAGAGAGATCAGGTGGCTGGTTCTCAATAATTACTACCACCAGGAACATTTAAAACATTGTGTGTGTGTGTGTGTGTGTGTGTGTACACACACACACACACATATATGATTGCATGCACTAGACAGTCCTGCTGAATTAATGTTCAATTTTCATAGTTATCCAGCCCTACTTCTTTAGGCACACTTCAAATTACTTATATTAACATTAAGACTGATTACCCTTTCAATTATTTATCACATAAAAGCGCCAACTACTTCCATAAAACAGAGATTTGCAATTATTTGTATCTCCCAAGCCAGTCCCATGCCAGCATGTATTCATGACAGAAGATTGATAGACAATTTCTTCTCTTCCCTTCCCCCCCCACCCCCTTCTCTGATGTAGGTCTCACAGAGAAAGTGCTACATGCCTTGAGTTGTGGTATCTCCAAAGTCCGTGGAGGGTTTCTGGATCAAATTTCCACACACTGCTGACCTACTCAGCAAAATGTTTTGGCTAGATATGTACAGGTCTCACACAAACGGGGGGGGGGAGTAGATGGAGACACCATTCTGTCACCTCTAGACCCCTACGCTGTTAAAGAAATCTTTAATAAAAACATTCAAAAAAATATACACTCACCCAGCACATGGGCTTTTGATGCAATGAAAATTTAAGAATTATCTTTAAATCCCTTATATACAGAAATAGCTTTAAATCCCTTATATACTAAAGGTGCTCTGCTCAATTACAGGCTTTTCAGCTCCCCCTTCTAGCAGCACCTTCTGGAAGCCCCCAAAGCTTTTGGAGATCTACAGCATCACCCATTGAGGTGTGGGGAGCAGCCACATGGAAATAATATGTGGTAAGGAATAGGGGCTGCTATTTGAACACGCATCTGGGGTGGGATGCAAAGATGCTACTGAGCTGGTTTGTCCATGGTTTTACCCTGATCAATTTTTTTCTGGTCTTTTTGTCTCCTCCCTGCTCACACAGGGAAGAAACAAACCATGATTCCCTGGCTCAGAATTATGATCGGAGCATTATGACCATGGTTTGTTTTGCTTTGGTCTTGGTTTACTTACTCACTTGGCTTGTTGGAGTAAGAAAAACACAATCCTTGATATGGAAATACTGCTAAGCAATGGCTCATGGTTTGTTTTCTGCATGTGCTAGTGGGGAGGAGACAAACAGTGCAGAAAAGTGTGTTCACAGTAAACCACTAACTATGGTTTATCATTCCACCCAAACTGAGTCAGTGTAATGTTGTTCTGTATGATCCAGATTTGCTACATAACACTAAGTCAAACCTTGCCTTAATATGTAGGTCTCCAGAGAGGAGATCATGATGGCTTTGATCCTCTTCCAATCCAGCTATTGCTATGCTGCTGTGAGATAAACCATGGGTTTGACTTGGCATGTCATCCAAACCTAGGCTTGTAGTTTGCCTCACTCCAGCGAAACCACAAACTGTAACAAAGGTTTGTTCTTGGTTAACAGCTCATGATTGGACTGAATCAAGTCCAAACACAAGCCCAAGTTCAGACAGCATGCTAAGCCAAACCATAGCTTAGCTCACAGCAACAGGACCAAAGGAGAAGCAAATCAGCTGTGATCAGCTTTACGGGAACCTGAGCACACACACACTTGTGCCAAACCATCGTTTGCTTATTGTTATGTGCAAACCGGACCTACATGTTGTTCTGTAATGAACCATCATTTTTTCCCATTCTGTTTCTTCCTCATATATGTACCACCCTGTTGATTTGTAAAAAAAATAAAATAGAGGTGGTAATTGATAATACCATTGCATTCTTGCTTCTGAAAGCTTCTTCCTTGCATGCTCCTATAGTACTTACTAGATTATTAAACATTGGGTCTCTATGAATAATGATTTATTTATTTATTTATTTATTTATTTAAATAAAGCACAATCAAATGGCACATGGGCAATAGCAGTTTCTGACTCTAAGTAGGTTACAGAAACATCTATTTTTGCTAAATACCGGAAGCCAAGTAACGTTAATATTTTCCTAAAATGGAGGGCAAATTGAAGAGAGATCTGTAATCTGAAATGCTGCTGACAATTGAGGGAACAATTAGATCTAGTTTTTATCAAGGTAATAAACCTTAACCTGAACAGATTGCAGGTGGAGACTCAAGTGACTGAATATTTCTAAAAATGAAATAAAATTAATCCCTGTAAATAGAAAACCTGATGTCAGACAAAAGGTTCATGCCTATCCTTCCTCTAGTTGTCTGTGTGTATTGAATTCATATTTTTTGTTTGTGGAAACATTCAATTCTATGACCCCCACTTGCAGCCTGAAATAGTGCAGCCCAAATAAAGGTTTGACTACCTTGGTGAGAACTAAACCTTAGACAGCAGGGTTTTATGAAAGAGGTGCTTGTACAGAAATATGCAAAACCAGTTGTTATGTTTTCCTTTTTTAGGCCGGAAAAAAATCAAAACAAAACCCTAGTACTTTCCCTAGATTTGCATCCTTGCTTAGATGATATGTTGCAAAAGAAAGTGCTCTCTGCTGGCTGATTTGGAGAAAACACTTATAAATAAAGCTACGACCTCATTGAACGCATATATTCTAATTACGCTGCTGTGAACAGCCTGGGAGGCCACTTCACACTTTGGGTGTAGCCTTAAAAGATCTTAGGTGTGTACATCTAAAAATGTAAAGTGTGGGTAGAACACAACACATTTACAAACACACGCTGTGTACAAGTACAGCAAGCCCACAAATTGTGTTTGCTTTACTTACGCGATTGCAACCTTACGTGGTGTTGGGGGGGGGATGAATAAATAAATAAATAAATGGAGAGCCAAGGAAACCCAACACACTCTGCTCTACATTTATTTACTTATTTCTCCCTTCCATCCTTGCTTTGGGAAGGGAGTGAGAGGGGTCTGGCAGCGTCTCAGCGTAACTTTAAATATATTTCAGGTAAGTAGGATCCAACAGAGGGACACGGGTGGCGCTGTGGTCTAAACCACAGAGCCTAGGGCTTGCCGATTAGAAGGTCGGCAGTTCGAATCCCCGCGACGGGGTGAGCTCCCGTTGCTCGGTCCCTGTTCCTGCCAACCTAGCAATTCAAAAGTACATCAAGTGCAAGCAGATAAATAGGTACTGCTCCGGTGGGACGGTAAACAGCATTTCTGTGCACTGCTCTGGTTTTGCCAGAAGTGGATTAGTCATGCTGCCAGCATGACCCAGAAAAACTGTCTGATGGACAAACATTGGGTCCCTCGGCCAGTAAAGCGAGATGAGCGCCACAACCCCAGAGTCGTCTGTGACTGGATTTAACAGTTAGGGGTCCCTTTACCTTTTTAGGACCCAATAAGTGTGTGAAGTGGCCCTAGCCCTTGCAAAAGAATTACTTAATAAATGCACAGTGATCTTCCATCACACATTGGGGCTTGTTTTAATACTCCAAGAACCCTATAAACATTTACAATGATTTCTGGAGAGGGAATTTTATATGCAGACACCTTGTTCATTTATTACAATTATTTATATCCTGCATTCAGAATACAGACCTTTCCAAGGCAGCTTACCACCATAACACAATATTAACATACTTAAAAGCCCTTGGGACACTTCCTGCAGGCTAGTTGATGGTAGAGTGTGGGGTGCAAAAAGAAAGTACAGTTGACTTTTGCCTGCCTTCCTCTCTTTTTCCCAAGAGAAAGCAACAATGCTACATTGCTTTTATCAAAGAAACAATTCATTGGATCAGGAATCATTATAGGAAACTGATTACAATTACTCTGAACTCCGCTATGAATTATTATTATTATTATTATTATTATTATTATTATTATTATTATTATTATTTTCTCTTTAAGTTCTGCCATGCTAGGCTCCTTTGGGAGAAAGGGTGGGATATAAATTCAATAAATAAAAAAATAAATTCAGGATTCCTCAAAGCTTCTATCTCTACTAAGATCTACATGTGAAGTTTCTTGCTTCTATGAGATATTTTTGGTTATTCGTTGATAAGTTTTAAGAAGTGTTTTGACGTGCAACTCTTTAACAGTTATTATATCAGAGGCTACGCGGCATCAAAATGTGGAGACTGCGAGCAGAAATGTCAGCCATACGGTTTTCTAACACATTGCTTAATTGCAGCCCAGTTTATATGTGAACTTTCAGAATCCCGGCGATGCAGATCTACTAACAGAGTTCTATTTTTAGATCAAAAAATAACTCGCATAAGAGGACAACAGGGTAGGCCAAATGAAGTCTACCAGGACAGTTCTATTTATAAACACATGCAAGGAAAAGGAAGGAGGCATGGGGCCCATGTGGAGTGGAAAGGGAGAATTTCAAGAAGAACAACCAGCAACAAGTCACTTTTGGTGACAAAAAGCTAATGAGGCTGTCATGCGCAGTTGGTGAAGAGCAGCTTCGTAGCAGACACTGGAATCCATGGAAGTAGCTGATTTGGATAACACTTAGGACACTCTGAACTTACAGGAGGCTCCTTTTTGCAGTTTGAATGGTTTCTGCTGGCACCTGTGTCATATGTAATTTGCTGCTGTGTGCTATTCATTTAACCCTGACTGGGGACAAGGTCTCTCGTTTGCTTTAATGAGCTCCCTGAAAAGGTGGCACTAAGGGGAGAGAAATCCATGTAATAAATAAGTTTTCTTTTTGCACCAGCAAAAGAATATTGGCTTATTTACTTCATACATTCGTATCTACTATATATTTTGTTCTTTATAGGTACAAGCTGCCTCCCTAGGTATCATTGCCAAATTTGGAACAAGGGTCCCCGAGGCGTGGGGCAGCAGTTTCCTTCAGTGTTGGGCTACTGGGCTGCCATTCTGACTTTGCCCATTTTTTGACACAGGCATAAGCTTGGCCACCTATTGATCACCAAGCTTGGCATGAAGGTTTCTAAGGTGGGTATGAGGGTCCCTGGTAATGTTTGGGTGCTGGGCGTCATTTTGAATCAAGATGGTAGATCAAAATGTGACTTTGGCATAACTTTGCCTGATTTTTGGCATGACTGATCCAAGCTAAAAAGAAAAAACTCCAAACACTATCCAGTTTAAAAAACACAGCATTTTGGGGTTTCTACATATTCCTGGGTGGCGCTGTGGGTTAAACCACAGAGCCTAGGACTTGCCAATCAGAAGGTCGGCGGTTCGAATCCCTGTGATGGGGTGAGCTCCCAATGCTCGGTCCCTGCTCCTGCCAACCTAGCAGTTCGAAAGCACGTCAAAGTGCAAGTAGATAAATAGGTACTGCTCCGGCGGGAAGGTAAACGGCGTTTCCGTGCACTGCTCTGGTTCGCCAAAAGCGGCTTAGTCATGCTGGCCACATGACCCGGAAGCTGTACGCCGGCTCCCTCGGCCAATAAAGTGAGATGAGTGCCGCAACCCCAGAGTTGGTCACGACTGGACCTAATGGTCAGGGGTCCCTTTACCTTTACCTTTACATATTCCTGGGCAATATCAAGCACTCCCCTCTAGTACAGATATATTTCACACACTATGTTTTTTTTCTACATCTAAATTTTCACTGGCATTCCAAAACTTAATTCTTATATTTGCTAACATATGAAAATAACTCATACTTCTCCACCCTGCAACCCCATTCTATGTATTTTTACTCAGAATCCCACGAAGTTCAGTGGGACTTCCTTCCAGGCCAGGTAAGTGGGTTTAGGAATTCAACTTCACTCATTTTAATTGAATTGATGATTCAACAAAAGATCTGAAAGACTGGCAAAAGTACATGTCTGATAAGGTTTCTTCTGCTCAGCTTTCATCAGGCAACCTTTTTAGTCTTTTTATTTTAATTGCAGTGGTGCCCCGCAAGACGAATGCCTCGCAAGACGGAAAACTCGCTAGACGAAAGGGTTTTGTGGTTTTTGAGCTGCTTCGCAAGACGAATTTCCCTATGGGCTTGCTTCGCAAGACGAAAACGTATTGCCTTTTTTGCAAGTTTGTTTCCTTTTTCTTAACACCGTTAATACAGTTGCGGCTTGACTTCGAGGAGCAGCTCATAGAACGCGGTGTGGTAGCCTTTTCTGAGGTTTTTGGTGATTTTTTAAGCTTTTCGAAAACTTTTCCGACACCGTGCTTCGCAAGACGAAAAATTCGCTAGACGAAAAAACTCGCGGAATGAATTAATTTCGTCTAGCGAGGCACCACTGTAACTGACATGTTTTTCAACAGAATGACTACCTAGGCATAACCTCAGTTATTAATGGAGTAAAAGTCATTTGTTCGTAGCATTGCTAAAATTATCATGAGGCATAAGTAGCAAGTATAACGTACGTGTGTGTGTGTTTCTGTTTCAGTGTATCTGAAGAAGTGTGCATGCACACGAAAGCTCATACCAAGAACTAACTTAGTTGGTCTTTAAGGTGCTACTGGAAGGAATTTTTTTATTGTGTGTGTGTGTGTGTGTGTGTGTGTGTGTACATTGCCTTTTCAAAATTATATTTTGAATCTATTCAAGCACAAGCCTGTGAATCTTGCCACCCAATCCCAATTTAGTAAAGTGTGCCCCTTCACACCACCTACAATTTATACTGCAATTGGTTTTTGTGGGGAGAGAGAAGAATCCAGTCTCCATGCCTGTCTGGCTGGCATTGAGTAGAAACTAAATTCAGCTAAAAGAGTGTAAAAATATTTGACTCATTGATTCATGGGCATGTGCCAATAACAATTAAGCAAGTTGAAAGAGACTGCTTGGTCTAATGCAATGTTGCACAGGTTTGTTTCACTCAAACTTCTCTGTATAGGGAAGTTTTTGATATTTGATGTTTTACTATGTTTTTATATGTGCCGTAAGCCACCCAGAGTGGCTGGGGAAACCCAGCCAGATTAGCGGGTATAAATAATAAAGTTGTTGTTGTTGTTGTTGTTGTTGTTGTTGTTGTTGTTGTTGTTATGTTGTGCATAGAAACTTATGTGTGGCTTCAGGGAGTTGGGCACAGTTCTTTAGATTTTCCAACAGATCCTATGAAGTTCCAGGTTTTTATTTTTCTCACACAACCCAAATTAAATTGTAACTCTTAATCAGTAAAACATGTCAGAAAACGAATGTGGGCACAACAAGCTGTAAGGTAAGGTTTTAACCTTTGTTCTCCTTTCCTGATGGAACCACGGCTTGTAGCATATACTGTACTGAATATATGTAGAATCATATAATTGTAGAATTTGAAAGGGACCCTGAGGATCATCTAGTCCAATCCCTGCAATGCAGGAATAGGCAGCTGTCCCATGCAGGGTTCAAACCTGCAAACTTGGCGTTATTAGCACCACACTCTAACCAACTTCACTATCCAGGCTAACTAACTGTGTCATGAATACCAGCCACCGAGGAGAATAGCCAGCATAGAATTCCTAAAACAGGCCATTTGGGGCAGAAATGGCTTGAACTAAAAAAAAAATCTATTCCTTCTATGTTTACACAGTGGATGTAGGATTTTGGCACAGGTAAAGTAAAGGTAAAGGTACCCCTGCCCGTACGGGCCAGTCTTGACAGACTCTAGGGTTGTGCGCCCATCTCACTTAAGAGGCCGGGAGCCAGCGCTGTCCGCAGACACTTCCGGGTCACGTGGCCGGCGTGACGAAGCTGCAGCTGGCGAGCCGTTTACCTTCCCACTAGTAAGCGGTCCCTATTTATCTACTTGCACTTTGATGTGCTTTCGAACTGCTAGGTTGGCAGGCGCTGGGACCGAGCAACGGGAGCGCACCCCGCAGGGATTCGAACCGCCGACCATGCAATCGGCAAGTCCTAGGCGCTGAGGTTTTACCCACAGCGCCACCCGCGTCCCTTTGGCACAGGTACTTATCACCAAAGAAAGGTGACAGAAATTTGCATAAGATTTTAATATATTAATTTACATGTAGATATGCAAATTTTGGAGTGCTTACTGTTATTTAAATAGAAATGCAATACATCTCACCAGACTGGGGAAGACTGTGACCAGCTAATCTGTGTGCCTGCTTTGTCTGTTCTCCTTACTGACTGACCCTGGGCAACTTCAATATTCCTTTTCTCTCTCCTTATGGTTCCTTATCTTTAAACTAGACTTGGATTGAACAATCTTCCAAGCAGGGGGTTGTTTCAAGCATAAGGCTGTCATCTGCACAGTTGGGCAGATAGAATTCCATAGTGCTTTGGTTGCTAGCAGTGCAGTCCCATTTGATCCCATGTTCATCATTTAGATGATGTTTGGGAAACACAAGATCTTCAAAATCATTTGTCTGAACTTGATTTAAACAACAACAACAACCTGTCTCATTTATCCTCACTACACTCCTGTAAGCTAGGCGAGACAGAGATAATTGCCTAAGGTCAGCCAGTTATCTTCATGGTCAAGTGGGGATTTCATCCCAGGCCTTCTCGATCCTTGCCCACCACTCGGTCATTCTATTATGAATTCACACAAGGCATTTTGTTTTTGTTTTTCCATGTATTCAGTCATGGAAATGATTCTCAGGCATATTCCTTGGTTTCTAAACAAGCAAGCAACAGCCCATAGCCTCACTTGAGTGACTTAAAAAGAAGGAATGAGTTCCACTGCCAATAATTTAGACATAAGTCAGTCACTGAGCTATATAGCACAGGTTAACTAAACATTTTCCCTTCATATACAAGGCCAATATTCCTGTCCCAATATGGTGCACTCATCTTGTTTGCTTAAATCTACTCCAAACAAACTATGGCTTTTATGCACATTAACAGGAAAATACCATTGCCTATAATGCAATGCAAGAGGGGTATCCAATTTACGTTTTACTCCAAAATTAATGGACCAAACCTAGTCATATTCATTGATTTCAATGGGTTTACTCTGAGTAAAATTTAGTTGCCTACCACCCACTTTGCAGAATGGTTTAAAGTAAAAACAAACTCCCCTCATTCTCCCTTTAGAATCATAGAGTTAGAAGAGAACACAAGGGCCATCGAGTCCAACCCCCTGCCAAGCATCCTTTAGATCTTTCTGATTTTTGCCATTATTAATTCTTGTGCCCTCTCAAAATCCTTGAGTAAACACTGCATTAAGAAGGTGGCCAAGATATATACTTCATTATATAACAAGCCAGCTGGAAACCCTAGAGTAGCCCTAATATTGTCAGGCACAGACATTAAGATGTGGTGACCTTGACCCCACCTTTCACTAACGGATACTTATTTCTATTGTATATTGTATTTGGACCAATACTTGCTTGTGAACAGTTTTAAACTTTTCTGTGCCAAATCAAAATTGTCAGGATAGTCCAGGTACAAGTGTTGGCAGAGTCCAGCTCACCACAGCTGATGATACAGCAAGAACCTTAAGCAGTGCTTTATCTAAAATGAATTTTCATTTTATTTTCAGGTATGTGAGGAGTGAGCCTTTTAATGGGCCCTTAAAGTTAGCCACATCAACATTCTCTCCAGGTTTCTTGCATTTGCACAGCTCCGTCACAGAAATTATCAAATGCTATGCATTTATTTTCCAGCAATTTTCATGCAACTGCCAAATTTGGTCCTTCAATTTTTATACCTGTTAGTTCAATCCATATGATCAAACAGAAGGCAACTTCTAGCTCAGACTGCTACAATGATGCCTGCAGGGTGTGTCAACCTTTGTGCCTGCATGGTGCCTGTGAAGGCTTCCAGGGGTGCCCCTGGCAGGTGCCCCAGACTCTAAGATTTCACTTTATTTTTTAAGTAAGCCTTTAGCCCTCCTAGAAAGAAAGTTATGGGACAATATGTGGAGGTACCTTCTAAGAAATTTCCGAGAAAAGAGAATGGTGTGGTTATCTTGTATATTCTTCCCCCTGGTGCCGAGGAATGCTCCCTGTTATTAGACAGCAATAACATCAGCCTCTATCCCTCCCTCCTCCTTTGTGTGTGATCTCCATAAACAGGACCAATAGGGCATAGATGAGTGCCCATGGTAAGCATAAGGTTGTCAGAGGCAATTGTCTAATTTGTGTTATGCCATGCTCCCCACAGCAGCCATTTTGTGTTATGCCACAGCAGCCATGGCAGCCATTTTGTGAATAGCGCCCCCAGCATTCTCTGAAATTTAAAAATAGGCCAACTAGACCAAAAATATTGGTGACCCCTGCTCTAGTGCTTCTTTGCATGCATGCATCAATCCATCCATCCGGTGGCAATACTTGAAAAGGGACAGGCATCAGGGTGATGTTGGTTTTGCAAAAAGTAAACAAAATCGCAAGCGTGAGTATTTCCAGATTTTCACATCTTCACAAAGTTACAGATGTGGAAACTGACACTTAATACAGCAACAGCAAGCAATGAATTCCTGAAAGCATTTATATTTTGTAATCACTCTGCCTTTTTAAACAAATTCAATCAAGACATCTTTCAGCCTAGTTAGTAAGTATCATGAACAGATATTTTTTACTAGTTTCCACCAATTGCCACCAATTTTTGTGATCATTTGGAGCTACAGCATAAAACCATATATACTCCTGTAAGTGAATGGTCAAAAAAGCCATGCATTTATCAACTGTAATATGAAAAATAGTGAACAATCGCTCTAATCCAGTCAAATTCAGTCCCATTCATTTCAACAAGCCCTCTAAAATTCATGCTCAGTCCTCCTACTGAAGTCTTAGGGAATTTTGTCTGTCTTATTTTCAGTATTCTAGACTGGTTCTTTAGAAACAGTGTACCACCTGATACAAATACTCCTGGTTTGGATGTCAGTTTACAGGAGGACTGTGACTGAATACTCCCCTGCAAAAGGAAATACTGCCTATAGCAGCAGTTTTACATTAGGATGCACTGTTTGTCCAAAGAACCTTTTGTACAAACACCAGGGCAGTAATTAGAACGCATTGGTTTTAACCCAGTAGCTCATTTGTTAGATTACTGTGGATAGCATTAGTGACTATCAAGAAATGTAAACCATTAGACAGCAGCTTCTCTCCGCATATCCTAAAACCAAAGAAGAGTAACCTTTCAATGAATACAGAAAGAACTTTCCAGCTCAGCAATCATCTCTAGTTTTCTTGCAGGGAAATTCCCAGCACATTATCCAATGTGCAATTTCTGCATTAGATATTTGGCAGTGCATCTTAGCTTGCTTCAAGGAAAGATGATCATCAGCGGCCTTCAACACTAATGGCTATGCTTAGGAGGATAATGGAAAACATTAGAGGAATGGTATTCCATGGGATGCCTTTAAAAAGTTCATGTTCTGGAAACAGTATACAGTTTTATTTTGCAAATTGCTAGCTGTTTCCTGCCTCAATTTGTTTGGCTATGAGATCCAGTTACAATTTAAGATTCATTATTGCAGAATGAAAGTAAACTGGAATGGCTCTTAGGTTAAAAAAATATTACACTTAAAGAAGGAATATTCCAGAGATTAATGGTTCTGGATGTACTAATTAACCCATATCCATCTCTAGAATGAACCTATGATCATGAATGGAGCAGCCACACACTTGATGTATTTGATATAATTCTCTCTGTGCGTTCACTTACATTTTAATTTGTGGTTGGTCATACAAATTGTTATGTGTTGAAGTTCTCACCCTGGCCACCAGGGGGTATTGTGTATATAGTTTTCACTCAGGTCCACGTAAGTTAATTTAGGCAGGAAACCCTGGGCTGTTGTTGTTACAGTGTTGACAGCTGGCTGCCTATAAAAGCAGGCCGGCTGAGCTGTTTGCTGTTCAGTTCAGTTCCAGCTTACTTATAAAGAACTACAGTGGTACCTCGGGTTAAGTAATTAATTCGTTCTGGAGGTCCGTTCTTAACCTGAAACTGTTCTTAACCTGAAGCACCACTTTAGCTAATGGGGCCTCCTGCTGCTGCTGTGCCGCCGGAGCACGATTTCTGTTCTCATCCTGAAGCAAAGTTCTTAACCCGAGGTAATATTTCTGGGTTAGCGGAGTCTGTAACCTGAAGCGTATGTAACCCGAGGTACCACTGTACTTGGAGAAATCTCTGTGTCGTCTGCTATGTCCACCCACTACATAATACAAATGTTCATGGATGTGAATATTGATATAGAGGACTAGAGTCCCTTAAAAGTGGCAAGAAGCAGGATAATGTGTGATATCAAGTGAGGCATACGGGATTCACTTCCACAATTTTCAGTAATAGCCACCAGCTTGCACAGCTTTAAAGTGGGATTAGAAAAATTCACTGAGGATAAAACTACCAGTAGATCTTAGCGTGTGGGGAACATGAACAAGAGAACGCTATCACCATCATGCCTTGCTTGTAGGCATATGCTTGACCAGTCTGAATACTGAACTAAATAAGCATTTGATCACATCCAGAAGAGCTTATTATATTCTTGGTATTTTTGGAAATTCAGCAGTCCTTGTAGGAAAACATTGCAGAGAAGCAGAATTGCATGTTTTTGTCCTCCATGCCTTATTAGGTTTCAGTGGCTCTCTGAATGGTACTGTCATGCTAGTTCCAGCACTGAGACCAGCAGTAGGCAACCATCAGAATTTTCCCCACACAAACTATGCATGTCAGAAGGGAGAAAGGAGTAACACCTTCCCTGTAGGAAGAGCTTCGTTCAGGGTTTATAGTTCATATAGGGCAGATGTGCGTCTCAAGAGAATTTTAGGAGAGAGTTGTGGATTCTGCAGAGGAAGAATAAAGTAGAAAGAACCCATGGGGAGGGGGGGGACCACCTTCCACAACACAGGAAGCACCTCGAACTAGCAATGTTTGGCAATAACAGCTAAGAACAGGGAGTTGTCCACTGGCACCCTACAAATATCAATGATGGATGCTAGCAGTAACAGTGATGCCTCTTACAAGGCTACATAGTTAAAGCCTGCCCTGCAAAGTTAGGGCAAAAGAGCAATCCCATATCACAGTTTGGGGGGTTGCACCTGTAGAATTACTGTTTTAAATTTTGCCAGACGTGAAATGTATGATTGACTGCAACCTCTCTTCAGTAAGCATGCCTGTGTTGAGCTGGATCCAAGTCCTCAATCCAGAAGGTGTTGCCTTCTGGACCATATTGGGGGTTGTTGCAGATCTTTCTAGTCTCCATTCTGACATTTTATACTGCATGATGCCGGGCAGTGTGCAATTGCTTTTCTCCAACATAGAAACCATCAGGTTTAAAATAAGTGGAAGTGAAATCCAGCAGTTGGCAGCATGAAAATTTTGGGCTCCATGAAGGCTATTGTACACACACACACACACACACACACACACACACACACACACTGGTTTTGAATAAGCTGTGATCACTAGGAACTTTTAATATATGCAACCTGTACAGATCATTTGCCGACATCTGGAGAGAAAGCTCAACATGCACTGGGGAAATGACTTGAGTAGATTATAATAAATTGCAGTAGGTGGGCAGGAATGAAAATGAAAATGGCCAGGAGACCAATTTAGAATAATCCAGAGTGTGTAATGTGGAACTTTAAAAGTTTAAAAGAGTTTACTTTAGCAAATGACTTTATTCAGTGAACATACAGATGAGCTGAAACGGAGATATAATATTTACCTTTGTTAATGAGTTCTTGATAAAACAAAACAGCCTTTGGAATTAGTATTTGGGGACAATTCTGCTGATTCATTGTAAGTGCATACAAAGGGATGTGATGCTGCAGAACGAGGCAGTTTAACCTCCAAATCCATGCAGCTATGAAAAGACGCAGGCACGGCTCGGAAAGAACTTTTATATACTGACAGCTTTCCACATACTGTCCTTTAGGCCAAAATGGCCCTAACTTAATTCCACGGGGCATTAACAAAGATTCCAGGGTTGGGCTTCCCTCTTTGATGGATGAAAGAGACTTTCAGTTTTCCTCATGCAAGATGCTAAACCACTTCCTAGGCAAGCACACTCATCAACACAATGGTGCGTCAGTGTTGAGAGAAAACCACGGCATGAACACATTCAAATAGCAGAGACTGCTCCTCCAGGGTGCAAAGGAGGGCAATCTTTTTCTACTGAAGGGTCACAATCCTGGTGGCGGAGGGCGCCAGAGCCATCAATGGCCAGAACTAGAGACAAAAGTGCTCTGGATTAACTAGAACTAGACCCTCAGCAATTTCCAAGTAGTTTGTGGGGGAAAGGGTTGGGAACCACTATTCTAGACTGCATGACACATATTTTCATAAATCAACTTCCCCATTATGCAAGCTCAGGCAGAGAGGTTTGAGCAGAGGCACACCTACTCCTTGTACAATTGAATAGCTAAGGGCCATATTGACTAGAATCTTGGAAGTGTCTGGTATTCTAAAATTTTCTGCTGAACAACTTCTGGATTGTGCTGATTGCAATGGGCTCACCTGGGACTGGGAACTCTCCTTGTCCTCAGCTCAGTGTTTCATTAAAGTCTCAGTGCCTGAGCTGAAAACCATTTACTTCACACACACCCTCACCCCCCTTGCAACTAACAGAAAATTGTACAGCTAAAAGAAAGTGATTACATAATGGTTGTCTGGAGAAAAGCCCAGCCGACATGGCCTTTCCAGAACAGGATTAATCATTTCTGCTGCATAGATGAAGCCATTTGTGTGTGGGGTGGGGAACAATGCTTAGAATTCAGGAGCTGTTTTGTGAAACAGCTGTTTCATAAACAGTGGAAGCAGATGCAGGGAAAACAAGGCTGCAGTAGTTTAGAGGATTCCTACCCCATCTCTCCATTCACAGATCCACAGGGTGGCTGACCAGTAAAAATTACAACACACAATTAAAACAAAAAATGGCATTAGAAAGAAAACCTACAATTCAACAAGAGCATAAAAGCACGATGCCATTAGAAAGAATGGTGTGAAAAATACAAATAAGTTTCCAGTGTTACTAATTGCCTTCATTGTGGGGGAGAAGTGCAGGTTACAAAAAAAAATACATGGAACAAACTAGGATGAAAATGGCAGCCCTGTATCAAATTCCTTTCTCCACCTCAACAAATGGGCAGTTCAACTTACCAGTGATGTCAGGACACAAGACTGCTGCTGGTGTAAGTGAGGAAAGACATATCAGAATATTGTCAGGAATCAGACAACTACAATTTGCAGATGAGATGGAGGAGTTCAAGGCAAGGCTGCAATTTTAGCATCAGCCCTACTTCAAGTTAAATGCAAGTCCTATGCATGTTTACTGGAAAACAAATCCACTTGAATTTATGCGGACTTATTGCCAAGTAAGTGTGCACATAATTTCAGCTAGAGTATTGCACTCACTATTGAATATGCACTGTGGAGCATATTTAATTGAACTGTATGGGACACAATGCTAATCCATAGTTTAGCATAACATTAATGAAACTGCTTGAATTTGGTGGTTTATTATCTTGGCTTGTTTCAAAAAGCCATGGGCTCAAACTATCCACAGGTTGTTTCAGTCCAGACATGACAATAAACTGTAGTTAAACCAGCAAGCAGATGCTTCCCATCACTACCTTGAACCCATGATCTTGGAGAAGGAAACAGGAAGAGAGCATTTAGGTCTGATCCTTGCCCAGGCTTGTTCCCATAGCACCAAACCATGGTTGTCTATTATGTCACCCAATCCAAATTCAGAGACGTTCAATATGTGAAATCCGGGAGCAGGAACAGTAGACACACATGGGCTTCCTCCTCCATGCATCCAGCATCTCTGGGCTTGAACTGTGTGAACGGTGTATTCTAGAACTTAAATTACAGGTTACTTTAAGTCAGGGTTGGGGAACCTGTGCCCCTCTATATGTTGTTGAATTTTAGCTCTCAGGATGATGGGAGTTGTAGGATGGTGGGACATTATTTGGAATGCCACAGGTTAGCTACTCTTGCCATAAGCTATTATGCTTTTGTTGTTGTTGTTTCAAAATACAGTCCCCAAAAATCCTAAATGTGGAATGGTTAAATTTGCTGATCTCCATTCAGTATTGCAGGAAGCCAAAGGTCTATTTTGCCATACAAACTGAACCCCCACAAGTGGTCAAGTGCCTTGAATGCAGAGTTGCCCCCATGCATTCAAACACAGCATTATTATAAAAATACATTTATATACAGTACTGAATACAAAATCAAAAGAGCTGTGACATTAAAGTATACAATATATCCCTTTTTAATAGCTTATAAATATTTTT
Source organism: Podarcis vaucheri (assembly GCF_965113315.1). NCBI lineage: Eukaryota > Metazoa > Chordata > Lepidosauria > Squamata > Lacertidae > Podarcis > Podarcis vaucheri. The sequence goes on along the minus strand of NC_138763.1, from coordinate 76,826,630 downwards.
CTTTCCCTTTCAACTTGATGCTATGCAGGACTGGATTTATGTATAGACTAAGTAGGCTGAAGCCTAGGGCCTCTAAATCTAGGGGGCCTCGCCAGCCCTCCCGCTCCCCAGAGGGCAGTCTCCCCTCTCCCAAAATTGCAAACCCAAGACTTCATGCAGGGACAGGGTAACTCAGGCCCAGCAACTATGAGACTCAGGGCTAGCCAGTGGGGCCCAATTTGAAGCTCTGGGGCCAACTTGGAATTTTGGAGCTATAAATACAATCCATCTAGATTGCCCTGGTGCGGGGGCCCACTTAGGAGCAGCCTGCGGGGCCCAATTTGGCCCAATTGCTCCAACTGCCTTAAGGCCAGCCCTGATGAGACTGTGCAGGGGCTGGGCTGACAAGCGCTGCCACTTCTAGGTCCCTGGTGTCACTATTCAGCGTACAGACTCAAGGACTTGTTATGGAAATAAAGGGGGGCACTTATTGGAAATCATTTTTGTCACCTCTCAACACCTCTCCTCCCTCAAAACCCCGGGATAATAAGCCTTTGCACTTTTAATGGAGAAAGCTTGCAAATTGTATCCCTTCTGGTTTCTTTTGGCAAAACGTGTTGCATTGTTGCAAGAAAGTGTCAAAATTGTATCCCCTTGTACTTGACCGTGCTGGTGGACTACTAACCTTTGAAAATCACATAAAATCAATGCCATAACCAATTCTTCCATTTCAATGACATGTTGCTTCAAAAGGAAAGGCAGACTTGGACATCACCTTCCTCCATAATCCTCTAAGCGAGAGGTCATGTACTCAACTTGGATACCACCACCCTCCTCCGTAATCCTTGGGATATACAGTCAAGTACAGAGCACCCCTCCCTTGAGGGAACAATGAACATCCATTGATGGTTTCCTGAGGCCAGGTGTTCCCACAGCCCATCCTCAGGAAGGCCAGAAGGCAAATATATGCATAGATAGTTTTAGTGTTATTTAGGTGGCAGGTACTTAAGGTGAATCCCTGTGACGGGGTGAGCTCCCGTTGCTTGGTCCCAGCTCCTGCGAATCCCTGTGATGGGGTGAGCTCCCGTTGCTCGGTCCCAGCTCCTGCCCACCTAGCAGTTTGAAAGCACATCAAAGTACAAGTAGATAAATAGGTACCGCTCGGGCGGGAAGGTAAACAGCGTTTCCGTGCACTGCTCTGGTTCGCCAGAAGCGGCTTAGTCATGCTGGCCACATGACCCAGAAGCTGTACACCAGCTCTCTTGGCCAATAAAGTGAGATGAGCACCGAAACCCCAGAGTCACGACTGGATCTAATGTTCAGGGGTCCCTTTACCTTTACTTTTTACTTAAGGTGTTAGGAACTTGATCTGATAACTGGGGCAAGTTGATGAACTTGGGTAACCTCACGACTCCCCTCCCTCCTTGTGACATCATAATGATATATCAGTGATGTATCAATGATGGTTCTGGAAATGTATTCTGGGTAGGGACAGAAGGTCTTCAAAGAGCTTGTAACCCATGTTCGGGGTTCTTACTCTGTGTGGAGATCTGTTGTGGAACAATAAAGATTATGGTCTACTGACCGCTGTTTTGCTCCTGTATTTGGCTGGAACTTCCTTCTTCTGCTAACCGCAAAGACCTTCAGGGACTTTCACCCTGATGAGTTGGGCTGCTGAGTATCCTCACATCCCAGAATTTTCCATCTCAGAATCCAGAGCCAGCAGGCCCAGAGTCAACAACCAGCTGCATAGCCTTCCCCAGCTCAAGGGTCAGGTCAGTAGTGGTACATGCTGCACTTTAATCAATGGGAGAGTGTGGGGGGGGCAGCTGGGGCAGATAAACTAGGCAGGCAAGCTCTCCCAAGTCTCTTCCATTCCTTCTCTCCTCCTTGGCTTGAACAGAGCATGGCAAGCACATGTGACTGGCACTGGCCTCACCCCTCCCAGGCAGAGAAGTCTATCTTTCACACTATCTTTCACACACATCAACAGAGCCTGTTGGTTGCTGCAGCATGCACTGCAAATTGCCCACAGGCAGAGAGAGGCCTTTGGGATCAGGGAAGGCAGCAGTGGGAAGGGATCCTCAGAACTACCTGTAGAAGGCAGGAGGCCAGGCTGCGGGTTGGTAACGGGACCTCATCCTGACTCTGACATTAATGGGAAGGGGAAAACCAGGCTCCAAGCTAACAATCTTTTGCAGAAAATGGAAGAACTGGAATCTGTGTTTATGCTGCATTTTTGGACCCGTGTGCTAGTCATTTTCACAAGGTCAGCAAAGCCCTTCATAAATCAGACCTGTTATTGAGTTCTTGTGCAAGTTTGTACAGTTCACTTCTGGATTTTTAAAGGAAAATTAGGGATGATTTTGATGAGTTTGAGAAACAAGCAAAAGCCACCTTGCTAAAGGAACAAAACAAGGAGACAAAGAGTGAGGGAACGGCAAAGAAACGACAGAAGTGCACCTGATGCCTTAGATGCGCTTTCTTCAAGAGATAGGTTTAGGATAAAATCCTTTATTCCTATATTAGATGCACTTGAAGCCAATTTAAAAAGTAGTAGTACTGTGTACAGTGATGTTGCGCAATTGTTTGCCATTCTGTCTAATTTGACAGCATCTAAACAAGAAATTAAGCAAGGTGTTGGACAGTTGATGGAAGCATACCCAAAAGATATTGACCTGAAACTTATTGATGAACTTTTGCACTTTCACCTGCATGTGACACAATGCCATAGGCCTACAGCAGAGCATTCTCTGTCTCATACAGACCTTTATCAAATTATAGGTAAAGGTAAAGGTACCCCTGCCCGAACGGGCCAGTCTTGACAGACTCTGGGGTTTGTGCGCCCATCTCACATCTATTGGCCGGGGGCCAGCGCTGTCCGAAGACACTTCCGGGTCACGTGGCCAGCGTGACAACGCTGCTCTGGCGAGCCAGAGCCGCACACGGAACGCCGTTTACCTTCCCGCTGGTAAGCGGTACCTATTTATCTACTTGCCCCCAGGGGTGCTTTCGAACTGCTAGGTGGGCAGGCGCTGGGACCGAGCAGCGGGAGCGCACCCCGCCGCGGGGATTCGAACCGCCGACCTTTCGATCGGCAAGCCCTAGGCACTGAGGCTTTAGCCCACAGCGCCACCCGCGTCCCTGATTTATCAAATTATATACAAGGACAAAATTCATATGGCCTTTCCTAATGTGGAAGCAATCTTGCAGCTATTTCTTTGAGAATTGTTATTTTGGCAGCTCCCAAATCATTAATCTTTCCCGTCCAGCTGTTATCAAAGAAACAGAGAGAAGCCTCCTTCTAAAACTCTTTGTTGATTTATTCTTAAACAGACTGTTTGCAATGTAGCCATATATCAGATCAATTGGCCTCTGGAATCCAACCAGTCCCCCCTTCGGGCCCTAGAAAGGGGCTGCCAGACATCCATTTAGCCCTTTCTCTCACTCATAATAAAAAACTTTTTTTTTTTTGCAAACAGTTATATATATAATATTGTTTCCAGTCTTTCTGACCAACCAACAGTTAGCTCCTGCTTCTCTTAATCAGGGAGACTATTTCAGATATTCCATGAGTGTAGTGGGTGGACGCCATTTTGTTCTTTGTTTTCGTCTTTAACAGGCATTTCAAATCTTAAAAGAAAAGCAGCTGTGAATAGGTCCCAATTATATATAAAAGTCCATCTGTACTCACTTTTTGAAGAGCAATTTAGGTTCTTAATGAGGCTTGGCATGCAATACAAATTGTTAATGTTAGAAGAAGAAGAAAAAACATACCAAGCCCCTCCAGATTCCAAACATCATGATGAGGATCTCTTTGAAGTTCAATCTTTTACACCAGAGACTGTACATACTGCAGGTTTTTCCCAAACTTCATCAGTTCAGAGCGTGTCTGTTTGTTTTTCAAATCTTTATATTTTCCCAAAGATGCGTCCGGCTATGGGGTGGCATCGCAGCAGTATCAATCCGTCCTTTGCTCCGTGACCCAGTGCCCCTGCCATCTGCCACATCGGCAATCTGGGGCAAACCGTGGGTCATCAAGACAGTCCTCCCCTGCCCTGGGGAGGCTGCCAGGGCTAATTACCCCCATATCAGCCCTGAATTATCGGAACGGATGGAGTCCGATCGTGTAGGAGACCGCCATTTTCCACCACCAGAAACAGGAAGCCACTATTTCTTAGCCTTATGGTCACTAACTACTCAGGAGAGAGGAGTTTTTCAAGACTCAAAAGAATTAAAAATGAATTAAGGGCCACAATGTCTAAAGAAATGTCTCTAAGGTGCTACTGGAAGGAATTTTTTATTCTGACTATGGCAGACCAACACGGCTACCTATCTGTAAAGAAAGGTTGTCCGCACTGAGCATTCTGTACATTGAAAGTGACAAACTTAGACAAACAAATTTTGATGAAGTTTTGGATGATTTTGCTATGAGGCAGGCTGGGGGGGGGGAGAAACATTTTAGCCTTGCTGTATTTGATGGTTCTAGTTTACTTCTTAATATGTATTTTAAAACTGACTTTTTAATGACAACATAATGTAGATTCTAAAAGTGCCACACTGTCAGGTAATCATGGTCATATTATTTACACTTCCCAGGCAATATAATTTGTAAACTCAAGGTGTGTGGTTTTTTAAAGAATAACATTACAACTTCATTTTCCTAAAAATTAATGCTTATACCACAAAAGGTTTACAAAATTGTTATTGCAAAAGTTTTTCTGTGTTAATTTTATGCATTTTTATAAATCACCATGGTATTTAACAATAACATCTTATGTCCTTTACAGGAGAAATTGAGAATTGCAGAATTTTAAATACCTGTCATCATCCTTGGCTTCACTCAATTTTGTTTATAACACTCTTCCATTTTCTTCTAGTCATGAGGGTGGGGGAAGGGGAGGGGCCTCACAAGTGGAGTAGCCTAGGGCCTCTCTTCATCTAAATTCAGCCCTGATGCTATGGCTAAACCACATCATGTCTTGCTACAACTTGATTAAAATTTGGCAATGCCTCTAAGGACCAGGTAAAATTACATTGGAGCAGAGCTGGCCCACAGACCACCTGTTGATCACTTTTTTCTTAAATCATTGTAATTGGTTTATCTGCAGCAGAAGAGAAAGTCTGAAGAAAAAGACAATCTGGCAACCTTAACATTATTCATTTTCCATCCCAGTGCACATCTTCCATTGTGATTTTAATTATCTACCGTATTTACTAAGTTCTACAAAACATGCAAATCAATACCAATCCTTATCTTCTTCTTTTTTAAAAAAACACCTCTTTTAAAATAATGATTTTTATCTCTTATAGAAGTCTCATTTGCATGCTGTTGAATGCAAAACAAGGAAATTTGTCTTGCCAGGATTTCAAAAGATTATTAAAAAGCATGACACTGATCCCTGGTGATAGTTTTCAATCAGTTTTTAATACACACACACACACACACACACACACACACACACCATGTTAATAAATCAGAACTCAATACACTGAAGATTCCCACAGGTTTAAAGACCAAGATGACTGAAAGGATGGATGAAAATATCCTTCTTTCTTCTCGGATGGAAGCATCATGAGCATCAACTGCACTTGTGGGATCTCAAGCAGAAACACAGCAGAGCATCACTGATATTATCCTCAGGCATTAGCCATTTTGATGCAGTGCCCATGAAAGGTCAACATGTTGGACTCTTTCCGATCAGCTACAACACTTCTCTTCTGAAGCAACCTTTTAAGACCGATTCTTTTAAATTGGTTATGAGGAACCTGTGGTGCTCCAGATCTTTTGGGATTCCAAATCCCTAGCATGGCTAATGGTTGGGGGTGGTGGGAGTAGCAGGCCAACAATATTGGAAGGGTTCCCAAGCCATGGGAACAATTCTGTAATTGAAGGCAGTCATTCAATATAAGGACCTTCCAGTTCCATGGCAGCTCAAGCCTTGCATGGGATGTAGGGAGTGTCCTGTCAAAGCAGAGAACAGATAGGCCCAAGGGGCACTGCTAAGTGAGGAACAGAAAATGTTTTCTCTGCAGGGAGCTAAAGCCAACTGACACCTTACACAGGCCAGCCACACATGGAGTGTGGTAGACTCCACCTCCCTGGAGATGCTGACTGGCTGGTTAAAGGTCCCTCATCTTATTTTGCAGTCTTTAATTTCTGCATGTCTGGAGAGATAAGACGATGAGTCCCCTACTGAACCACTGAGTCAAAGGGTAATGGCTCAGCAATATTCTCTAGCCAGGAGGCCTCAAATAAGGCACATCAGCCTGGCAGTCAAATTTATTTGTTAGAAACCAGTATTCTTGGCCATTCTATCCCTTCCCCCAACCAACAAGTAGCCTGAACCTTGTTCTTTTTTTATTCCTCCCACAAACACTGCAATGTGCTTGGGTTGTGGGAAATGACAAGTACAACACAATGGACACAGTTCTTTAAAAACACATTTTAGTCCCACTGAATTTCAATGGAAAAGTTGCTCATAGAAGAAGAAGAAGAGTTTGGATTTGATATCCCGCCTTTCACTCCCTTTAAGGAGTCTCAAAGCGGCTAACATTCTCCTTTCCCATCCTCCCCCACAACAAACACTCTGTGAGGTGAGTGGGGCTTAGAGACTTCAAAGAAGTGTGACTGGCTCAAGGTCACCCAGCAGCTGCATGTGGAGGAGCGGAGACGCGAACCCAGTTCCCCAGATTACGAGACTACCGCTCTTAACCACTACACCACAACTTTATTCAGTTGAGATCTGTGGCCCAAGTCGTGCTTTATTTTGCCTGGATCATGTCCTATATAAGGAAGGGATTTTTTTCCCCATTCTACACTTAAAGAGCATATTACACTGTTGTCAAATAGAGAAGCAGAATATGATCATTCCAATGTTTTAAGAATATAAAAGTTGCTTTAACATGTTTTGATACTCCATCCAATCATCTCTACACACAACTTACTCTGTGGTCATCTGGCAGGTGTTGACCAAACTGCGGGAGGCAGTGGACGACAGGAGTGCTTGGTGTGCTCTGGTCCATGGGGTCACGAAGAGTCGGGCATGACTAAACGACTAAACAACTTAACACGACCTATACTACTGAGATGTGAACGCAGAGAAAAAACAGCCACTTAAAAGAGCACGGTAACAAGCATATTTTCCTTTTTATTTTTTTCCTACCTTTCGAGAGCTTTGAGGAGGATGGTGCCTGTGATAAACCTAAAAATAAACAAATAGAACTTTTAAAGAATGTAAACAAACTTAAGTCAACAGACATCTTGCTTCTGAAGAAAAATGCAGTTTAACATGGAAAATAGCAACAAGCAGGAAAAAGTATCTAATGAAGCCCTAAGCAAACACATATACAAGGCAAGAAGATAGCAAATTAATTCATAATAAATTAAATAAATTGTAATAAATTAATCACCACCACCATCATCATCTTGAGCTGGATCCTCCTCAGCTCCTGTCAACTTATAAGTTTCTGTATGAACTACATTGATACCTTACATATAAAATACATGTCCCAAGATGGACCCATGTTTCCCAGGCTTTCGGTGCAGATAAGTTACTGCAGATGATTTATAATGAAATGAAAAGGGTATTTAAATATACCTTTCTGAAGAAACCAGAGGCCTTTCTCCTGGGCATGGTTGGCCAATTGGTGCTAAAGAAGGATAGAACTTTCTTTATGTATGCTACAATAGCAGCAAGAATACTTATTGCAAAGTATTGGAAGACACAAGATTTACCCACTCTGGAAGAATGGCAGATGAAGGTGATGGACTATATGGAACTGGCGGAAATGACTGGCAGAATCCGAGACCAGGGAGAAGAGTCGGTGGAAGAAGATTGGAAGAAATTTAAAGACTATTTACAGAAATACTGCAAAATTAATGAATGTTAGAATGATGTTGGATTGAAGTTAAGTGGTTTTTAGCAACAATGCTAAAAGGAATATGCAAAAATGGATTGTTAACAGGTGATAATTTAAAGTTATTATATTTTAAGATAAGAGATTAAGATAAAATCAAAGAGGGAAAGGATTTGCTGAACTAACTAATTTGAACTGGAATACAAAAAGGGAGGTGTGAGGAGGTCGGGGAAACAAGCAAATGTAAGATAAGACATGGAAAGACTAATCTGTTTTTTAATTGTTTTTATTTTGTATTTTCATTTTTTTCTTTATTTCTTCTTTCTTTTTTTGCAATATGTTGAAACTTTAATAAATATCTTTTTTTAAAAAAAAAGACAAGTTACTGCAAATGACTAACCAACTTTTCCTTTAAGTGCTAGTGCACCACAAAATTGCAAGCTGTAGCATATATTACTGAAAGGCAAAAAAGGATTCGGAACTCATTCAACTTTTTCTGCAGTGAAGGAAGGAAGGAAGGAAGGAAGACTCCCAAACTACCAAGAAACATAAAAAATGAAGTCTTGATATTCAAAGTGCAGATAAGAATAATATACAGAAGATGTAGGCAAGACCTCTTCCCAAGACTTTGGGGAATCACTGGGAAAATGGGAAGTGGTCTTACTCAAACCAGTGCAGCTCTCTTTCATTTCCTTCATTGGCTCATGCGAGTTCACAGGATACCCCATGACTGCACATCTTTAATACATGAGACTTGCTTTGGTCTCTGACTACAATTCACTTCCAATGGTGGGTCATGGCTGTGGCAGAGGCAACGGCATCCTCCAAGTAGCGACCACACTGCACTCATCAAGATAGGGGTGGGGTTGGGTTAGGTGGCAGCAGTGATGGGAACTCCAGGTTGGCAACAGTGGTCCTGGAGGTGTGTGCACACCTGTGGGGCCCCCGCCACAACCCTGGGGCTCCCCTGATCTCACTGCCCGCTCACTCTGCCACATCCCTACTTTCTCTCCCCCTGCCCCCCCAAACCCCACCACTACTACCATCTTTCCTACAGAGGGAGGTTAAAGTGGGTGTTAGAAAATGCAAGTCAGCAGGAGAGTATACATGTGTTATATGCATAAGGTCCCAAGCTTCCACACTGAAAGCCCTGAATTACTGCTGCCAGGGCAGATCAATCATGTGACCTAAGTATAAGGCAGTTTTATATACTCAAAATGCTACTCACCATGGGATGTGCCAGCATCATGGTCTGAGGATGTCACAACAGCCACATATAGGAGAAATGAATTAACAAAGATCTGGTCCTCTGCCCCTCAGTCTCAGCCACAGGCAAGGACTGGCTATAAGAGCTGTGGCCAACTCAGCTTTGAATAGCTGGCCCTTTGTGATGTCATAGACCCTCAGTGTAGGGGTCTCTTTGGTAGGGGTAGGGGTGGTTGTGGGCTTGCTTATGAAGCCGTTTTCAGCAGGAACAAGCCATGGTTCTGCAATGCTTTCCCCAATTATTTTCTCACTTAACATTAGCCGTACAAATGAATTCTGGATCAGTTTTCTAGTTCAAGAAAGACTCACTCGTGCCACTATTTTCTCCAGCTTTAGACCACGAGGCTGTACAAGGAAGCTCCATTTTTCCTCCCAACTTTAAAAGACTATTAGCTCTTTAAGGCTATGAAAGAGAAAGAGATTCTCTCCAAGATGCACCCACCATGTACCGCTACTGGAATACAGCGGCTTGATGAAGACTGCATGTGCAGTTTTTGTATTTCCATCTCCCCCATGTTGGCCCAATCATGTGCTCACTGGGAGTAGTTGCTACTTGTCCCTGCAGAATTGCAAGCTGCAAGACTGGCCTGTATGTTCTGTGCCTTAACTCAAAGCAGGAGTAATGCATGACTCCCTAAGATCTCAATTGTCATCTTTGGTCTTTTCATATGTTTTTTTCTTAATAGGAATGTTACTCAATGGACACCCCAGCCTCCAAATTAACACAAAGCTTGAAATGTCATATTTTAAATTTCGCAAACGTTCAAACAGAACAGTCATTTACATTCTCTCTTCATAAAGAGAACCATCAGTCAAGACGAAAAACTATTTGGCTTTAATTGTGAGGAAGTAATAGATTATTCCTGTATAAATGCTAATCAAGCCTATTTAGTCACAGCTACTCCCAAATGACACAAATGATGAGAGGCCAAGTACAAGCAATCCTGAGCATACTGGAGGCAACTCTTCGCAGTCACACTAGTAATTTGTGGTTCAAAAGAAAGGGGAGGAGTAACAGTTTTTGTACAAGCTTCCCTTTACAATTACCTGGAAGCAATTTTTACTTTGCAATATGCAGGTCTATAACTAACAGTCTGATAACCAGCTCACAGGTGGTACCAGCAAATCCCTAATCACTGCTGTGTTTTTTTTGGGGGGTACTCACGGGTACCAGCCATTCCCATGCCCACCTGGCAATCTTTGAAGCTAAGGCAGAGTGGTGCAGCAATAAAACTGCTAGCACATCTGCAAGGCTAAGCAGGGTCCGTCATGGTTTCAAATTGGATGGGAAACTATGTGTTGAGTTTCCTGTGTTGTAGGGAGTTGGACTAGAAGACACTCAGGGTCTCTTCCAATTCTATGATTCTGTACTTGTTGGTCATGTGGGAATGCCTCACCTGCAAGGGTGACCAGTGTTTAGGGAGCAGGGAGCATCTATTCGCTTTATCAAGGAAGAAGTTAACCAAACTGCCCTTGAATACTTTCATGGCGCAATTGCAAAAACATATACTCAACAATATTTGGTTAGAAGAGTTTCCTTGTATACACCCCGTCATAAAGATAGCAGCGTTGATCAACAGCTACAAAACTCTTCACTTAAAAAAAGGGTGCCTCTGTCATGCAGAACATGTACATAGGCCCATTGAATTGTTTATATAAGACACTGCCCACCCTTTCAATATTAGGTCTCCCATACTTTTGATAGTTTTATAGATGAAGGAATTTTGGCAGGTACACCTTTCATATATAATGGTTGAAAAGGTGTATAGAGGTTCAAAGGTTGACTACCTATATCAGGGGTGGGGAACTGCAGGCCCCAAGACTGAATGTGACCCTCCGGTCCTCTCTATCTGGCCCTGGGGACTCTCCAGTCCAAAATGACTCCCAGGCTGCACACCTGGTCCTTCAGGGGCACAGTTACCCCATTCAGGACCAGGGAGTTCTCCACACCAGCCCGCCCCCTGTCCCCCCAAAACAGTACTTCTGTCTTGTCAGGATTCAACCTCAATCCATTAGCCGCCATCCATCCTCCAACTGCCTCCAGGCACTCACACAGGACCTTCACCGCCTTCACTGGTTCTGATCTGAAAGAGAGGTAGAGCTGGGTATCATCTGCATATTGATGGACACCCAGTCCAAACCCCCTGATGATCTCTCCCAGCGGCTTCATATAGATGCTAAAAAGCATGGGGGAGAGGACAGAACCACAAGTGAGGGCCCAGGGGTCTGAACACTCATCCCCCACCACCACTTTCTGAACACAGCCCAGGAGGAAGGAGCGAAACCACTGTATAACAGTGCCTCCAGCTCCCAGCCCCTCTAGACAGTCCAGAAGGATGTTATGGTCGATTGTATCAAAGGCCGCTAAGAGATCCAGCAGAACTAGGAAACAGCTCTCACCTTTGTCCCTAGCTCACCGGATATCATCAACCAGCGCGACCAAGGCAGTTTCAGTCCCATGATGAGGCCTGAAGGGATCCAAATGGTCCGCATCCTCCAGGCGTGTCTGAAGTTGTTCAGCAACCACTCACTCAATCACCTTGCCCAAGAATGGAAGATTTGAGACTGGGCGATAGTTGCATGTCTGAATGGAGCACGAAGAAGGCTGGCTGGCTGGCTTTTGCATGCTTGGAATGTAGCCCACTATGCAAAAGGTGTGAATCACATCTGTTGTTCCATCCACTTCCCCCCACCTCACCCCATGGGCGCGTGACCCTCAGAAGGCTATCTTTGTCAAACTGAAAAAGTTTCAGTAGAGAATTTGCAGGGGCAGACTTTGGTCTTTGAAATTTCAGAAACTCCTGTGCAAGGTGAAAATTTGGTGGCCTCCGCCTCTCTCCTTCCATTCTGACTGTGTACTACGCCACAGTTGTGACACCCTGAGGTGCCCCATTCAACTTGGCACCCAGTGGGGGGGGGACCAGTCATGCTGCTCTAAATCCACTTCTAGAATTGTCAGGGGAAATGTTGATGCTCCTGATAAAGAACCATGGGAGGTAAGGAGAGCTGTTCCCCACAGCGTCTCTGAATGAATCTTCAGGTAAAAGCTGCTCACCCACCTCCACCCCTCAGGATTATGGGCCTGGCTGATTGAAGAAAGAAGGTCTGTGCACTTTTATTGTGAAACCTGCAAAAAGCAACGAGTCACCAGGCGGCTTCTCCGATTTCTATGAAATCACGAATGATACTAGAAACACCAAACACCTTCTCACACAATCCACACACGGAATAGCAAAAAAAAAGTAAGAGGGGGGTTAAAATAGCCTAAATACACTCAGAAGGGGTTCAAAATGTGGTGCTCCTGCAAAACGTGTGAAAATTCCTCAAAATATGAATTCAAACCTGGACAAAAAATACAGGCTGAGTTGCAGCTGTGAAATAATTTCTCAAAAGCATTCATTTTAATATGGCATTTGCAATCCAAAATGGCTCCATTGCCCTTCTACAGATAAATATTCAAGCTGCAGATTGGGCATGAGATCTGAATTACCAGTAGCTTTAAATACTTCTGTAATATTTCAGGCTTACCCAAACAGAACTGCTAGTTGATATACCAAAGGTACATAATGGTGGAGAGTAACCATGGAAACACTGTACAACTACACATTTTTCCATGGCAACCAGGCCTCCATGGAATACTAATGAGTGACCATGGCAACAGGAAGTTAAAGAGAGGATGTCTGGAGACCAAAATATTTCATGTATCATTTATAAAAGATTTTTTAAAAAATGACAACTGAATGTACACATTTGCTTTTTACAAATCCCAATTTCTGAAGTAAACAACCACAAAAAACAAAGTCACTGGAATGCTAAGTACCACTTTTATGTAAAATAAAAGCAAACAGAAAAAATATCTCACTGCTATATTAAACCAGAGTTCTTATGTTTTGATTGAACACAGACAGACATAACAACTTAGCACAGCGGAATGAATTCTGTATGTCCCAAAATTTCTATGAAATGCTGCATTCTGAGCTCTATGGGAAGAGAGCAAAAATTAAAATGAAAGACAACTGGAAAATATTCATATGCCTAAATTCAAAACGTTTTCTGTTTCTCAGCTCAAAAGCTGCGTGATGCTTCAGGCCTTTGGCCAACCTTGAGGCAAATGAAATGCAAAGAAAATTGGCATTTAAGGCAATTTTGCAAAATAAGAGAGGTGGACAGTGTTAAGGTATCATCCACATTACTGGTCAGAGGCAAAAATCACCTGCCATTTATAACATTGATGAACAACAAAGTGACCTACAGAAATATATGTCAACAAAACAAAATAATGTGAATATTAGCTCTTTGGTGGCAAGGCGACTAAACCAAATAAGCTGTACTGTTGTCAGGGTCCATGCATGCGTCAGACATAGAGAGAATCTTATGCTGGTTTGTCACTCTCTTGCCCTTTCCGCTCTCTCAAGCTTTAGGATAGCTCCCTCCCTTTCTCATTTTTAGAAGTGCCACATGCACACTTAACAATCCATTTTGAAAAGGAAACTTTTCTTAAAAGCGCAAAACTATTCTCAGTATAGGTGGGCAGATAATTCAGCTCTGTGATTAAAACCACCTTCCACTTCAAACTTGAAGAACCATTTCCCAGCCAGAGCTCAGCCTTGGAAAGGAACATGCACCATCTGAACTGACTACAATGAGGAAACCTCCAGAGCAGGCTCGCTGCAAAAAGGAAATGAAATAAAACGTATGTGTCTTCTTCATCCTAACCCCCTTGTTGTTTTATCTACTGTAGTCACATTGGCATGACTTTGATATGTTCCTCTGGGCAAGGATAGGAAATCTGGTACCAGCTGCACTTCCCAGAGGCATTCAAATGCCTATGACAGGAAGGCTCCCTTCCTCCTTCCCTCTCTTTTTGATGTTACAGGGTGTATGCAACACTTTCAGCTTAGATTATGGAGCTGCCAGAAGTCACCTTTTAATTCACAGGTAAAGAGTTTCATCTAAATCATCTGTTCTGGAGCTTGAACAAGAGGGATGAGATACAGTTTGTGGCATCTCATCACCTCCTATGATTTTATCTATCAGGGTGAAATTTCAATCCATGAGGCAAACGATGTGGTCTTGTGACACTGCTGTACAGTGAACTGCTGCCTGCCTTTCCCAAGCAGCCAAAGAGAAGAGAAATCTGCTAGTGGTTTATCGCCATTCGTATGAAATGTAAAGCTAAATCGGAACATTCAAACTCCATAGCCACATTTCTCCAAGTTGCTCCAAGTTCAGATATCAAGGCACAAACTTCAGACTGAAGAACACCCACATCTAGGCTAGCCACTTACTTTGCAGGGTGGTGATAATCTCTAGCTATAAGAATGGATAGCTGAGTGAATGAATGAACCAATGCAAATTTACAACTGCTGTCTACATAAACCGAGAACTTTTTAAAAATGTAGCTAAAGGAGCTACAGACAGATTGTAACCACCAGAACTATGTTAAACTAAGGCACACATCCTATGGCATGGCCCAGGGAAAGGAGTTTCCAGAAGCTGTGGGGAACAACTGGAAGTTCACCTAACTGGTCATCTGTCGCATATTTTGAAACATGAGTGAAGCACAAACCCTTAGGAGCTTTCATTGTGCATAACTAAATATAAACTAATAACATTAATGAGTGAGCAAAGCAGGCATACAGACCATAGGTTTGAACATCCATAGCTTTGCATAGCAAAGCCAGCTCACAATACTCTCTGTGTGAAGAAGCAGACACACACTGACATAATGTGACATGGAGGCCCATGCATTTACAAGATTCATACAAATTCCCCTTTAAGAAACAAACCCCACCTTTTGGGAGTAGTACGTATGCAAATTGGGCTTTCACATGGAGTGCCTACCTCACAAACATTATGTGCATGATGGATATGAAAGCTATGCATTGCACTCCCTTCTTCTGTGAGAAGGATCACTACCCTAGTAAGAGTGCAAGTTGGGCTGAAGCTGGTTAGTCCAGCCAACTCTGAGGACATCCTTGCACGTAATGCGAAGCCAGCATGAGCAGCTGAACAAGCCAGGATACGAAGCCATAAATCAAAGCTGGCTTCTTCAGCTGCTCACATGAAGGGAGGAGTGAAGTGGCTTCAAAGGAGCTCCCAAGTGATATTTGTGCATATCCTTGCTTTAAAAAAATAATAATTAAAGATTTCTTAGTTTACAAAAATAATGTTCATTGTCTGTTTTTTCAAGTTGTGTTTTCTACAGATCAGTTTCATATGTTGTGAAACATTGGTGCTGCACGCAGTATTAGGTTGGAAAGAAAAGAGGGGGAGGGTGGATAGGGTGGCAATGCCACTATTATTCTACTTTGTATATGTTTGGAGTTTTGTGTCAGTGTCACTTGTGTGGGTTCTCTTTCTATTTGCTTGTTATATTTCCTTGGTGGTGAGAGAGGTAGGGGTGGCCTAGGGATGGTTGGCTTGGCTTTGGTTGGCTTTCGTTAGATTTGTTTGTGGCAGGGGGGTTGGATTCTTGGGTCAGGTTAGCCATATTGATTCGTATGCTGTTGGCAGATTCTTGTTGTCTTGTTGGGCTA
The DNA here is from genome assembly GCF_965113315.1 of Podarcis vaucheri. NCBI lineage: Eukaryota > Metazoa > Chordata > Lepidosauria > Squamata > Lacertidae > Podarcis > Podarcis vaucheri. The sequence continues at coordinate 76,810,986 of NC_138763.1, read as the reverse complement.
CGTATGTGATAAAGGGGAACCATACCGGGGTGAAGGCATCTTCTTCTACTTCATATCCTGGCTTATTAAACAAGCATGTTTAGCCTAATGTTGCATGTGCAAGTGGCCAGAGTGCACCTGACATTTAAACCCAAGACCATTTAAGCCAAGACCTTTTGCTGTTGGGCCTATGCATTTTGTTACCTGCTTACTTGCATTTTAAATTAAAGCTGTTTTAAAAATCTAAGCATCCAAGAAGTAGGTGCTGGAGTTCTCTAATGAGCCACAAAATTTCCCCTAACCTCTACTTGCCCAATCTGGATATCCTGGTCTTGAATGCATTGTGCAGTTTTTATGCCAAGATCTCTCAGATGTTTTAAACTTTCAAGAGTTTTTGCAAAAATGTACTCCACCTCAGGGGTTTTTCCCCTTTCCCAGTATGAGATTGAAAGTAACTGGCATGTATGCATACATTTAGAAATTAGAAAATTGCACTTAGTCTTTGGAAAACCCACTGATAGGCTTTGAAAACCCATGATATAGTGCTTATTCCTATATTATCTTCTACAATTTCTGAGGATTAGGGACACAGAAGCCATTTGAAAAGGGGGGGGCTTGTCAATGTTAATCACCTCCACCAGTTTTTTTTCACCTTGGTTCATGCACACACAGAAAGAAAGCAGGATGCAAATTAAATTTGAAGAATCTGATGGCAAATATTCAGCAGTGCTCAAGAAGCCAGAAGAGTGGAAAAATACAAGGATCCCATTTTTTTTTTTATGTGAACATCCTCTGTTCCTGTTGTGCTTTTGTACAAATATGTAAAGGACTACAGCACCATCTACTGATATTTTACACATATTGCACTACTATAGTTCTCAGAAAGGTTACTTCAATTAATATTGATGGGGTGGAGCTTAAGTAGAATGGGAATCAGCAACTAGCAGTCAAATCATCAAATCTGATCCTCTGGTGTGCATCATCTACACCCTGTGTAAACCAATCCAGAGGAAGCTAGCCCAGATTCCCCAAAAACTTTAGGGAGGAATTCAGGGACAGAGGGGATTGGGTAACATTAGGTTTCTGCCCTGGGAGGTTGAACTTATTGTTCTTTACAGTGGAAAATGGTTGAGCCACCTTCACTTCAGCTGCATGTGTGTGGAGCAATTAATAGAAAGTTCTGCTTCTCTTCAGCTTTTGGCGAGAGATAGCATATTGAATGATAGCTACCACGGAGTTGAAAGGAGCAAAGAGGGTTGAAGGCTGCGATCAAAACAGCTGATCAGCATATGGAAGGAAGGGTAGAAGAACTGGTTATTTTTGGCAGTGAGCTTTCATCATGTTGCCCCCTTCATTCTTTCATGATGGCTCTCTGCTTCTGCACCTCCTCACTGGTCCACCCCAATATCATACTGCTTGAAGCGTTCAGAGAGCAAGTGAGTTTACACAGAAGAGAAAGCTCACATTTACAGATCAAGTGTCCCTATTTTCCATTAACAGTCCAAGGTTTACAGAAGCTGTCCCAGTCCCTGACTGGATCCTGGGACATCCCTATTTTCCCTACAGAACCGTTAGAAGACATCTGTATAGGGAAGTTTTTTTAATGCTTAATTTGTTGTATATATTTATGTGTGTTGGAAGCCACCCAGAGTGGCTGGGGCAACCCAAACAGATAGGCAGGGTATAAATAATGAAATTATTATTATTATATTATTATTATCATCAATGAAATGTTGGAGGGTATGCATTTAAGAGAGAATTCTGTGGTGTCTTCTGTAGGCGGTGGGGACGCGTCAAAACAATCTACAGTGGTACCTCTGGTTACGTACTTAATTCGTTCCGGAGGTCCGTTCTTAACCTGAAATTGTTCTTAACCTGAAGCACCACTTTAGCTAATGGGGCCTACCACTGCTGCCGTGCCGCCGCCGCCCGATTTCTGTTCTCATCCTGAAGCAAAGTTCTTAACCCGAGGCACTATTTCTGGGTTAGCGGAGTCTGTAACCTGAAGCATATGTAACCTGAAGCGTCTGTAACCCGAGGTACCACTGTATAGCTGATTTTCAAAAAACTCTTACAGACAAGTATTGGTTAACAAAAAAGCAGGGTTTGTGAGGTATAGTGGTTAGCTACACTGGCCTGTTCCCCTCACAGTGCATTTTTAAGGTAAGGACTGTCTGCAGCTATAATGCCCTTTGGCAGGAGCCAATGGGAGTTATCAGGTTTTATGTAGGACGGTCTAGCTTGTCAGGTTAGGCCACCAAGCCAGCAACCTCTTTTCTTCTCCTCTCTTTGCATTCAGCCAGAAGGAAATTTTGTTCACCCACCCAGATAGGCCCTTTTTACCAACGCTAGGCCAAAATCCACCTCTGTTTTCACAAAGTATCACACATGCAAAAACAGGATGCAACATTCTTGCTATCTCTCACAGGGAGCAGAGGAAATAGTTTTCTCTTAAAAATTTGGACAGGGACACTGCTTACCTTAGGTAAATGTGGTGGTAGAGGGTTCTCTTCTATTTCTTCTACTTTAAAACATCATGTTGTGTTGTTCCAAAACCATTGAAGAATATGGGCCAGTGGGAAGCAGCCAATAGACACTTCCTGGAGTGGCATGGCAGGAATACGTCACATTGCATTGCGTCACTCCATACCCATTAGGAAGTGGCAGCTATGGAGACAGAGAGAGCTTTGTCCTGCTTTTGAGTGGTGCCGGGCATTTGTTTTGAAAGGGAAAGGGAAAAAAATCCCTCTGCAACCTCGCATGGTTAAAGCAAATGTCAGCCTTCGCCCTATCCATTCTCCAAATATTTTGGAGAAAATTCTCTTTCCTCTTCAGTCCTGCCCGAAACACTCTGCAAATTGTAAAAAAAAAAAGGAAGGAAGAGAGGAACCATTTTTGGCCAACACTTGGGCCATTATGGACATGGAGGGAGACAACTGCAGCTGGATCACCACAGCATCCTTTCTTCTCATTTTTAAAAGATGTTATAGCCAGCCATTAAAATATTAAATTATCTTGTTTTTACAGCAAAATGGTGCTTCTTCAAAGTGTATTTGTTTATTATTTATTACAAGTATTTATATACCACTATTCATTAAAAAAAAACCAGAATGGTTTACAACAGTTTTACATGAAAGCATATAAAACTTTAAAACCAGAAATCAGCTAATTATTATGGAAAGATATTGTCTTCATTGCCTGCAGGAGTCTGACGGAGTTGAAGAATCTTCAGCAGGCATTTAGAAGTTGAAACAGAAGGTCTATGCCAAATCTCTATTGATACAGGGAAGTTTTTAATGTTTGATGTTTTATTGTGTTTTTATATGTGTTGGAAGCCGCCCAGAGTGGCTGGGGCAACTCAGTCAGAGGGGCGGGGTATAAGCAACAACGGCAGTATTCCACAAGACTGGGTTGATTACATTAAAAGGTTAGTTTCTTGTTGCTATCAAACAAACCTCACCAACTCAGGGAATATGTGCAGCAGGGCACCAACATTAAGGCAGCAAACACAAACTCAATTTTATTCTTGTAGTTATAATGATGGTATGATCAGAGTTTAAAATGCAAAAGTGCATGTGCTCAGAGTGCTCCTTTTTTCAGTGTTTATAAACACTTTTTTTCTTCTAATATATCAAGGATGTAGAAGCAGTTGTAAAGCATGAAATTGTTTGAAGGTGGGGGGGGGAGAGAGATGTTAATTGTGTGCTTCACAACAGAACACACACACAAGACATCTAAGACCATTAAATCCAGGGTCTAAAATTGCCTGGCCGCACTGCTTTTGACAAGAGCTGCTATAGATTTACCTGGAATAAGTCTCACAGAACACAATGGGACTTACATCTGAGTAGATACGCACAGGATTGTAAGTTTTGAAATGCATTCGTTTCCTCTCCATTTAGCAGTAAAGGATTTTGTTTTCATGGGCCATTTGGCTTACTGCATTTCTAAATCTAACCAGATAACTATGGAGCCGTTACTAAAACACAGCAGACCGTATGGGCCTACCTTATTTTAAGCATAGTTAGCTCTGTGGATATTTGCATCTCATATACTAGTAAACCGTTCTGAACAACAGACAAAAGCATGCTCAAACACGCACCTATTCTGGCACAGGAAAATCCAATACAGGGTAACTTGCTTTGAAATTATTGTAATACTGATGAACTATTGTACCAAATATGTAGAGGTGTTCTTGAAGTTTTGTGAATAAAAACAGCAAGGTTAAAAGACAAAAAAAGAGGTTTCGGTTTCCAGTAGTGCAAAACCTTCAATACTTTTCAATCCAAACCTCCAGTACCTTTTACAGTAATTCATGACATATGCTCTGATCAAAGTACCTAGTGAGCGGTGCAGCCGAGATTATTGTACTTACATCAGCAGCAGGTGCCATAGCAAGAACAAAAGGAAAGTCATAATCTTAGATAATACCAGAGCAAATGGGGGGGGGGGGAGACCTGTAGTCATCCAATATAGCAGCCTCAAGTTTAAACATTTTCCAATCCGTTCTCTATGTCTTTCAGACAGAAAGCTTTTCATGGGTGTCATGCTCGAGCGCCAAATTCATCTATGCGCTTGAAGTGGTGAGCAAGCGATGAGATGACAACAGCCGCAGGTGCCCCAAGTTTACTTTTGTCTGCCAGGAAGTCATATGACTTCCCTTAGTTTCCTATTAGTGCTTCGATTGACTTTAGTTCAAGTAACTAAGGTCAAATGTTCTAAAGAGCTGCTGGGAATGGAGGTTAAAAAGGACACACCCCTGACCTGCTGACTCCTAAAATGTCTATTGAATAAACTCGGCCACATGAATATACATTAGATGCATAAATATGGTGCACCATATGCATACCTAAGGGAGGAGACTACTTTCCATTAACATGTTTCCTCTGGTCACTTCTCAGTTAGACTACTCTAACACTCTACAGGAGACTGCTCCTGAAGACTGCCTTGTGCAGGCTGCAGAGAATGTGGAACAGCTATACTCAGCAAGTTAATATCCTACCGAAGAGATACTGCCTGAGGCGAAGTTATCCTCTACTACAGTGTTTCCCAACCGGTGTTCCGCGGCACACTACTGTGCCGTGAGACGTTGGCTGGTGTGCCGTGAGAGGGAGGCGGGCGAGTCGGGCGGTGAGAGGCGGCGGCGGCGAGGATCCGCGTCGAGCCGGGGGCGGCTCCGCGGTGGTGGTGCCGAGCGGCGGGGCAGCGCGTGCAAAAGGGAGGAGCGCGAGACAGCGGAGGAGGAGGAGGCCGGCATGTCCGGGCAGCAGCAGCAACAACAGCAGCAGCAACTCCCGGCGACGGCTCCTCAAGCCCCGCCGCTGCCCCCTCCTCCGCCCGCTATCGCCGCCACCACCACAACAGCCGCCGCTGCCTCAGTTGCCGCCATCCCTCAGTCCCTCGCTCTGCTGCCTCCTCCCACCCCCAAAGCTTGGAGGTTCCCCGGCAAGGGGGAGGGAAAAAACTTTCACTTTCGTGTGTCCCTCCCGGCGTGACGCTGCGCGCTGACGTCACGGGGCTGTAATGGTGGTGTGCCGCGAGATTTTTTTCAGTAAACAGGTGTGCCGTTGCCCAAAAAAGTTTGGGAAACACTGCTCTACTAGAAAAACAGGGCTTTTCCAGTGTCAGCATATAGAACCATAGAAATGCAGAGCTGGAAGAGACCCTAAGGGTCATTTACTCCAACTCCCTGAAATGCAGAAATCCCAGCTAAAGCATCCATGACAGATGGCCATCCAACCTCTGCTTAAAAACCTCCAAGGAAGGAGAGTCCACAACCTCCCAAGGCAGACTGTTCCATCAACAGCTTTTACATGATCTTTAGGAGACCACCTTCTTGTTCAATGAGACCTTCAGAAGGCTGGGTCTTCTCTTCTGCAAACGAAATACAATTACTGCTGTTGCGTTCGTGTTTCTGTAAATTGCTTTTAATGAGCTGTTTTATTACTATTGAAACTGTCAGCCACTTCGAAGGCCTCTGTGGCAAAAAAAAAAGGCAGCCCGTAAATTTTAATGCACATTAAATAAGTCTGCTTAATGTATAAAGATATTCTAGCCCTAAGGGCATGCAATGTGTTCATTAAATTTGCAAAACAAAGGGTAATTTGTGGAATTCCCAGATAATATCCCAAGGTTAAGATATGAGGAGCCTTGCTAATGGTGCTTCAGTGGTTATACACAATACTAAGAGATATGGACTGAACTACAGGATACCCTACTTCTGGAATTAGAGATGGCGTGGTGCAGTAGTTATTGACTGCCAAGCTAGAGCTGCGAAGACCATGTTTACTTTGAGCCATCCATCGTCTTTCAGCCTAATCTACCACACAGGGCTGTTTTGGCCATAAGCGGGGTGGGGGTGGGGATGTATGCTGCCATTGTGTTAGCTACAGTGGTTTTCACAGTTCATTATGTGCCTTTGTGTTAAGATATAGAAAGCTACAGTGAACCAAGTTACCCAACCCCCCAGAATATATGGCTAGTAACTTCCATGATTCTTATGCTCGCTACCAAACCAGTCAGTTTGTGGCCGCCTTATTTCATCACCACCTTGCTATATGAATCAGCCTTAAGTCTGGGAATCGCTTGGGGCAAGATTATGGATGGGGAGATCTATACAAGTGTGCACCTCTCTTTCTTATTGCACCATCCCAGATTGAAAAGCAAAACTGTGACTATAATAAAACTCTAAACATCATATTCAACATTTTAAGCCTCTTCAATCTCTACCTCAATCTGCTCACCCTCTTCTCTACATGCACATTGGCACTAAGTTCAGCTTAGCTCCCAAGGCACAGCATGCAAATTTGTGCAGGCACTTGTTGGGTCCTAAAAAATGTGCTGTGCCTCTCCCTCATCTGTTTTCAATTAGCCTTAGCTTCGACACTCAACCCGCCTCACCAAATCTAAAGGGGGTCTCTAGCTAAAAATGCAAAATTTATTTGCCCTCCCTTTGCAAAACAAATGGCTGTATATTCTCTCGTGAATCTCCCTAGTAAAGTCATTCAAGATTTGACTTCAAAGACACAGTAGACCGGAACAAAAGATATCTTTCAAAAATTAAGGAGGAAAAATGTTCTGCATACACTTAAAATGCAAAACTGTGTGTATCTTGCAAGAGGGGATTGCTTTGATTCTCCTGTTAATTAAGAAAGTTACAGACGCATAACATTACTTAGTTGAAAATAATTTAATAACCTCCTAATTCTTATTTTAGCTCGTGCTTTCAGGCTCTCTTTAAAAAAGATTGCGCATACAAGATTGGATCCAAAAGCTGACAGAATATGCCGAATTAGATGGTCTATCAGAAAAAAATAAAGAATATAGCAAAACAGGAATTTGTTTCAAAATGGGAGGTTTTCAAAGAATATCTGAAAAACAAATATAGTAGTTTAAATTCAGGGCCTCCGAGGAGTCTGCCTGCCTCCTCCCACTCAGTCACCCTACAGCTGAGGGGGAGGTGGTGGGTGGACCGTTTGGGGCAGTGCGGAGCCTGTGGGCACCCAAGCCACTGTGTCACCCCCAGGAGAGACGTGTGGCTCGGGGCCACTGCAGGCCCTGCAGTTACTGCCGCCTGGCATTTTGCCACCCCCCTCAGTGGTGACACCCGGGGCATCCCATCCCCACTGCACCTCCTTCCTCCGGCCCTGTTACTTCCTGCACTTTGGACAACCATTCTTCCTTTGTGGGTCCTTCCACTGTCTTCCACCACCTGGTCATCTCCATCCAAGTGACAGGCAACAATAGTGACGCTTGTTCATTAAGGCACATCAAGCGGTTCTGTTCAGAGCAATGCCAACATGGGGCCCAAAACCAAAAGCTAATCAGACTAATCTGCACACCCAAACCCAGAATTGGCTTACTCTAACACATACCTACCACGTGAATATGGCTTTCCATTTCCTCATATCCATGCCAGCGGAATGGATACAAGGTGTTATTCCTACAGGAGTGTTTCACTCATGTCCATTGCCACTGGAGAAGCAATGTGAGGGTCAGCTCTTGAATTCTGGTTTAGATGGTCCAAAGGGGGGGGGGTCACTCAGATTTGCTCCCAATTTAGCTCATTTAACAGGATTTGAAGGTCCCCATCCTATGCAAACTTCAAGTCTTTGGTAATGCCCATATTACCAATTAATAGTGTGTACTGGTGGTTATCTGTACATAAGGACTGTTTATGTTATATGATTTTGTTTTTTAAGTTTGGTAGTGTTGGTTTTAAAACTCTCTTCTACACCCTGAAGCAGTCCACTCTTATCATCTCAAGTTTCTACCAACTCATTCACCCTTTCTCTCTCAACTGATTTGTTCCAAAACTCAACCTATGTAACTTATATATGTTGCAGAAACATACGGCGCAGCTTTCCATGGACTGTATCATTTGCATCTACAAGGGGGACGGCTGCGTATTTGCAAGTTTCTCCATGGGCAACCGCCCCCACCAAGGGCAAGGGAAAATAATCCTAGTCTAGGTGCAGCATTTACCTGCACCTAAAAGGCTCCTAGGAGGCTGGAGGGACATTGCTGCTGCTGTGAGTGCTGAAAGGAAGACCCCCCTCACTGCTGCAAGGCCTATTTCCACCTGGCCTAGGGGTGGGGCCCAGGCTCACCTTGAACAGATAAAAGAGGCTGCTGGGAGGCCAGAGGGACATTACTGAAACAACTCTTGGGCTGGAGCAACTGCCAAAAATGTTTTACAACGTTTTAAACAGTTCTAATTTGGGTTCCTCTGGTTTGTTTTTGTTGGGTTGGGGTTGGTTAAATGTTTAGTTGGGCTTTGTGGTTATTTTAATTTGGGTATAAGTGTAAACTCTTATTATTGTTGTTATTGGTTTCTATTGACTTATTGGTTTGTTTGTTGCCTGTATAGGACATTCTGTTTCTTAATGTTTGGTGTTTTGTTGTGGTTTTATATATGTTGTAAGCTGCCCAGAGTGGCTGGGGGCAGAGCCTCAGTTATGTATTGATTTTTACTTATGGAAGGCAGCTGCCCCCCTTGGATACGTCCATGGGGGGGCACAGGAAGGAATCAAGGTTGTAAGGGGGTCACAGTCAGAAAAAGGCTGAGAGCCTGGTGGTCCTGCTCCTGCCTCTCTCCACCTGGCCTGGGGGGGGGGGGGCTGACAGGCTTCCTAAGGACTGCAGGGAATGGGGTATTTTGGGGGAAGTTTTGTTGCGAGTTTTTGCTGCTGTTATTGATATTAATTTCTTGTATCTTTTTATGTGGAAAATGTTCAGTTTGGTTATGTAGTTTTTGATGTGTTTTATTTTTATGACTACTTTACTATGTTTGTAATTATATAAATCTTTTCATATTGTAAGCCGCCTTGAGCATTGTTTAACTGTGTGAAGGTGGCATACAAAGAAAATGATGATGATGAAACACTGATCTAGGGAACATGAAAGTTTAAGTGCTCTTTTCCTGGAGTTGCTTTTATGAAATGTTCCAAAAGTGTAACTTTTATTTTTGAATGTATGGTGGGTGGGTGTTTTTTAAGTGAAAACCAGTTATTTAAAAGGTGCAGTAATAAGCCCAAGCTACACACAAGAATTCACTCAAATGGAGTGGTGGGTGCTATGATGAAAATTGCAGATGTGTAAATGGGTAATATACAACTAACTCACACTTAGAGTAGACTCATTGATTTAACTGGATATACTCTAACCAAGAACCATTTTGTTCAGTGTCTTACATGGATTTTTCAAATTACACAGCTATGACTGGGTTCTTGTAGTCTTGGGACTTTTGAAGTGAGAGGATCAAAATCCTGATCCCTTGTTAAGTTGCTTATCTTGGAAGGGCTTTACCAATTTATATGTCATTTAGATAATAAAGAGTAGCAGGTACTTTGATTCAGTGGCTCCAGCAATGTATTCCAACAAACAGGAGCTTCCCCACTAATTTCTACAAGACAAATAGATCCTATTCAAAATGCATCATACTATTTGTGTCCTTACACCACAAATTGTTCTTCAAACACAACCACACTGCTGTTCCTTTACTACTGGTATTATAGGGCTCCACTGTCATTCTGCCAATGACATTTGGATTTAGCCAAGTTTCTAAGACGTCCATTGTATCAATAGCCACATTTAAACTCACAGGCTCCCAGGATGTGTGTGCAACCACTATTACAGTACTTTACTTACTTACTTACTTACTTACTTACTGATGCACATGTTTAAAGAGAACTATTATAACGTTAAAGAGGGACCCGGGTGGTGCTGTGGGCAAAACCTCAGTGCCCAGGACTTGCTGATCGCAAGGTTGGCGGTTCGAATCCCCGCGGTGGGGTGAGCTCCCGTTGTTCGGTCCCAGCTCCTGCCCACCTAGCAGTTCGAAAGCACTCTTAAGTGCTAGTAGATAAATAGGAACCGCTTTATAGTGGGAAGGTAAACGGCATTTCCGTGTGCTGCGCTGGTGCTGGCTTGCCAGCTGCAGCTTCGTCACGCTGGCCACGTGACCCGGAAGTGTCTTCGGACGGCGCTGGCTCACGGCCTCTTGAGCAAGATGAGCACGCAACCCTAGAGTCAGACACAACTGGCTCGTACGGGCAGGGGTACCTTGACCTTTTATTATAACGTATGAGAGAATAGAGCTTTACTCAAATGCTCAGTACTAGAGAGGTGGATTTTGCCTTCCATGTATACAAACTGCAAAGGACTACAGCGCCAAATCTGTGTTCTTCCCACACCTGCTGGCTTAGCTGCTACTTACTTAAATGCTCCTAGACCACTTTGCTTTATACACCAATGCTATGAGTTGCACTGTGTTCTGTAAGAGAACAGTTCCATCAGTGCAAGCATTTCTGCTTCCCTGACAGAACAATCTACCAATGCCCTCCCCACCACGACATACTATGTTGGGAGCCATGACGAAGCTTCATGCTCCGGCACCGGGGGGCAGAGAGCAGGTGGGGGTGGGGGTGGTGCGCCGCCCGCAGGGGCATGGTCCATGTCCTGGGGGCAGGGCACGCCACCTGCGGGGGCATGGCACCCAGTGCGGGGGGTGGCAGCTGCGATGGCACCCCACCGGGATTGCACTGCTGGGGGCGGTGAGCTCTCCCCGCACTCCCCTTCCTCCACCAGTGTCTGGGGGTTTTCCCAACCCTTTCCCCCAGCAGATTTGGGGAGGTCATGGGCAACACATAGGAGGAGAAGTGAGGGAGAATGCCCCATTGCATTAGTGGAAATCATGCTAACTTCTGCTACTGCAATGAGGTACTTGGATATGCTCCTGTAGGACTGATGCAATTAATTTATACATTAGCAAATGGCTGCAACTACCCCACCCCATACACATGGGATGTTATAGCTATTAAAAAACTTCGTAAAGAAACTGAAAGTAAAATTCATTTGTCGCTGATTGAATTTGAAGCTAATCTTACAGTTTCAACTGAAAGACACCCTAGAGCTTCTGGGCAACAAGCCAACACAATATGCTTTATCACATATCCAAATCTTTTCTTTCTTCTTCTTAATGGGAAAGGTTTTGTTTAGCACCACAAGCAGTGTATAAGTACATTATATTTTGTGTCTTACCCTTGAGACCCAAATCGTGTAATTACAGAACAGTTCAAAAAGCAGGAACTATTCAACAGTAGCTTGTCTAGCAGTAGAACAACCTAATAAAATGAGGCCTTATGCAAAATGAACCTTAAGATATATTGAATGGGTTTCAGCGCACAGTAGACCAAAAGACAGTGGTATTTCAATGATAGTTGAAGAAGAACTGAGTTATGTAAGCATAAGGTGGCAAAGGATAGGTAGAAATTTCCTGGACAATGGCTTCACGCAACTCTTAAAAAGCATTATTTGCAACAAATATTTTTGTCAACCTGATATAGACTGCAGAGGAGAAATAAAAATGTGCTGCATTGCAATATATTCTTTTACAATGGCGAGCCATTTTAAGCCTCATGTGAAAATGTTTGCATTATTATAGGCCAGTGCTAGATCCTTTGCATTACTGGGGCCATCAGCTATTGTAATAGTAACATATACATGTATCAGTTGGGTTTACACAATACTTCAGAACTCTGCTCCAACCTTATATGTGAAGCTAGCATGCTCACCTGCCTCTACCATCTATACCAGGGTACCCCATCCAAATGGAACCTATGTATGTACAATCCCATCTACATGGACCAACATCATGCAATCCAGGAGTCTGCCATCTGACTTTGACCTACACACAAAGGATTCTATGTGTGAAGGTCACCTTGATGGGATGGGTCATCCCCAAGTAGGTGGTGGAGGCGTGGTCAGCCCCCCAAGTCTATGTGTAGGGCTTGGGGATTAAACTTCACAGATATCATCCAAACTGGTACATTGTTTCACTAAAGGCATAACTGGTTGACAATTTGCTGCCAAACAAAGCTCAAGATTTTGTCATTTGTATACAAAGCTTTAAACAACATAGAGCCTGATTGTTTAAGAAACTGCCTTCTTCCATACGTCCTATTCAGTCACTGAGGTCACTGGTAAAGGCCTTCCTGATGGTGCCACTCACCTCCAAGGTTCATTGGACAACTACTTGGAGCAGCACATTCACTGTGATGGCACCCACATCATGGCGCATACTCCCTTCTGACATGTGTGGCATGTGATGTGTGTGTGTTTTTCCCTTTTTTGTTACTGTTAAAAACATTTATTTAGACAAGTCTTTGAGGAGTAACAACATTGCCTTTCATTCTCATTTTGTATGCCCTTCAGATTTGTGCATATATTTTTTTGGTATTCTATACTTCTACTTTTAATATGCTGCATACCACTTTTTTCTACAAATTATCATTTTTAAAAAATCAATAAATCATTGAAGGGGAATAGTGAGTAAGGTGGATCCAGAGGTATGCAATGTTAGGGTTGCAGCCATTGTGCTTTCATACTATTTTGGTCATATGTATGACCTTCTACCTCAGAGTGAGCTCAAACCACACCATAAAGTTTGATAGCCAACCTGAAGTGAAGAGGAAGGAAAAGTACATCTTGGAAACAAAAACATTGTTATATTCTTTCACCAGGTATTAAGTCGTTTGTTATACACAAGCAATACCCACAAAAAGTAGAGCGGCCCGCACACTGGCAGGGTGACTGGTTTCTTTGGAATACTAATACAAAACACAGTTCAAACTAGTGAGCTTCCAATACCAGTGCAAGAAATCTTGTCCATTTAGCTTTAAATTTATTCACTGCTAATTCCCAAGAAGTGGATTCTCCCACTTGGTGCACATCTATGCCACATACTAAAAACTGGCTTCATTATCATTCTGTTTGAACTAATTCAAAGGATGCCTCTATTATACTGTATTTTTGCAAGATGGTCCCTTCAAGTCCCAGGTCAAAAGCAATTGGACTATATCCAGGCCACAGAGAAAGCGGTTTGTGCGTGAGGTTCGCCTCACTAAAAGGAAAGATATCCCCCTCTTGTCCCAAAGATTCGACTGTGGGTTCTGAAATGTGCAAGGGATGTTCTCTGCTTAAACAGAAAGACTTGCCTGAAAGCTGAAACTGATTCGGTTCAAGGCACAACATAGGAGTCACTTGACAGGCGTGCTAACCCAGTCTTCAGAGTTTGCCTCCAGATTTTAACTCAGTCGGGACAATCAAACAACACTCAGAAGCATTAACAGGCCCTCTGATATTGTGACCGTCGTCCACAGAACATGGACCACGTTCCACACAAATTACTGAACAACATTCAAAGTTAAATCCCTGTTGTATTTACTAAACCCGTTCACTAACATTTCAGCTTCCTTATGCATTCAAGCACACTGCAAGCACAAGCAAGGCAGCAATGAGAGTTTCTCAGTCCCATCATATGCAAGTTTATTTGCAAGCATGTCCAACTGAGATCAAAGTAATTTCCTTTCAAATAAGTTCTTATTGGATTTGCCACCATGCTCTCTTCAGTTAGTAGTGTCTTTACCTCCCAGGCAAGCGATGCTGTTGACAAGGATTACCTGAAGCTACAGGTGCGATTGCATTTGACACAGAGCCAACAGGTTCAAAGAGAACTACACCCACTATTATGTTATAAAGAGCACGAAACTTCTAACACAGAGATTGACAGAACATAGACCGCCAATGTGGACCTCCAGCCTATTTCCGGTAGATAGCCTAGCATCTGCTTAACAGTGAAGAGAACCTGCTCCAAAACAAATAAACACTGGATTGAATGGACTTTAGGATGACCCAGCAAGACACTTCCAGAATACACTCCCTTAAGAATTTGGATCACTTAACACAGTTGAGTATTACTCAGAATAGATCTGTTGAAATTAACAGACTTCACTTAGCCATGTTTATTAATGGGCTTCCTCGGAGTAAAACTTCGTTTAATACAACTCATAGATTTGGATCTCTTGTCAATTAAGCCATTAACTCTTGCTCTTAATTTTATTTGTGCAGCACAAGGATACTAATTAAAAGAAAGTAGTCCCTGCTAAGGCTAAGCCAAAACTAAATTTTATATAGCTTTAATTCTATCAGTGGTGAACTGCTTTTTAAAAAAATGACTTTTTGATGTTTTTAGCTGGTTCTTCTTTTTGTCTGTAAACCGCCTGGAGTCCCTCAGAGGAAAACAAACAACGCTATCCCAGTCCTCGCTTGTTTCCTTGCTTCAAACCCTTCCAAGCTCGCAGCAGGACGGGATTTTTTTCATGTAGGGGAAACCTGAGAACCCGCTTCCCTCCTCACGCTGCTTCCTCAATGGGAAGCAGGACCCGCCGCCGCGAACGGGATGAGGGCGCGAACCGCCTCACGCGCGGCAGCCCCGTCTCTCCTCAGAAGCCAGCCTCGTGGGCTTCCGCGCGGCTCCCGACAGGCTCGTAGCCCGAAGCGCGCTCGCCTCAGGTGTGACCGACGCCTCGAGTCCACCCTCGGCTCCTCGGAGCGCGGCACGGAAAGGTCACTGCGCTTCAGCTTGTCTTCCCGGAAGGCGGCAAGAGACAGAGAGAGACGCAGAAGAGGGAAAGCTCACGAAGAAACCGGAGGGTGGGGGGAACGGGCCGCCCGGTGTCTCACCTGGTCCAGTTCTCGGGCATCCCCGCCTGGAGAAAAGGCGGCGGAGGCGGAGGAAGAGGAGGAGGCCATGTTGCAAGGCTCTCTCTCTCTTTCTCTCGCCCAGACACACCTCTTTATCCCGTGGAGCAAAGGAGAGGCGAGCAGGAGCCCAGTTCGGCCGAGCTCCCTCACGGGCTGCGCGCAACTTCGCTCGAGGAAGTTCTCCAAGCGCGCTGCCGGGTTACCTCAGCGCGCGCGCGCGCGCGCCGCTCTCTCCCCTCAGGGGCCGCCAACAGGTTAAGGCAGGAGCCTGAGAAGGCGGGGGCGGGGGCGGCGGGCGGGCGGAGAGACCCGCCGCGAGTTCCCAGCTCGTTGGCCCCGCCCTCCCCCCGCACACCAGAGAAACCGGGAGGCGGGGCCCGGCCACGCCACGCCACGCGCGGCGCCCAGGTGAAGGTTTCGGCCAGGTGGGCTGGCAGCCGGCGCGCGGAGCGCTCTCGAAGGGGAGGATTCCTTGGCTTTGGCACAAGAGCGCGGAGGAGCCCGTGGCCGGGCTTACTCCTGACTGACTGTTGGATGCAAGGCACCACCAACCCCTTCTCTGGGATAGGTGGTCTGGGTTCAGTTTCATCCTGTCAAAAGTCCACCTCAAAAGTACCCGCGCCGGGTCCAGGGGGGGGGGGGACAGAAGCAGAGAGATCCACTGCATAAAGTGAATTTCAAGAGAAGGAGGCTTTTGTCCCATGCCTAGGAGCCAACTCCTAAGGGCGGAGGTCCCTTTGCCCCCCATAAAATACTTGAGTTGGCAGGCATTGCCATTCAAATGGTGTGCATGTGCCGCATCACGTGATTCATTGTGCCGGGTGGGGCTCATCTGCCCCCCCCAATCTTTTATTCATGCTGGCAGCCCTGGTCCCACATGTTAGATTTCTGGAATAAGAAATAAGGAATTGTTCACATTAACACGTCTAGCCTAAACATATTTTCTTACACCAGCCCTCTGGACTTGGGAGGGAGGTAGAGTTAACTTCAAGTCAGCATGCTAAAACAGCAGTTTTCTTTTAATTCCTAGTTTATAATTCAAGCTGACACCATCCATATGGTAAAGGTCAATTTTGTTATGTTTGCTGTTGTTTAGTCGTGTCCGGCTCTTCGTGACCCCATGGACCAGAGCATGCCAGGCACTCCTGTCTTCCACTGCCTCCCGCAGTTTGGTCAAACTCATGCTGGCAGCTTCGAGAACACTGTCCAACCATCTCGTCCTCTGTCGTCCCCTTCTCCTTGTGCCTCCATCTTTCCCAACATCAGGGTCTTTTCCAGGGAGTCTTCTCTTCTCATGAGGTGGCCAAAGTATTGGAGTCTCAGCTTCAGGATCTGTCCTTCCAGTGAGCACTCAGGGCTGATTTCCTTAAGAATGGATAGGCTTGATCTTCTTGCAGTCCATGGGGCTCTCAAGAGTCTCCTCCAGCACCATAATTCAAAAGCATCAATTCTTCGGTGATCAGCCTTCTTTTATGGTCCAGCTCTCACTTCCATCGTATCGCTACTGGGAAAACAATAGCTTTAACTATACGGACCTTATGTTATGTTATGGTTTAGTTATATGCTGGTGGAATAGTGAACAGCATATTTTCCGCAGGGGTCCAGCAATGGGGTAAAGGGGGAGGGAAGGTACATGGGGGGTGCTCACCAAACCTCATTCTTCCTGACCCTGCCTATGTCCCTTAAACATGTTTACATTTGGATTTATTTCCAGAGTCACACATACAATCCCGTACGCATGTGTTTGCTAGTAAGCCCCAACTCAGCTAGACTTGGGTTCTGAGGAAGTATTGGCCAATCAGGCTGCAAGCATACTTTCCTGACTTGGAATAATGTCCTGTTTGAACAAATTGCTCTTCCAAGTAGAAGTATTTTAGATCAGTGTTAGCAGCTGTTTGACCAAACCTGTCTCAGCAGATTTTCTCCAACCTTTCATGTTACTACTACATAAAATGTAGTCTCTTGACACCATGGAGTATACAATTGCAATTCTGTGTAAATTCGCTGGCGAAAATTGCCAGCAGTTTTTGCTTTCTTGCTGCAAAAGCAAAGAGTCTTGTGGCACCTTAAATACTAAACAGATTTTAATATGGTATCGGCTTCTGTGGACTATAGTCTACTTTATCAAATGTGAGAGTGAGAGGATAGCAATTCGCAGGCAAAGACTGAATGAAATGGATGCAGTGGGGCTGAAAGCCAGTCTGATTGCAAACATGCACCTTTTATTGCTAGATTTATTTTATTTATTTATTGTATTTATATCCCACCTTTTCCTCCAAGGAGCTCAATATGGCATACAAGCTTCTTCAGCTTCTCAGTACCCACAATAACCCTGTGAGGTAAGTTAAGGTCACCCAGCAAGTTTTACGGTGAGTGGGGATTTGAACCCTGATTTCCCAGGTCTCAGTCAATACTCTGACCATTACACCATACTAGAGCACAACATTTAGCACTGAGCTAAGGGTACTTGCTCCCAAGGAAGCATATCGGATTTCAATTTTATTACTACTCTAGAATTTCTTTCAAGTGCAGGCACTCTTTGTTTATAATACTAACAAAGGTCAGATTACCTGCCTAGTTACCATAGTCAGCCTTGTTGGGGTTTTTAAAAAAAGAAAAAAAACAGAAGCCGTTGTGTGATATGTAGCAGCTGGCATAATGTAGATCTACAGAACAAAAGTGGAGATGAAGTATTATTATACAGTGTACCTCGGGTAAGATCTTAATTCATTCTGGAGGGTCTGTTCTTAACCTGAGGTACCACTTTAGCTAATGGGGCCTCCCGCTGCCGCCGCGCCGCCGCTGCACGATTTCTGATCTCATCCTGAAGCAAAGTTCTTAACCCAAGGTACTATTTCTGGATTAGGTGAGTCTCTAACCTGAAGCGTCTGTAACCCGAGGTACCACTGTACTGAGACGTTTGTTCTAAGCCTTTATCAGTGTTCTACGCCTGGAGATCAACAGGAAGATATGTCCATGCTGTCTGATTCTGCCATTTTCTGAGTCAG